>NC_139706.1:35989567-36087067 GCF_964188405.1 Protomyctophum parallelum
ATAGCAATATTAAAACATTACAAGCCATATAAACGACACATTTGCATACATTCATTTGTTACGATACTGTGACAAATAATATTGAATATTATGTATTGTCATACATACAGACATATTGCAAGGCTTGTGAGTTATGACCATTACTTCACACCTGTGCAGACACGGGGCATTGCTGATGTCAAAGTGCGGTGCTGAATCTATTATAGTGCAATTCATTGTGACTCAAGTCCTTGGAGAAGGGACAACTTGCTGATGCTGTGCAGAGATATAGGCCACTCTGCCCTGAGAGATCTGTATTTGTCCATGCACAAAAACAGGCCAGAGACACTAGGAGAATATAGGTGATGAACCATGCCCTGGGCCTATAGAACAGTGACACCATTGTCAATGGCAACAATGCTGCCACACATACCATAACAACAATATTCAATCACACCAGTGAACATGTGCTGATAAAAGGGTTTAGTTACATAATGTATGTTGCTTGGTCATTGGGATGCCATGTCGATGATGACGTCGGTACAAGAGATGTGGTGTGCCTCTTGCAGTATCACTGCCATCAATCTTTTTATATAATTTAAAGGCTATAGGGCAGCGGGATATAGCCTATATGGCCTATATAGGCTGTGTTCCTTCCCAAGATTCGAGGTCAGCATTTAGCAGAAAATGAGGAGATAGACTTACCAGCTTTTTCGGTATTAAGCAATACAAAAAATAGACCTGTGCTGTGCTACTGCATGACATAAGGTATTAGCAATGTTTCAATTTATCAACAGAACACAGGATTGCTAGGATACTGTCAATTGCTCTGCCAAGTGCCAACCTTACCGATGTGTTCATCAAAGGGGGCTGCCTGAGTGTGAGCGGTCACTATAGTCCCAGCTATTTGCAAACCGGCTTGTCATCGTAGCTGACTCCTCCGTTAATTATAAAAGCTGAATAAACAAAACCAGTTAACCAGATATTACTGCGGAGTGCGGAATATCTGTAATGGCTGTAAGTATGCATCCAAAGTAGCCTAGACTGTGCATGGGCTGTGGCAACGGAAAGCCGTGCGAATCCGTCTTATCTCGGATTCTCGGACACAGAGTGGGAAAATGATATGCATATGTCGGTCGCTGCCAAATCGATTGAGTCAAAACTGTGGCCGGTTTCTTGTAGCCCTACACCGCCTGGATCCATAAATTGTCACGTCAGTGGCGTGGATGGCGGGTTCCGTGGGAAATATCAAATCATTATTTAAAGTGAAGGGGTTACGATCAAGAACAGACTCCGCTCCGCGCAGGCGGGAGCGATGAGTGCGTTCAGCTGATCCGCTGTGGGATTAACCTCTTCCTCGCACAGCCAGGCTGCATGGCTTTGACCAGCAGTGCACAAACACAATGCAATGCATGATGCACATTGACAGCTGCACAGATCCCCACCCCGGCTGTTTGGGGCGTTTAATTCATGTCAGACTCAGAGACTATTCTTAGATCTGTCCCGTGATTTTGTAGGCTAAAGCTGCGTCGGTTTGTAGGGAGCATTGCATAGTGCATAGCCTACGCCCATTCTTTGAACGCAACATAAATTGCAAGCCAAGTAGACAATTTGTTGTAGGCTGCTGCTGCCATGTAGCCTATTGATTGACATCTGTACTAAACACTATAACAGCACACATTATCACAAGCCAGGACTTTCATGATGCTTATTATTTCCAAAGAGAAGCCCTGGCCTACATCGATAATTTAGCAGGCTGAGCGGAACGCCATTCTTAGCACACTCTAATGATGTAATGTTTCCAAAAAAGTCACAGGAGAAACCTGATATCCCCCGGCAACAGTGGTGCCCCAGAACCGCCCTATACACCACAAGGCGGATGACAGCCGCACATAACGACTGACACTATAGTCTCTGTAGAACATAGAAGACACACGTTCAAAGTCTTTAAGTCACACAATGATTCATATCTGCCTGGCCCTGACGAGATATATGCCCCCGAAAAGTCGCCAGTAACATATCACCACCGTTCAAATGAGGTAATAACAGTAGGCTACTCACTGTCATGTTTTCTGTAGGTTCTGCGCTCTCAAGACATCGTGAAGTAAATTCCAGCTCTAGACAACAGCGAGGTGTGAATGTTTTAACAGCTTTAACAACGAGGTCAGGTGGTGGTGGTGGTGGGCTAGCCTACGCTGGTCGCCGCTACCCGGAGAAATCACATCAGAGAGCCGGTAGATGATTCAGAGCGTCGGTCAGTCAGTACAGTCATCGCTGTGCTGTCTCACAGTCTGTGCGTGTGCGTGCGTGCACCGTGGAGTCGGCGCTATACAGTCACACCAGTCACTTCAGTGAGTGAAACAAATCAATACAAAAACAGGAGGCTTCAGTCAGATCTCCGCTTCCAACCCCAGCGCAGGTCACTCACTGACTGACACCCTCTTTCTTCAACGGCACTGGTCGGAGTAATGGCTCAGACTAAAAGCCTCAGCGTGAATGTCTGCAACCGCGCTCGCACAGCCTCATACGTCGACTGGAAACAGCATACTGAGCATAGCCTATCTATACGCTCCTCCGAGAAGCCCCGAGTCCCGTGTGGGCGTGCGAGGGCTTTTAAGAAGCGCACATATAACCTTGCTTCTGCTATACAGCCTTCATAACAGCATGTCTAGCGAGCCTACTACACACCCTTAACTGTCGCAACCTGCAGTTCTGAGTGAGGAGAAAGTGACGACGAAAAACACTGTGGCTGGCCCAACCTTCTGCACCCACTGACCTTGCACAGGATGGCAGAGAGAGAGAGAGAGAGAGAGAGAGGAGAGAGAGGGGGGGGGGGCTATCTAGGTGAATTATTTAACATACCTGTGCTGGTGTTCTTAATTATTTCCAATGTTATTTTCTGTCACAGTGGTTGTGAATACACAGAGCTACATCTAGAATCTCAAGGACCGTTCTGTGCTACTGTGTTAAACCTAAACCATGCCACTGGCCGAGTATTAGTAGATTAGAACATTAAACTGTTGAAAATCTGTTCTTTTGATAGAGGGTTGAAAGGATTCTTAAGTCATTTGGCGCAGATGCCAAAGGGACATTACATGCATGCATGCACACACGCACACAGTCACACACACGCACACGCACACACACACACACACGCACACGCACACGCACACACACACACACACACACACACACACACACACACACACACACACACACACACACACACACACACACACACACACACACACACACTCACACACAAAGGCCCATGCAGATGGCAGGTGAAGTGTCAAACCAGAGGAGGGTTAAAGCAAACCTGGCACGATATATTCATGTTTCATTTCACTCCCTTATGTAGCAGCTGGTAATAATGCAGACGTGTGGTAATCAAGCTAATGTCATTGATAAACTGCTCCAGTACACATACAGTATACTCCATATCCTCTTTGGACCATAAGAGGATATGGAGGATACCAGGCATAAAACCAAGGTACTTCATTCATTACAAAAAGTTAAAAAGCCAACATGTTTCGACCAACAACTGGTCTTCATCAGTGTCTCGGTCTTTGGCCTGGCGGAGACAATTAACTGAGCAGCAATTCAAAGACTGAGCTTCTCCTTGCATTCCAATGGGGACTCTCCACTAGTAGAAATCTTCCGATTGAGGAGACTGCTGGACTGTAACGAGGCTGTGCCAGTCAGAATAGGTTCACTCCCTTCAAGTCCAAGATCATCTCCTATGCTCTGCTTCTCCAAAGTTTACTTGCGTATTCCCAAACATCAAAGGGTCATTGTCAAGCAAGTGAACTTGCATAGTGAATCAGTGTATTGTTAGCTAAAAGCAAGGGACTTTGGGGCTTTTATCCATGGAGAAGGGGAATAATATGAGTTCATGTTCACACCAGGCAATTAACTTAATTAACTTGTCAACAGCTGGCTAATGACATAGTTTAGATATATGCACATATCTCACAATCAAATATGCACGCACGCACGCGCACACACACACACACACACACACACACACACACACACACACACACACACACACACACACACACACACACACACACACACACACACCCTCTCACACTCACACTCACACACACACACACACACACACACACACACACACACACACACACACACACACACACACACATGCAATTTAGTTTACTTGCTGAGTTATTATGACTAATGTTCGACTAAATATGCAGATATATTGTTGGTGTGGAATCCTTTCCACAGTGAGAACAAAATAAAACAAAAGGCACAGGGGCAACAGACAGCGTGTCACAACAAAGACTTATGATCAATATATTCCTCAAACCTACAAAGGGATGCTGACTTTTACTGTGACTTCGATGTAGAGTGGTTGTCAAAGAAAGCTCACCATTCAACATCACTCACAACATTGCCACTTCGGGCAACTCTGACAAAATGGCCATTTGTTTGTCTCTCTGTGTCCTGTGGTGCCAAGGAGCAGAGCTGCAGTGCCCATGAAACTGCCAATCAATGGAATTGACCAACAACCACAATGGTGCTTGGGGATGGGGGACTGTGGGGGCAGTAGTAAACTGTGAAAAACAGACACATTTTATACTGTATCTGGGCAGGGTGCACCATATCTGACTACAGTCAGTGCTCCGGTGCAGGAATCACTTAAGGCCTATTACTGACAGAGGATGGAGAAAAGAAAAGCCCTCAGATAATACAAAAAAGTCAGGGAACATCTTCCTCTGCTTATATCTGTCATATACAGCCGTCTAAAAAACAGGCTGCTCCTGACAGTCGGTGAGAAACTGAAGCTGTCTCTCCCTCGTCAGGAACTCACCCACTCTAACAGAGAAACACAGGAGTGACCTTGCAGGCTATGCTCTCTCCCTATAGTTCTGTCCTGGGACCGAGGGAGAGAGAAAGAGCTTACATTGAAAACAACATTTGAGCTGAACCAAAAGACAGAAAATGAAGCATCAGAAACATAACTGTGGTACAAGGCTTGAAGTCAGGAGGTGTCCTCCTTGGCTATGAGAGACACATCAAGCCTCATGGGGCCAGACGATTCATAGACTCAATAGTATACCTCCTTCCATTGTTGGAAACACTGGAAGTCCACTGAAACGTGATGCACAGGAAGAGCACAGCTCTTTTTGCCATAAACATGCATGGCAGGTCAAAAATGCTTTGTGTACTAGACACAGCCCCTGTAGTTGCATGTTTGTGGCCAGAGGTGCTTCTGTTTTGTGACATCATGCATGTAGTGGTCTGAGCTGAGATTGGTCTACTTTTAAAGGACAGACATGCATACATACAGACAAAAAATAAATCTATTAAGGGGCATTGCTCCATGTTTACAGTTTAACTTGACAAACCTTGATGGTCCTTTGCCTCCACAGAACATTGAGTTGCTATACAGTACTTGTGGCAAATACAAGGAAACAAGGAACAACTAAAACCTCATGAGAGCAGCCTAGTCCGCGAGGCAGCAGCAGCAGGATGCAGGCTGTGTTTGATGATGAATAGCAATGTCAGATGGACACAATGAAGTGTTCTGACCCTTAACTTGGAGGCTGACCTGCCATTCTGAATGGAATGGGTGGGCAAACCGTTTAGACCAACCACCAATCGCAACCCAAAACACAATGATGATTAACTCCATTCAAAGTAGTACAAAAAGAGGAGGTGTGTGAGTTGGTGGGTATTGTATGCATGTGTGTGTGTGTGTGTGTGTGTGTGTGTGTGTGTGTGTGTGTGTGTGTGTGTCCATGTCAGAGTGTGAGAGAGTGTGTGTATGTGATCAAAAGATATTTTCTTTCTCCACGATTTTCACGAATTCCCTCCCATCTAATCCACATGTTCAAAACAGTCCACTATAGGTTTGAATACATACATCAGAGAAAGTAAAGATAAATAAACAATTCCTTTACAGCAAAGAAAGAAGAGCGTTTCCTATTTTACAGTGGAGTATAGCCTGGAGTATATATAGGGAAGCTATATTCAGCCCTAACCCCCCAGAGAGCTGGAACTAGAAGAGAGTCTGAAAAAGTCAGCCAAGTCATTATAATGAAGTTGTGACCAGAGTCACCAAAGACGAGATCATAATCACCAAGAAGAGCACAGAGCAGAGCCCCCCCCCCCCAAGCCCATTACTTCCACTATACATGCTAACGCTAATTAGTGCATGGGAAAGATTGTAATCAGTTCAATTAGCCAAGCCAGAAAGAGGCCTCCTGTGGGGAAGAAGAGAAATGTAGGCCCACGTATATGTGCAAGCAACCGGAGTGTGGGGGCATTATTAGAATATTCATCGATCCTGCCATGCTACATGAAGTTAAAGATATAGGTATTCTAAATCTTATTTGGGGACATTTTTGGGGTCAAAGAAACAATTTATTATTTACCAGGGAACATGAGGAAGGTGTCTTTAAATATCTCTTTCCATGATCATGATGTGCAAATTAATCATGATCAATTTGCACACCTTCAAAATAATGAGGTTATGTATTTTTTTGTTTTTCCGCCAGGCCGACAAGGCCAGTGACTGATGTTTTCATCGTTGTTCGTCTGTGTGGGTCAGTCTGTGAGCAACTATTCTCCAGCACTGTTGGACCAACCGGTATGAGACTTTGCATGGACACTTCCAGTAGGGCAAGGAAGAACCTCTGCCGCAAATATTTCAAATTGGCTTCATGTTGGCAAAAAAAAAAAACAGAGCCCGTCACGCTTTGGCTTGAAACATAGGTTATAGACACATTTGCAGACCCATGCTCATGGGCTATGAGCATAGACCGTAAGGCTATGAAGCAATATCGCACTGGGCATAACAGGCAACGGATAAGGGATCTCTTAAAGGCAATGGCATGTGGCACGGTGATTTGTTAAACCACACCTATGCATAATGTAACGGGTATGGGGTGTTTTAGGGATTTAGACAGGAAACCAAAATACCAACTTTAGTGGGGGAACACCCCTCCCCCACTGCAAATAGTGTATTTAGAATGCTCGAACGAAAATGGAGCCCATTATCTCTGGGCTCATATCAGATATATATTTTAGATTCCATTACAAATGGCTATATGAAGGCCTTCGACATTGCACAGGTCTTGGTAGGCAACCTGGCCTGGCAGAGACCTGTGCTCAGAGGAGCGCACCTTTCTAGTTTCCAGTTGATACCTGTACACCAAACTGCTCTCTTCTCCATCCTCTTTCTGCAACGCTGCAGAAAAACAGGCACAGTGGTTTAAGCGTCAGAGATAGAGACAGAGACTTTGAGACTGTGTCAGGTCCCAATCCCCCAGTCTCTATTCTGCTCGCCTGGCACCCCTCCACGCCTGTTTCTCTGCCCTGTCAGCAATACAGCCGGCGGAGAGATGCATCCTCCTAGCCCTGAGCTCGGCTCCGCATTATGCCGTACTCGCAGACGTCCACACAATTTACTGCCCGTACCAAATTGGATGGTGTCTCCCGTGCTTTGCACAGGCCTCGCACCTGCTGTTCTCAAACTTCTCTCATAAACGCCACAAGGTATGGAAGGAGAGAAGAGAGGCAGCGACAGTTGATTTAGGGAGGAAATTAAGCTAGACACGATGGAGTGTGAAACAAAGAGAAAGGTGATTCATGGTTTATATGAGAAAGGGAGATGGAGTCGTGGAGTTGTTTGAATTGCACAACATGCACAGATCAATGGCAAGGTTCTTTCCCCGAGCACAAGGTAGCAGCTGGAAACTTTACTTCATCAAGAAATCTCCATGGTCTGCAGGTTTGGTACGGTAGCTCTCCACTCACCAGGCATTTGCAGAGGTTAACTAGAAAAAGTGCCCTTCTGGGCACAGGTCTCCACCAGGACGATAGGAGTGTGTGTGTGTGATGTTTGGCAAAATGTTTAGGAGCAATATAAACGTGTGTGTGTGTGTGTGTGTGTGTGACGCGGCTTGGCCTGTTGTAGCACCACCATGAGGATGATTTGAAAACTTTCTTCCAAAGCCTAGTGGGAATATGCATGCACAGTTTCACCACAATCGGACGCTGCGTTGAGTAGTTGTGGCGATTTGTACAAAACTGGTACAAAGCGGGCTACTTTAGAACTATGACTATGGAGAGCATGTGTACCGATTTGCGTGAAATTTGGAGTAATAAAGAGCAGATGTGAAAAATTCCAGGCAAAGGTTTTTCCTTTTTCCTACAAAGTTATCCACAGATCCGTGCAGTTAGAGGTAAAAACACTTTTTGGCCAGTTATAGTGCCACCATGAGGCTAAGTTGAAAATGTTCATGTGGCATTTCTTCCTCTGCCTAGTGGGAATGTGCGTGCACAATTTCACGGAAATCACACGATGTGTTCATGATTTGTAGCATTTTGTTTGAAACTTAGCACTCCTGCGAACTTTGGAAGTCAATCTTAGCCAATCAGGATGGAGTCTGAGAAATCTGAAAGACCCGTTTCGTTGAATGGCTCAAGAGACTGTGTACCAATTAGCGTGATGTTTGGACAAAATCTGTAGGTGTACTGTCCAAAAACTTATTTTGCACAAAGCGGCCTCATGGTGGCGCTATAACAGGCCGTTCTGGAAATTTTCCAGGGAGTGTGTGTGCAACATTTGGCATGACCGGGTTAACGGGGCCGGAGATTAGCTGTTCACAGACGGACGGACGGAGTGCAAAACATACTCTCTCCCCATGCCTTCGGCCTGGTGGAGACAAAATGTGCGTGCGTGCATGCGTGTGCGCACATGCATGTTATGTGCGTGTGAGTGTGTGTGTTTCATGTAATCCCTGAAGTGCCCTGGAAGGTGGCAGAAGACTGTCTAGAGTCTAGACCAATTATTGGTCCATTCTGAGCTGTTGGGTTTGAGACGTCTAGCATCACTCAGATATGGCCTCATAACTCATCAGTGGATAAACAGCTGTCAGTTAGAAGGACAGAGAGATGGCGGAGGAGTGTGAAGACTTTAAGATTGAACCCTGGCTGTTTATAGGGTGTTCAGATTACATGGTTTTACACCCCATTCACTGGATAATGGAGTATACAGGGCAGTAGACCAAACAGTAACTGATAGCCTAAACAAAAGACAAGGACCTTTAATATTTACAAGCAACAAGCTGCAAGATATCTTAGAAGACCTTGAACCTGATCTACACATTCAGTGAAAAGCATATCTATAAGACATTGTACATTGTGGACAACACTAAGCCTATAGAAATAAGATCTTGGTTTTAAATAAGTAGCTTAAAAGAAAGCAGGGGTAAAGGCTTGTGGTGGTGATTACAGTTCTGTGACTGAAAGGTCACAGTTTCAATTCCTGCTACTACCATTTGTCGGCTTCTGTTGGTCTGTGATGCAAGCTGTTTTCCAGTTGTGTGTTTGCGCAAAGCTATGGCTCTTATTTTGCTCTGAGACATGACATCGAGATCAGATCAGCAAATGAAATTACTGCGTCATCACACAGGGAGGCATGGTTGGTTATGGCAGATGTTGGGTGGAAAAAAAAGAATAAATACAGGATGAAGTAATTGACGAGTCAATAGAGGAAATGAGACCAGATTATGCCAATTTAAATCATAGCCTGTTGAATTCCTTCTGACACTTTCAAGTGGATTATACATAACACAACAGTGGTGATTAGGGCTAATCCATGACAGTGCTGAGATAATGAACTCACCTGTGAATACGTAGTCAGAGTATGTAAAATAGAAACGGAAAAACAACAATCAAAGAAATTATGCATGGAATGGTTTCAGAAATGACAGATCCATTACCTTCTCAACTAAACAGTTGCAGTGGAGTGTAAATGCTAAATGCAAGGGTCCTTGATTTGGTAACTTCGACACAGGTTAGGTTAACAGGTAGTTATACTGGTGAGGCCAGCTAGAATAATTTCAGATGCATAATAATGGTTAAGGCAGGGCACTGTGAAGTGTGCTGAAAAGTGAGCCATCTAGCAGCCAGACACTCCAGTGGAGATGTAGTAGGCAGAGGCAGAGTGGTTTGGCCAAACACCCTGGAATCAGGGTGGAATAAGGTAAGGGGTGCTCCATACCATGTTCCCTGTAAAGGAGGGCTCATCATCAGAGTTAAGTATCCCTCTCAAATGCTGGCCCGTCTCTCTCATCTGTTCTGCATGCTGTCTGTCTTATCAGTCTCTTCCTACATCCAAACTCTCACTCTCAATTGGTAACGGTGTAAAAAGTAAAAGTACATTACAAGTAGAAGTCCCGTATTCAAAATAAAAGTACAAAAGTATCGGCATCAAAATGTACTTAAAATACTAAAAGTAAAAGTACTCATATCGCAGAAGTTCAAAATGTGTACAAAATCTTTTGAAAATAGGCGATCTACAAGCTCACAATGCGTAACATTGTGAGCTTATGGATCTGCTATTTTCAAATGGCCGAAATGTATAGGGTTGAAGTCATTCATGAACACATGAAGATGAGCCACAACGACCTCTACTGCCAAACACTGAGGGAAGAACGGATCACCTCAGCAGCCTGTGGGCAAATAAACTGCTCTGTAACCAGCCAGAAACATGGAGACACCGATGAACCAAAACCTGACAGGCATCAGCAGTTTACCGAGAATATAGCTCTGACGGGAGAAGGAAAGGCGCATCAGATGAGTTACACTGGAAAGAAAACCCACAGCTGTCAACAGTGTGGCAAGAGTTTCAATCAGTTGATGTGACCTGAAGAAACCCCAGCGTCGCCACACTGGAGAAAAACCTTTTCACTGCAAACATTGTGACAAATGTTTCATTGAGATAGGTATTTTACAGAGACACCAGCGTATCCACACTGGAGAAAAACCTTACTATTGTAAACAATGTCACAAGAGTTTCACTGCATCATGTGACCTGAAGAGACACCAATGTATGGCTGCAGTGTATGAGGCCATCCATGGCCATCCATGGCCCTGCATCTCTCTGAGATGGGGCCCCATCTCAGGGGACACCCCAAGATGTTGAAAAGATGATTAGAAAAGCTGCTTGAGAAAACTACCCCGTCAAAAGGAATCCTGCAGCAAATGGGCCTTACAGTGAGCAGTGTTGAATCATTCAGAAGGTAGACCACAGGGCAGGTGATAAACGTAAGAATGTTAGTGTGTGTGTGTGTGTGTGTGTGTGTGTGTGTGTGTGTGTGTGTGTGTGTGTGTGTGTGTGTGTGTGTGTGTGTGTGCGCGCGGGTGGTGGTAACAGGAGAGATGTTCACCTTATGTAAAAATGCTGATATTTTAATGGAGTAATGTCCTTAGTAAGCCCCCCGTTAGGCAAGGACGTTGAGAGCGTGAGAGAGAGAGAGCACTCTGTACGTTTGCTCCCCTCCACATTCCCACATTCATGCCATCTCCTCTCAGTCTCATCTCAGCTCTACTCACGCATGTGAACACGTTGGCAGCAGTGAGAGACTTCATGGGGATTCTTATGCCCAATCTCCCCCTCCTCCTCCTCCTCTGCTGTGCCAGCTCTCTTCCAGCTCTGTGCTTCACTGCCACCTCTCCTTACCCCTCACCTCCTGCATTCCTCTCCATGCTGTAACCCATTCTGCCTTCCATCTGTGCGCAATGTGGGCTCTAACCGCTGACTTGATGAGCCCCCTCTCTCAGACCCTCCTCTCCTCTCCTCTCCTCTCCTCTCCTCTCCTCTCCTCTCCTCTCCTCTCCTCTCCTCTCCTCTCCTCTCCTCTCCTCTCCTCTCCTCTCCTCTCCTCGCCTCTCCTCTCCGTCCTGCAGGGTGACCGGCTGCCCATGTGTTCTGTGAGCTGGAAAAGTGTTCTGATAAGCACAGTAGGCTTCAAACAGGTGTGACAGGCTTCCCATTCTCCGTAGCCATCCCCTCCGCTGGAAGCGAAAACTGCTGCTAAATTGTCAATCCAGCATGACCCGTTCTCCAGCCATATGCCCCAACCCCTTCCACTACATCCCAGCGACATGGTGCCAGTCACCCACTGATGCAGGGATGATAGCTACATACAGTACCATGATTCCCCTATAAGTAGCGCCTAAGGTGCTGTGAGTATGTGCACAGCATCTGAATGAGAATGTATTCAAGCTGGTACAAATGGAGACAAATGATTGCTTATGGCAGGAACATTCGTGCAGGCATGCACACACACATGCACGCATGCAGACACATACTGTAAACACACAGCACATTATTTCAGTTTGAAAAGATCTATCCAGCTTTTCTCAGTTGTCCTCTGTCAGGGTTGCCTTTGGTCTGAATGGCTCCACTTAACATCCTTCATACAACATAAAACAAGAAATGATGTCATAGTCACATTTGTCAGGTGAAACAAGCTCTGTCTCCGTTCTCCCCCCCCACACATTATATATATATATATATATATATATATATATATTATATATATATATATATATATATATATATAATATATATATATATATATAATATATATATATATATATGGCCATGGTTGCCAGACTTCCGCAGTGCGGGGCAGGGCTAGGAGGCAGCCAATCATGACTATAGGTTGCTACTACGTGATTGGCTACACGAGTGGTGCAGACTCCCATTGCCTTAGGCGGCAGGGGTCATGGAAGGAGCGTCCACGTCGCGGCCCTGGGAGTATTGACGAGATCAACGAGATCGGCGAGATCAACAAGATCAACAAGATCGACTAGATCGACAAGATACTGCTAATCCTTTCACCACTACAAGCAACAGTTACAAGAACAAAGCTACAGAACACCCAAGAGAAAACATCATGCCTGGAGATAGACACAAAGATCAACGTCGAAAACGAGGGACCTCCTCAAAACCGGCACTGACAGTCATATCTGTGAACATTGAAGGGTTTTCCTCTGCAAAACAAACCATCCTAGCCGATCTATGCAGCAAGCAACAATGTGACGTTCTCTGCTTGCAAGAGACGCACAGAGGGAGTGAAAATAACCGCCCCACTATACCAGGAATGGTCCTGGCCATTGAGCGACCTCACCGGCAGTACGGCAGTGCTATATTTGTAAAAACAGGCCTAACTATAGAAGATACAGACATGTCAGATGACCATGATATCGAAGTCCTGTCTGCTGAGTTAAGCAGTGTTGTAATAACATCTGTCTATAAACCACCACCTGTAGACTTCATATTTCCCAGCCAATCCCTAAAGTGCACAGTAAACCACAGATCATAATTGGTGACTTCAACAGCCACAGTACCCAGTGGGGCTACCCTGAAATGAACAAGGATGGAGAAGCAGTAGAGGACTGGATGGATACTAACCAGCTAAGTCTTATCCATGACCCCAAGCTACCACACTCATTTTTTTGTGCTCGCTGGAAACGTGGCTACAACCCAGATCTCACCATGGTCACAAGTAACATCGTTGGACTGTGTAAAAAGACTGTGCCTATTCCACTGGACCCTATTCCATCAACCCAACACCGTCCCATTGGGATCCTAATCAATGCAGCTGTAGTCCCAACCATTGTGCCCTTTAAAAGGCGTTTCAACTACAAGAAAGCAGACTGGAAAGGTTTCACCAATGGGCTGGAAGAGAAGATCGGAAATATAATACCAGTTAGCAAGAGCTACGATCAATTTGCTAACCTGGTGCTGAAAACTGCTCGAAAATACATCCCACGAGGCTGTAGAGTTGAATATATACCGGGACTTTCAAAAGACTGTGCAGGACTCTATGACAACTACGTCAGCATGTTTGAAGCAGATCCCTTCTCAGATGAAACAACTGTCCAAGGTCAGAAGGTGATGGAAAGCATTGCCGAAGAGCGAAGCAAGACCTGGAACGCTCTTATTGAGTCCACAGACATGTCAAAAAACAGCAAGAAAGCATGGACACTTATTCACAAGCTACGGGGCGATCCTAAAGCAGCTCCTCAGCACCCAAAAGTCACTGCCAACCAAGTTGCCAACCAATTGCTCGAAAATGGAAAGAGTAAAAAGAGAGGGAAAAAGACCAAGCTGAACCGCAAGCAATACACCGAGGACCCTGCTTTTACAAGACAGCTTACCATGGAAGAGCTGGAAGAGGGAATCTCTATCCTCAAACCAGGACAGGCAATTGGACTGGATAACATCGCAACAGAACAGATCAAGCACTTCGGTCTCAAGGCAAAGACGTGGCTTCTACAGCTCTACAATGAGTGCTTATCAACACACAAGCTCCCTAACATCTGGAAAAAAGCCCACATTATAGCACTGCTGAAACCGGGGAAAGATCCATCCGCTCCCAAGAACTTCAGACCAATCTCACTTTTGAGCCACACCTACAAGCTCTTTGAACGTCTGATCCTCAACAGAATTGGCTCCTTTGTTGACAAACACCTCATCCCTCATCCCAAGCAGGTTTCCGCCCTGGCAAGTCGACAACTAGCCAAGTACTCAACCTTACCCAGTACATCGAAGACGGTTATGAGGAAGGGATGGTAACTGGTGTGGTGTTTGTCGACCTCTCAGCTGCCTATGACACAGTCAACCACAGACGCCTCCTCAGCAAGATCCTGGAGACCACAAGAGACATCTGTCTGACAGAGCTGATTGAAAGCATGCTTGAAAACAGGCACTTCTTTGTTGAACTAGGAGGAAAGAAAAGCAGGTGGCGAAGACTCAAGAATGGCCTTCCACAGGGAAGTGTGCTTGCACCACTTCTCTTTAACATCTACACCAATGACCAACCAAAAAGTGCAGACACTCAGCGCTACATCTATGCAGACGATCTCGGCATAGCTGCACAAGCCACTGACTTCAAAGTTGTGGAAGACAGACTCTCCAATGCTCTGGCAGAGCTAACACCCTACTATGAAGAGAACCACCTACGTGCATGCAAACCCATCTAAGACTCAGGTGTGTGCCTTCCACCTGCGAAATCGTGAAGCCAAGCGCCAACTGAAGGTCAGCTGGTCAGGAACCCCCCTTGAACACTGTGAGCACCCTGTCTACCTAGGAGGGAGGGCAGAATCCATTTGTACCGGCCGGCCCGTCGGCCGGTCCGATGGGTTGGCCGGTCCGTGGGTGGGTCGGCCGGTCATTTGATATGTCGGCAGGTCCGTGGATAGGTCGGCCGGTCCGTGTATAGGTCGGCCGAAAAAAAATAAAAGAAAAAAAGATTCAAATGACCCCATCCCCGTCCAAAACGGTAGAGGAATGACAGAGTTACCATTTGGGGGTCCCCGAACCTTGAGACCCCCAAAGACGCCCCCAGGGGGGCGACACGATTCAAATGAGCCCACCCCCGTCCAAAACGGTAGAGAAATGACAGAGTTACCATTTCGGTACGGCCGATGGGTGGGTCGGCCGGCCGGATTTTTTTTTGTTTGTTTTTTTCCGAAATGGTAACTCTGTCATTTCTCTACCGTTTTGGACGGGGGTGGGCTCATTTGAATCGTGTCGCCCCCCTGGGGGCGTCTTTGGGGGTCTCAAGGTTCGGGGACCACCAAATGGTAACTCTGTCATTCCTCTACCGTTTTGGACGGGGATGGGCTCATTTGAATCGTGTCGCCCCCCTGGGGGTGTCTTTGGGGGTCTCAAGGTTTGGGGACCCCCAGGGACCCCCAAATGGTAACTCTGTCATTCCTCTGCGTTTTGGACGGGGGTGGGCTCATTTGAATCGTGTCGCCCCCCTGGGGGCGTCTTTGGGGGTCTCAAGATTCGGGGACCCTCAAGGACCTCCAGGGACCCCCAAATGGTAACTCTGTCATTCCTCTACCGTTTTGGACGGGGGTGGGCTCATTTGAATCGTGTCGCCCCCCTGGGGGCGTCTTTGGGGTCTCAAGGTTCGGGGACCCCCAGGGACCCCCAGGAACCCCCAAATGGTAACTATCAATTCTCAACCGTTTTAAACAGGGGTTGGTTGGAATCGTGTTGCCTCTCTGGGCGCATTAGGGGTCCCCGAACCTTGAGACCCCCAAAGACGCCCTTAAGGGGGCGACACGCACGACACACACCCACCCACGGACCGGCCGACCTATGCACGGACCGGCCGACTTATCCACGCATTATCGGGGTTTAGGAGGTTCGGGGACCCCCATTTTCATGATAGATCTTTATTGATGGGAGGGAGACAGAACCATTTATATTGATCTGCATATTCTTCTTACTATAGCTCTCTCTCACACACACTTTTCAGATATCACTTGATATGGACATTTAACCAAGCTATTTCCAGATTCACACAATTCAAATGAGCCCACCCCCGTCCAAAACGGTAGAGGAATGACAGAGTTACCATTTGGGGGTTCCTGGGGGTCCACGAATCTTGAGACCCCCAAAGACGCCCCCAGGGGGGCGACACGATTCAAATGAGCCCACCCCCGTCCAAAACGCAGAGGAATGACAGAGTTACCATTTGGGGGTCCCTGGGGGTCCACGAACCTTGAGACCCCCAAAGACGCCCCCAGGGGGGCGACACGATTCAAATGAGCCCACCCCCGTCCAAAACGGTAGAGGAATGACAGAGTTACCATTTGGGGGTCCCCGAACCTTGAGACCCCCAAAGACGCCCTCAGGGGGGCGACACGCACGACACACACCCAGCCACGGACCGGCCGACCTATGCACCGACCGGCCGACTTATCCACGGACCGGCCGACCTATCCACGGACCGGCCGACATATCAAACGACCGGCCGACATATCAAACGACCGGCCGACATATCAAACGACCGGCCGACCTATCCACGGACCGGCCGACATATCAAACGACCGGCCGACTTATCCACGGACCGGCCGACCTATCCACGGACCGGCCGACATATCAAACGACCGGCCGACATATCAAACGACCGGCCGACATATCAAACGACCGGCCGACCTATCCACGGACCGGCCGACATATCAAACGACCGGCCGACCTATCCACGGACCTGGATTCTGCCCTTGCTGCTACCTAGGGGTAACCCTGGATAGATGTCTCTCTTTTAAGACCCACACAGAGAAGACCAAGTGTAAAGTGAGTGCGAGGAACAACATAATCCGCAAGCTCACTGGCACAACCTGGGGTGCTAACCCAAAGACTCTTAAGTCAACCGCACTAGCGCTCTGCTACCCAGTGTGGGAGCGATCTGCCCATGCCAAGAAGGTGGACCCCGCCCTTAATGCTAGCTGCCGCCTTATCACAGGCTGTCTGAAACCTACACCCACAGACCGTTTGTACATCCTGGCAGGCATAGCCCCACCAGAGATACGACGGAATGCAGCAAGCAGAAAAGAGCGGCTACAACAGTCTACCGACGAAAGACACCCTCTCTTCGGCCATGTGCCAGCCAAAAGCCGTCTTAAATCCAGGAAAAGTTTCCTGAATAGCATCCCTCTGCTCGGAACACAGAGCATAAGTAGTTAGAGAGTAACTCAGTGGAAAGAAAGGACTGGCAACCTCCCACCAGCTACAACGATGGAGTTAAAGGCTAGCGAGGCACTACCCCCTGGAGCAGACTCAACCTACGCAGTGTGGAAATGCCTTAATAGATTAAGATCTGGTGTTGGGCGAGCAAAAGCCACTCTCGTAAAATGGGGTTTTTCTGATGACGAGGACATTGTGTGTGACTGTGGCACTGAGCCGCAGACCATGCAGCACCTCCTCACATGCCCCCTGCTGGAACATCCCTGCACAGCATCGGACTTGGCAGGGTTCAGCGAAAAGGGACAGCAATGTGTTCAGCTGTGGCTGAACCACATCTAGCGTGTTAAACCACATGGAGGGATTATGCACAACTCCACTGCGTGAACACAGTGCCCTGACACAAATCATAACATTTATGAAGATTTGTGGAACGAAGAGTGTTGTACGGAGGCACATAAGTAGGGATAGATTGTTTACTATTAAGGCGAATAGAGAATAGTGCCACATAGCCCACATTTATCCACCTGTCACACCACTGAACTAGCAGCCATTACATTTTGAGTGCTCTAGATGTGACCAAAATGTTGTGATCTGTAAGGTAAAATGCAGGGAATGTTCCCACTCTGCTCAGTCCCATTAATCAGTCTCAGCCTGAATGTATACTACTTTCTCTCGCATGCACACATGCACGCACGCACACGTGGACACACACTCTCCCAGTTTTACATATAAGCTGATAAAATCTTGTGATACACAGGAGCCACAGAGTGAAAATAGTGAAAACATTTGTTAAAACATGCAGCAATAGAGCACCGAAGTCTGACGTCACTTTCAGTAGAGGGCGTCAGTCCCCAGGTTCATGTATTTGTTTAGTTGCATTGAAATCACCATAGGAGGAGTTTTAGATTGATTCATATAAGAACTGTGTTTGAAAAATAAACATGTCATCCCGGCCGCTTCACTCACATGGATATGAAGAATCAACTGACTGAGAGAAAACGCTAATGTTACTGCTGCTGAATTAGTTAGATTTTCGCTAGAAGCAGACTGTATCATATATGAGTGACTGACTGTTGCAAACGATACAGAGACACCTCCCTGACAATAACGCCGAGACAGCTTGTTTATTTTTGGACCACAACGCTTATAGTAGACGATATTAAGATCACCCCATGTTATTCTCCATAGAGAAACTACTTCCGTGAACCAGGGGAATCGTCGGGATGAGCGAGTTACGTCAGGACTTCGGTGCTCTATAATCCCCTCCAAAAAGCTTGAATGTAGAGAGGAAATAATATGGGTGGATGGAGAGATGGGCAGATGCAGACGAGAAGAATATAGGGATGAGAGAGAGAGAGAGAGAGAGAGAGAGAGAGAGAGAGCAATAAATGAGTTTTGAATAACCTTCAGCATTCTGGTGCAATGTGAGCAAGGTAGGGTCATCTCAAGGGAAGCTAAGCCCTGAATTCTAATCACAACAATAAGGTCAAGGGAGTAATCCCCTGTCCATGGAAATGTCACCGGTCACAGGTTCTGCACTGCTCCCCAATGCACCGCATCCTGGAACGCAGCTATCGACCACCCTCTAATTAGTAGAGGACGGAGGTTTCCGCATGCTGAAATAATCGAGGACAATACCATGGACAAAATGCAGTATAAAATCCTGTGTTAATGTAACTCTGAGGGTCTACAAATGTAACCAAATGGACCTGTAAGTTACACACCAAATGTTCTCAGAGTTACAAATGGATAAATGCTCGTAAGTAAAAATACTGAAAAAACCACTCCCTCGCTCGCACGCACGCACGCACGCACGCACGCACGCACGCACGCACGCACGCACGGACACACACACACACACACATGCAAATGCAAGTAGGCTGGGGAACATGTTGTACACACACGCTCATACACACACAAACTCTCCAGAGACAAGAAAGCTAGGTGACTAATATACCAACCTGAATTAATCACAGTCTAAAAGCTAATGGAAATGAGATTGCTAGCTACAGATGACCTCACTGAACACACATACACGGTGAAATCCGGAGTGTTGATTTAACTCTAGTATCAAAATAGACCCATAAGGGTTTAAAACTCTGGATCTAGGTATTCTCTGGGGAAAAAATTAACATGTATCCTTACTAGCAGCAGTTATTTCCAACAGAGTGATTAGATTGAGAACATGACCAGGGTTTGAACAGCTTCTGTTTGACACGCATGTCAAACAGCCCTGACATGCAAGTATGCAGGCGTGTAAGGGTGTGACACACACTGACACCGCACATATGTATTCTACTCACGCATGGCGCACAGCCGCGCACACGCATGCACACATGCACCAACAGTGCAGTGGGGCAGTGAGAGCAATATAGCATGCTCTGCCATATCCTGGTTCAAACTTCTGTAATTCAGCTCACATCTACACAGTGAAATCTACACAGCCTTAATTTAACTCCTAGTGTACGAACGTCACCAAATGGACATTTGTACACTCTTCAGAGTTAAATGACAGTTATTTTACAGTGTAGAAGGGCGACACAGTCCAGTCCAGGCCGAAACAGGCCGGCCGTTTTAGGAAAACAAAAAAGAAAAAAAGTTATTTTTATATAAATCGGTCGTGCGCCTTTCCCAGGCTGATTTAGAGGCCAAATCAGGGCTATTCCTTTTTTCCACGTGTAGCCGAAGTGCCTCTCCAACTCCTTTTCCCGGGCTGAATTAGAGGCCCTGCAGAGCGTCCCTGGACACAGAACTGTCTTTTGTTACAAGGGTAGAAGTCACAACGCCACTGTGGCCACATATTGTATGTATGTGGGCGTGACAGAGACGTAAATAGAACAGACAAAATAACACAGAGAGAAGAAGAAGATGACATTAGAAAGACAAGCAAGGCTGAACACAGAAGGTGAATAAGGATAGAAAAATAAATTACTGTCATGATTCAAGGAAGTCATTTATTAACATGAGGGGGGAGAGAAAAAAAAGGAGCCGGGGCGTTTCCTAAACGGAAGGGCATAATGCCTTTCCACCCGCAAGACCAGGGTGTGTATTCATGCCAGCAGTGTGGTATTCCATATGAACTGGTGATTGATGAGGCGAGGTCTGGTGACATTATTAAACCGATTCAACTCATTAACATTTTAACTACCTGGACACTTTGGGCAGAAGGGCATGGTGTGTGTGTGTGTGTGTGTGTGTGTGTGTGTGTGTGTGTGTGTGTGTGTGTGTGTGTGTGTGTGAGGGTGTGTGTGTGTGTGTGTGTGTGTGTGTGTGTGTGTGTGTGTGTGTGTGTGTGTGTGTGTGTGTGTGTGTGGGGGGGGGGATTACATAGATGTAATCACAAAAGCTGCAAAAGTCTGATACTTGAAGTTTCAAATGCAATTTGTGTCAGATAATACAAAACCGTATATCCAATACCATTACTTTTCAGGAAACGGGCCGGGGGGGAAAGCGCCTGTGTTCCAATTGATTTAATGTAGTTATTATTTAGTCACAAGCTTGATAAGATTCTTCATTGGTTAAATATTTATAAAACTCACAGACCACTTTCAAATTAATAGAAGCTCTGAGCTTGCAGAACGGCTATTTTCACTTTCACTTATACAAGGAAGTATACGACCTCATGGGGGGGAAAATACTAAAAGTTTAAATATGGAGAAACGAGGTTTCTGCCCAACAGCAACGACATCAGACATGCTACGTCCATCCATACATGCTTTATTCACAGTTCCACCTCATCTCTCATCTCCATCACAGAGACATGCTACGTCCATACATACATACGTCCGTCCATCCATACATGCTACGTCCATCCATACATGCTACGTCCATCCATACATGCTACGTCCGTCCGTCCGTCCATCCATACATGCTATACATCCATCCATACAGTACATGCTACGCCCATCCATACATGCTATGTCCATTATACATGCTACGTCCATCCATACATGCTTTATTTCCAGTTCCACCTCATCTCTCATCTCCATCCCAGAGTCTTGGCTCCTTATAGTCAATTACCTTGAGCGAGTGAGGCTTTAGAAAATACAACCTGCTACCAGCCTGCTGACTAAGACATGCATTATCTATGCATCCACAGAAGATCACAAACAACTGCTTATTGCTCATAAAAGTCAGACAAGCTTTTACTATAACACATGCGCACGCATGCATGCATGCACACACACACACACACACACACACACACACACACACACACACACGGTCACCCATGCATCCATGCATTTTATTTGTTTGTTTCAACATTTTAGTAGAAGATTAAACCCCTTGAGATGCAACGTTGCGTTTTCGTGGGGGCGTTTTCAAAACATAAATAATGATGATAAATTAAACAATCCAACGACACAAAACCATCAATGTATAGTAGCATCAGGACAAGGGCTCTCCCACCATCCCAGGCCCAGAAGTGTCCCCTACAAAAAAGTGAATGATAAACAAAATAAATTAACAGACCAAATAACCTTATGTCAAAGCAGAGTCTACAGGATAAATCCTGCTCAAAAAAGAATGCATATAATAATGAACAAAATAAGATGTTTTGCCTACTGTATAATGGCATGGCAAGTGGTTAGCAGAAACATACATGTTTCTTTGATTCCATCATCAGGAACTTTCCTGGTAGTCATGGCTGCCAGTTCCCACCTGATGTTGTGTGGGAGTCCTGACCTCTCCAGACAGTACTGAATAACCACTAGCTTGCATAAAGTCTTCAGGCTAGGACTGAAGTCTAAGATATACAGGTCATCATTGTTTGTGGATTCTTTGAATCCTCCACAGAGGATCATTACGATTTCCCACAAGGCAACAGCACATCCTAGACATCCCTGAACATGGGCCTTTGGCTTAACCTCCTTATAGGAGGAGGTATCTGGATTCAATTTCCACAGATGAAAGCTGTCACCATTGAACCTATTGTATATACTACTCCTTACCCGTTCTGAATATATGAACAGCAAATCATGTTCAGTGTGCGATGTAATAGATCACATTACTGATAGGGGGGGAATTGTTTACAGATGGTCTTGGGAAGTTGGGTTGGGCACAAACGTATAGGCTAAATAAATGCTGTAGTACAATCATAAGTACACCATTGATGTGTGATGTAAATATGGTGGTGATATTCTGCCTATAAATGGAAGTTATTGAATATTTTCAAGTTCGGTGTTGCACTTTGTAGACAGTCCCTAACCGCTCACCGTCTGCTGCCCATGGAGATATAAGCTATTAAACGGTGAACGCGGAGGTTGGCTTTTTGGGCTTCAAATCAAGTTGTAGTTTGTTCTTTATATAATCAGGATAAGAATTTGATGTTTTGTGTGATTTAGGAACGTGTCGTTGTCATTGCATCTGTCTATGTATTTTGTCATTGTGTTGTTCCGACGGCACGGGATCTGTCTTCCCCAAACGTCTCCATTTGGCCACCCCGAGACCCCGACAGATAAGCATTCCGTTGTGATCGTGCTGTTCAGTGTGTCACGCAGCCACGCTGGGTGCGCGCAGGGCTATAACCTGTCGTTGTCAGTGTCCTAGGTCTGATGCCTGCCTGGGGGCGGTGTGAAAAAGGGGAAGTGCGTTGGAGAATGCAAGGGGAATGTTGCGACGGAAACTGTGCCCCAGTATTAATCTGTGTCCGTCCCAACATGCATTTCACTGGTGACACTGGTGACACGTGATTTGCGGGGAGATGAGTTGTTATTTCATATAAATGGGTATTGTACTGTAAATATGACATGAATATGAATGCAAAGTAGTGGTTGAGGTGTGGACAGGCTAGCTGTTGGTGTTGTGCATGGTGAGATGTGTGCAAACGGTGTGGTTTAGTAGGAGAAGACGGCCAAAGGATGCAACACACACACACACACACGCGGCGCCAAATTGTATAGGGCACTCTTTGTTGTGTTGCGGCGGTAGCTAGGGGAAGCATGCCAGTGGGGTAACGGTGAGAACGGATGCAGGTGTCGCTAAGGGGCGGAGGTGTGTGAGGGTGCTAGGTTAATTCACTAATAAATTCATTATTAATCATAAAGAAAAGGGCTTCGTTAAGACCTCATATGGTCAATGCCTGTGTGAAAAGTGGGAGCGATTGGTGCAGGCAATGAGGAGATACGGCGGTGTTTCTGACAGACAGACATTGACTGAATTATAGTATGATGATATATACAGTTCTCTTATAGGGAAATCCTGAAATATGCTGCAGTGCATACTTGTGGAAGAGCAAACCATGAAGTGTTTAGCAGCGACTGCTAGCGAGGAGCTGATCTGTGTCAAACAAAATTTTGTTGTGGGAGGCCGGAAGGCTCTTAAATATATGTCACAGCCCCTGCCACAGTCTGTGCCACATCCACGCATCCTGTGCCCTGATGACTACTTAAGTTAAATGGTTCCACGTGTGTGTCTCACCTCACCTGCTCCCATTCTCCCTAAGGACCTAGTCTATATATAGCCCTTGATGCTTTCATGTGGTTGTTGGTTTATCAGTTTGCTCTTCCTATGTGTATGTATTACTATTGCCTTGTAAGGTGTACCTAGGAGTTCTATTTTGCCAAGTAAAGACTTTAAGTTTATTCTCTGTGTCCTTGAATTCTGCATTTTGGGTCCTTAACTGGGATAGAAGCCTGACAATATGATCATCTTTGTACCATTGATGACGGCAGAGTGATATGCTGAAACATACCTTAGTGTTCCTTTGACACACCTTGTGTCACGTCTCCATATATGAAAATCACGACACTGACCTCAACAAACCCTGGATGCATTACATGGAGAAGACTTGATCATCACCTACAGTAGATCTGCATATATGGAGCCAGCCAGCAACTCTACATATGACCTCAAACCCTTAGATCTTCATATATGGAGCTGACCTGTTCTGACATTACATATGTTGATCCGCCTCCCTACCCATCCTTCCTCTTCAATGTCTCCCTTTTGACTGATACCTGTCTATTCAAACTCTAGACCAAAGTTATTAGTGAGTTTCTCAATAGGCTCAAAAATTAAGGCCCTGCCCTACCTGGGCCCTCATCAAACCCTGTACACTCAAGACACTGCCCCCGCTGCCACCCTTAGATCTTAGATATATGGAGCTGACCTGTTCTGACATTCCATATGTTGATCTGACCTCATCAAACCCTATACACTCAAGGCACGATCCAAATATGGCCAGTACAGAATTCATTCCATATGTTGATCTGACCCCCCATCCCAAAGCGCCAGCGCTTGCCCATGCAGTCTGCCGTCACCCAGGCGGAGGCGTGCACGCGACCTCGCCCTTTAGGGAGTCTTACTGGAGACTAGAGCTCTGTTGTGACATCACAAACACAACACAAATCACTATAGCACTACTCATAGTTTTTTTATGAGATATGGTCGTCATCACCGGGAGAAACCACAGGAACACACGATAAAAGCTCCACAGAAATATTAATAACGTTGAGGAAGCAATTATACCGCCTCCGTATGCCTCTGCCGCACTCCGTCAATTGGATACTGTAGAATTAGGTTTGCACTTGACTGGTTTTGTCTGGTAGCTCCAAGAAGGGCGTCATATCACATGTTTCCCCTGGTAACAGCAAGACAGACTCATTTATGCCACTCTTTGTATGGGGCCTCCAGCTATAGAGCGTCGCAGTCCCGCTTTCAGAACGACGAGTGGCGCAGGAAATGATTCTATATCATTTTCTCCATAGGCTTTTCAAAAAGTATTTATTTAAAGACGGTTACGCCGCGGACAAAGTGTTTGTTGTCATGATTTATCACGATCCGAGTTGGCTTTGTCTGCGGCGTAACCGTCTTTATATAAATACTTTTTGAAAAGCCTATGGAGAAAATGAATGGAGAATAATTTCCTGGGCCACTCGTCGTTCTGAAAGGGGGTGGGACTGCGACGTTCTATAGGGATCCATTCATGGATGAATAATGCAAGGATGGGATACATGGTTGTCAACATGTAAAGGTTACCTGTGGTTTGTGCTGATGTAACTATGGGCTTACTGTCTTATCTATCTATCTATCTATCTATCTATCTATCTATCTATCTATCTATCTATCTATCTATCTATCTATCTATCTATCTATCTATCTATCTATCTATCTATCTACCTACCTGTGAGTAAAGTAACTATATTGTAAGTAGATGCATCGTGATAGATGCGTAGAAGCTTGTAGATCTGCTATCTTCAAAAATGTTATACATTTGATAACTTGAAATGGACATGCTGCACAATGAGTGCTACTTTTACTTTTGGTACATTGAGTACATTTAAATGCCAATACTTTTGTACGTTCACTAGAGTACACATTTTGAATTCCGGACTTTCACTTGTAACCGCGAGTATTTCTATTATTGCAATATTGATACTTTTACTTAACCCATTTTGGACAGGAACCCCTTTTGGTGTAAGCATTATGTTATGCTTTAGCTATTGAAAAATAGCAGATCTACAAGCTCATAGCGCGCCACCGAGTGGCGCGCTATGAGCTTGTAGGTCTGCTATTTTAGAAAATCGAAGAACGACTGACATAGAAACATAGCTTTTTCAGAAAACTGTCAGGATTTAGAAGACATTTATAGAATCTGATCTCAGGTCAAAAAAGTACAAAATGTGAGTAGGCTACTTTTCACACACTGGTTGTTCTGGCCAGAAGCCCCGTCGTCCCCTGCATTTCAGCCTCCTCCCCACCTCCTCTGATAGATATATTTGGTCTAGTTTGTGGGTGAATGCTCTTTTGACCTTTTGACCTTTTAAGCTAATTGCCCTGTGACTGACATTTGATGTCCGGCTGTCCCACTGACGTTAAAATAGTATGGTTCTGGCCCTGCCGGAGTCTCGATAGTAATACTTTTCCCTAGCCAGCGTTGGTAGATAAGAATTGTTTTGTTTTCGTGGGCCATAACACCCAGCCTCTGTGTTTTTGCCCTTGAAAGTTAGTATTCGCTCTGACAGACTGGTAAACTGCCCTGTCTCCCCCGGTTCCACTAAACTGATATTGCAGGTTCGGACTATCTCTGCCCCGTGAGATAGTTCCTGTGTGCAATATTCGTGACGTCTTGCATTATCTGTCCATTTGTTAACAAATATGTTTTTTAACCTTGTTGTTCAACACATTGTTCGGTGTATTGATTACGGTATGCTATATCAACCCTGTTCAATTTGAACATGGGCAGAGATCGTTGTGAAACGCTGTCCGGATGACATGTCTTCTTCTCTCCCGAAGCAATGGTGAATATATCTGATCGAACCTCCCTCTAAGTTCTGCTTGTCTGAGTTCTCTTTCTTGTGTCCGTCAATTCATTCTAAGGTATTTTGTTAACTCTGTTATACTCTGACTTTTACTCATTATAGCCTAAAAGGTTTTTATAACCATTTCTGTAAAGTTACAAGCCCTCTGCTTCTATTCTGGTAAAGAGTATTTATGGTACTTAGATTACTTTCTAAAGTATAAGTATTTATTCCGTTCCGGTGCTCCGGAGTTCTTTCTAGCTCTAGCTCTCAAGCTATCGATCCTAAGCTATTGTTTATTATTATTTAATACAGTATTAATACAGTCCTTATACAGTCCTTACATAGTATCATTATTTTAAAGATGGATTCCATTTAAAATTATCCATCATTTGGTCCAATCTTGCCTCCTTTAACGAGTTTAAGCCTAATTTATGTATTAGCTACTCCGAAAAGAAAACAACCAGTCCTATAAATTCACTTCCTCAAATTCACTTGACACACACAAGGAAGGGATCAGACGGGCAATTTTTTTGAGCATGGAGTTTTCCTTTGATCGGTGTTTACCATTGTATCGGAATGCATGTCATCAGATTTCGACGGACAAGCGATTTTTTAATTTGGGGTCCGTGAACGGCTCACGGCTCAACAGTAGTGAACACTTCATGGACCCCCCCACGGATCTGTGGACGAGCGATCGACGCATGGGGTTTGACAAGTTTGTCCATGATCGGACGGTCCTCCACAGACCCAAACCCTCCTGGACCCCGGCTGTCTCTCTACTGCTGGCTCCTTCTTCCTACTGCGATACAAGTTAAGTAAATCAATGCTTGATGTCTTTCTCTGTCTTTCTTTAGCTTAAATAGATTATACTGTCATTATAATTCTTCCCCTGATATCACCTCGAGCAGCGAGGCATTCATTTTAGCTTATCAACTTAAGACAAAGTAGCGGAACCTTTTCTCATGTCATAAATTATTTTAGCATGGTCTGTTTGGGGATCGGAACTAGATATATCTACTTTCCAGCACTCGATTTAGAACGATCGCTTCATTGTGTGCGGGAAATGTATATATAATATTTATTCTTGCTTTCTCCTCCGAGTCGACACGGAGCGATCAATGCAAGGGTAAATTTTCTACCTTATAACGGTCCATAAACAGACTGGTGTTCATTCACACGCTTTTCCCAGTGTTTTACACCAACTAATTTTAACATCCCAAAACAATATGAGATTATTGATACCATAATTAAATTTTGCCTATTTAATTCCCATTGTTTTTAAATTAATATTCTTTTATCATCCAATAGTGTCTGTGAAGGCACTCTCTATTTTAGAGTGTGCTCTTGTTTTACTATTTTCTTATCTCTGTCAGGGGAGAGCGGAATGTCAACTCTCTCCCTGTCTGTCGGTGTGCGTGTGCGCGTGCCAGGTGTGTGTGTGTGTGCATATGCGTGCGTGAATGCATGTTTCTCCCTCCCAGTGTGTGCACGTGGGTGTGTGTGTGTGTGTGTGAATCCACCCCTGCTGTATGTCATGTAATGCGTGTGTGTGTGCGTGCATGTTTCTCCCTCCCAGTCTTAGTGCACGTGTGTGTGTGCTTATCCGTGTGTGTCAGGGTGGGTTAATAGGAGATATCGCAGATTGCCCTGAACACTTTAACTAAATTATTAGGTGCTAGGAAGGGTCCCAAGTTTGTTTTGTTCAATTTATGAATGGTCACAACATCCTATCTTGACCATGACCATTCAACAGTGTAAACTCTTAGTTATTCTCCCTTTAGAATGTTTTCCCCTTAAAGGATAATTTCACCATTTTCCAAAGCGAACAGATCACACTGTTCTTTGATATCTCTCTCTCTCTCTCTGTGTTTGCATGTGTGCGTGAGTTCTACATTTAATATTACATTATTAAGAAATATAGGATCAAGACGACAATTACTGTCAGACTCCGATTCCACCATTTCTCAAGTATAGCCTCCATTCTACCAAAACCCAACTAAATAACATTTAATATTTCATTTTTACGTTAGGTAAACTTCCCAGTATTATTAATTTATTTATTTAAATGTATTTATTTTATTGACATTTATTTTTACATTTTTATTTTTTTATTTATTTTTATTTTTATTTTATTTTTCATTAAAAAAAAGGAAAAAAAAAAACAACTTTTGAAATATTTTAATTTTGATTTTAATTTTGAAATATTTTAATTTTAATTTTATTTTATTTTTTTAATTTGAATTATTTATGTTGACAATTCAGGTGCTATAGTCTATAGTACTAACAAAAAAAAAAAAAAAAAAAGAAAACAGATGTCACAGTTAGTCTGGATATCTCACTCAATTAGTTAAAACAAGTGATTATTATTCTATTTTTATTTGTACTTTCTTAAAGTCCAGTGTACAGACTTCATGTGTCAAACTGTTCACTGTGGTAACAGAATACTTTATCTTTCTCTTTGCCCTCTATCCTTGGTCATTCAGAGACGTGCTCTCCCTCCCTATACTGTTGAATTCCTGGAGCGCTACTAGATTTCACAGTAAAACCAGCTTTCATCTTCTCTGTGATCCTCACATTTCTCTCTTGGCAATTTCTGTATGTGCACAGCTAGTTTCTCAGTTGATTAGCGGCAAGTAGCTAAGCCGATGTGCACGCAGAATAGTATTTAATACAGGGTACCACTAGTTTCTCAGTTGATTAGTGTGCCTATGGTGGGGCGAATATCTCAGTTTATTTGCATCCATTTTTTTTTTAATACAGGGTACCACTAGTTTCTCAGTTGATTAGTGTGCCAATGGTTGGGTGAATATCTCAGTTTATTTGCAACCATTTTTTTCCCAGCTAAGACGTCATTTTATTTAATACAGGTACCACTAGTTTCTCAGTTGATTAGTGTGCCTATGGTGGGGCGAATATCTCAGTTTATTTGCATCCATTTTTTTTTTAATACAGGGTACCACTAGTTTCTCAGTTGATTAGTGTGCCAATGGTTGGGTGAATATCTCAGTTTATTTGCAACCATTTTTTTCCCAGCTAAGACGTCATTTTATTTAATACAGGTACCACTAGTTTCTCAGTTGATTAGTGTGCCAATGGTTGGGTGAATATCTCAGTTTATTTGCAACCATTTTTTTACCAGCTAAGACGTCATTTTATTTAATACAGTGTACCACTAGTTTCTCAGTTGATTAGTGTGCCAATGGTGGGGTGAATATCTCAGTTTATTTGCACCCATTTTTTTACCAGCTAAGACGTCATTTTATTTAAAACAGTGTACCACTAGTTTCTCAGTTGATTAGTGTGCCAATTGTGGGGCGAATATCTCAGTTTATTTGCACCCATTTTTTTCCATACCATACTTATTACAGCTCTCTCACAGCCATTTCTCCATACCAGTGTTGTGGTGCTAGGAATTACTTATTACAGCTCTCTACCAGCTAAGACATCATTTTGTGCATAACATGTGAACGTTCAGTCGTTTACATACTTTAACATGTGTCGTTGGGATTCAACGGTCGTCAGACCATAAAAAGTGCATTTTTACGGAACGCTCAGGAGAAATATAAATATCTATATAAATATTGGTTATTTTGATAAAGACCAGGCCCTCAGGAGAAATATGAATTTTTTTTTAAAGATACCTTTCTCTTTCTGCCTTTCATCTGCCCAGTGCACATGCGCAGGTGTTAGAACCAGTTTGAAGTGTTTGTCAGAATTATTATTTTATTTTATTATTTTATGTTTTATTTTATTTATTTTCATTTCATTCACCAGTTTGTTCTTTGTTTGATCTGTTTTATCTCCAGATACGGACTTCTGTGCGGGTCGTGTTCAAGAGACAAACCGACGGAATTTCGACTTCCACAAAATACGAGGGAGATTGTTCGGCTGGTCTGACTTCTCTTCATTTGTCTGATTGCTCTGTTGATTGTGGACGTCGACATTCCATCCTTGTACAAGGTTTGACACTTGATCCCGACCCAACTCAGAACCGTCTGAATTCACTATGGTTAGGCCCAACCCCCAGAACAGTTTGCCCTAATCAGTTGCCCATAGATTTCCCATATGGAACAAATTTATTCCACTCACGTTTCACCAGACCTTTTTGTTTTCGTTTCACCAGACATTTTTTTTTGTTTTCATGTTGTATGTGGTTTATTGAATGTTTTTCTTTTCTGTTTGCTAATATCTGCTTCCCAAGACATGTTCCCCTAATATTCCCTTCTCCCCACAATTAAATAAATATTAGGTAATTTTGATTTGATTTGATTTAATATTTACTGTTATAACCATTCCATTTCATCATAAGATCTGAGAACCCATTACATAGATTATTTGAACTGATTTATCCCATCTTTGGACAATCTTAAATTTCATTCCATTATGATTCATTATCCCACCTCACCATATTTTGATTATTTTAAATTTCATATTGGATTCATATTTCCCCTAAATTGGAATATCCCTCCCTGTAAACAGTTAACTTTATTTTCCCCATAACATAACCTATTATCCCAGAACCACCCCTTTCACCTTAAATTGAGTTTAATAATAGGAACACCTACCTCTCCATTTTATTTTTTTGGTTTTTATCATCATGAGTTTAATTGGACTAGGCATTAATCTCCCCGGAATCACTTGATTCTATATTTTGACCTTTATATGGTACTAAGGGACTCCCAAAGACATTGTTGCGACATCGCGCTGGAGCGCATGAATAATATCACCATCGGAATACCCCGTTTCCCCTCTCCAAGCTCTTGAACCATGTGACGCCATATCAGTATCGCCCACATGGCGGTTTGCAGAGAATGTATCTGTGAACCTGTCATTAGGGGGGGGGGGGGGGGGGGGAAGGGGCGAAGAATCAGAAGAACTAGGGCATGCAGTCCGCTCCGACTAAGAGCTGGTTGACTGTCCAAAAGAACTCTCGCAGATTCAGTTCTGACAACGAACTGATGGCGAGCCAGAAGAACTGCTCTAAAAATGAACACTCATGTGGTCAAAAATGACACATCTCGCCGGCCAGGCCTTGGCTGCAACGGTTTGCTGGGTTGGTTGCCAATCCCGAAGATATCACCATCATCATCATCAAGAAAGAAAAGCCATTCTTTCTCTTTCCCAAAGTACCATCTAAATAAGGATTTTATGCCTAGTAAAGTTGAAATCATTGTGTTTTTTTTTGTATTTTTCATTGTTCCTGTTGCCATTCTGTTCCTGTTTGATTCATTGTTAAAGTAAAGTTTCCCCTGAGGATTTGATATTGTCAAAGGTCACATGACCATTCGCCCACAAAATGCGATGGGGTTGATAGATATATTTGGTCTAGTTTGTGGGTGAATGCTCTTTTGACCTTTTGACCTTTTAAGCTAATTGCCCTGTGACTGACATTTGATGTCCGGCTGTCCCACTGACGTTAAAATAGTATGGTTCTGGCCCTGCCGGAGTCTCGATAGTAATACTTTTCCCTAGCCAGCGTTGGTAGATAAGAATTGTTTTGTTTTCGTGGGCCATAACACCCAGCCTCTGTGTTTTTGCCCTTGAAAGTTAGTATTCGCTCTGACAGACTGGTAAACTGCCCTGTCTCCCCCGGTTCCACTAAACTGATATTGCAGGTTCGGACTATCTCTGCCCCGTGAGATAGTTCCTGTGTGCAATATTCGTGACGTCTTGCATTATCTGTCCATTTGTTAACAAATATGTTTTTTAACCTTGTTGTTCAACACATTGTTCGGTGTATTGATTACGGTATGCTATATCAACCCTGTTCAATTTGAACATGGGCAGAGATCGTTGTGAAACGCTGTCCGGATGACATGTCTTCTTCTCTCCCGAAGCAATGGTGAATATATCTGATCGAACCTCCCTCTAAGTTCTGCTTGTCTGAGTTCTCTTTCTTGTGTCCGTCAATTCATTCTAAGGTATTTTGTTAACTCTGTTATACTCTGACTTTTACTCATTATAGCCTAAAAGGTTTTTATAACCATTTCTGTAAAGTTACAAGCCCTCTGCTTCTATTCTGGTAAAGAGTATTTATGGTACTTAGATTACTTTCTAAAGTATAAGTATTTATTCCGTTCCGGTGCTCCGGAGTTCTTTCTAGCTCTAGCTCTCAAGCTATCGATCCTAAGCTATTGTTTATTATTATTTAATACAGTATTAATACAGTCCTTATACAGTCCTTACATAGTATCATTATTTTAAAGATGGATTCCATTTAAAATTATCCATCATCCTCCATCTTTCTTCCCGGTGCAGCAGCAGCAGCACCTCCATGATCCCCCCGAGGGACAACAGGCTGGGTTGTCAGGCTGCCGAGCCCCCAGAGACGTGCGCAACGATGACAACGCCCCATCCCCATCCCCCCCGCCCCATCCCCTCGGGACACAGCAGAATGGAGGGGGAATGAGACACAAGGACAGGGGTGAGAAGATTAATAGAGTGCTGTTGAACCCCAGCAGGTAACATGTGAGTTAGAGACGGAAGACGGAAGCCCCTCCCCGCTCTGTCTCAGTGCAACATAAATGATCTGTCTGTCTCCGTGTGGATATGGACCATATAGAGCCTACAGTATGTTCGTCAGACATCATTCGCTCTAGGTATTTCGCTATAGTGCAATCCTCTGATAAAAATGGGATAATGAAACTTTAAAGTGAAGACATTTGTATTCGATGTCCTCTCTGAACTGTCTCGTCTCTACGTTCAATGAGATGAATTAGATGCAGAAATGCAAATTCCAGAATAGGTACTGGAAAGTATTTCCAGGACATATATTGATATTATATCTTAGTCCTTTCAGTTAAAATGTACAATTCAATTTACAATTAAGGTAGTGGCCGTGATTACACATAGCACAATCACAGCCACTACCTTAATTGTAAATGACATGGACAAAAGAAAACACTGCGCTGCATTACAATTTACAATTTACAATTTAGGCATTTAGCAGACGCTCTTAATCCAGAGCGACTTACATTTAAGCAAGAACAAAAGCATGGGAATACATCACATAAAAGCATTTATCAATATCATGAAACATGCGTAAGCTAAGAAAGTAACAGTGGAATATCTATATAATGAAACTATACATACACTATACATATAAACTATACATATTTACTACTATGCTATACATATGTACTATGGCGTGCTATGACTATATACAATACAATTATAGTGCTGTCTACATAACATGCTATAAGTCTGTGTCAAATGCTATCTAAGCCAACATAAATGCTATCTAAGGGGTTAGGGTAAGTGCTATGGGCCATGATGGAGTCTGAAAAGGTGGGTTTTCAGGCTACGGCAGAAGATTGGGAGTGATGCTGCAGTTCTGACTGCAATGTTTATAGATTTATCGAAAGCCTTTGATACAGTGGATTATGCACTCCTCTTATTTTACACAGAACTGGGTTTAATGGAAATACTTGCAGGTGGTTTCATAGCTACTTGGCTGGGAGATCTCAATATGTGAAAGCTGGGAGAGCCCAGTCATGGTTCTTACCCATCTCAAAAGGTGTCCCACAAGGATCGATCCTGGGCCCTGTTTTATTTACCTTATATATAAATAACATTGCTTCGGCTTTAGATGGTTTCCAAGCACACTTCTATGCAGATGACACCATTATTTATTGCATTGCTGATTCTGTCCAGCTTGCAATAGACAACTTGCAGCATTCGTTTAATATACTTCAAGATTCATGCTGTTCTCTAGGTCCAGGGGAATTTAATTTAATAACTTTTATATTACTACCTCAAATGGATCTAACATGGATCAACAAAGGGTTGCTGAATAGTACCTTAGAATATGGCTTGATGACAAATTTACATTTAAATACCATATAGACAATCTTGTCTGTAAACTAGAAAATTGGCTTTTTTACCGGAACAGAGCTAGTTTCCCAACTCCATGTAGGAAAAGATGTCCTTCTGTCCTCAAGCCCTTGAATGCAGTTTATTATTCTGCTTCGCGATTTTGTGGTAACCTTACAGAACTCATCACTGCATCCTATATGACAGAGTGGGTTGGCCCTCCTTGGCCGACAGGCGAAATAAACACTGGTATCTGTTTATTTTTAAAGCAATTGATGGAACTTTATACCGTTGTATATTAAAGCTCTGCTGGACTGGAATCCTGTAACATATACAGTAGGACACTATATTAAAGATCTGTTCTCCCATAACATACGATCAATTAAAATCTTTGATTGCAGACTTACCCCCAAGTGTCTGCTGTTTTTAAACATAGCCTGCGTGCTACGTCACGTGATGAGGAAATGTTACTGTTCTGTTCTGTTTTTGTTTATTGCTTTGAAATATTGTATTATGTTTAATGTTGTATCTCAACGACACTGCAAATGAGGGTGACCTCAATGTCTTTCGAGAATAAACAAAGGTTTGAATGAAAATGCTGTATTTCATCAATATTCTGTGGGTCGTGCATTGTACTGTCCAAAACAATTAAAATACAGTGTACCATTCACAACTAAATTCCACAAGATGGATTCATATTTCACAAGAAAATAACATCTGCCTTTCACAAACATGACCAACATTTTATGTTATATATTTGCATGCATGCATGCGTGCGTGCGTGTGACAGTGGCTGGCCTTTCTCTATCTGGGTATTGGGTAACCATGGTGATTGAGAAATCTCCATCTCTGTGTATTAATCTAGATTTCCCTATAGGATATAGTGTGAGTGTGTTGCACATGCGCACACTCTCACACGCATGTGTGTGTGCAGTCTTCCCATACACAACTGTGTTTATATAGTGATATGTAAGTATTTGTGAGTACACCGTACACTGTCTTCACTTTGAGTGCCAGAACAACTGTGACAATGGGGTGACATGCAAAGGCAGCTGGTAGTTAATTTTGAGCTTGTGCAATGTGATATGTGACACATGCGCGCATGCGCACACACACATGTGTGTGGGTGTGTGTGTGTGTGTGTGTGTGTGTGTGTGTGTGTGTGTGTGTGTGCGTGCGTTGTGGTAGTAGTTGCTTCTATAGTTTAGTTTCTAGTAGTTTTTAGTAGTGTCTAGCTTTGTCTTTTTTTGTACCTGCTTCATCAGGCTCGTACCTCACAAATGTTATTCTAAATTGCACTAAACTTAACACTTCCTCTTTGTCTAATACAACCAGATCATATGACTGATATTTACAAATCATCAAAAAGGGTGAGAGATGGTATAGAAAATGAAAGGAGGAGAATAAAACGAGAGAAGGGAGGAGATGACAGCCCAGAAAAGAACCCCTTCAGACTCCTGATCTGTAGAGGATGCGTGAGTAGGTTTCAAACGAGAACTTCTCACTCTCTCTCCATTCCTGCTGAGCCCTGCCTTTTTCTTCTTCTTCTTCTTCTTTCAAGCCCTTCGACCAGCTCCAAGCTCCTCTCGCTCCACACACCCCCTCCTTCATTCCCTCGCCACGCCAGAAATCCATCTATTTTACCCCTTGTTCTCCTCTTTTCATCTGCCCTTTCTCAGAGTCTTCCTGGTCCCACTTCTCCAGGTCTGTAATTGCAGACCTGTAGAAGTGGGATTGGTACACGAGGGTCACCAGGCTGCCAGGCAGCTCTGTCTTCTACAGCGCATTATGCCAGACCACCACTCTCATTTACATCCATATTTCACAAGCATGTGCGAATAGCTGCGCATCCACAACGCTCTGCACACACCCACACATACAGTGACACACACAGGAAAACAATCCCTGCACATGGAAAACTTGGAATGTGCATGTGCTAATGTGATGTGTCTGGTAAGTTTCTCAGACAAGCCGCAGAAGTACCATCTATGACTGAGACAAAGCAAACTCTGCACAACAGTTCCTTCAATTAAAAACTAATAAGAGATTCAGGAATAGAGATGGAGAAACACTGCGTAGAGAACGGGAGGGAGGGTGAGAAAGAAAGTAATAGCAAGAATTTGAGACGAGGTAAAAAAAGAGAGAATTGTGTTGACAGAGAGAGCGAGAGAGAGAGAGAGAGAGACCATCCAGTCATATTGAGAGGTGAGACAGAACCACTCAGCATGACGGCTGAGTTATACTTGCTTGCCGGTGTCTCACACTGAAAATATCAGATCTACTAGCTCACAATGCGTTGCAGCGAAACGCGCTGTGAGCTTGTAGAGCTCATATTTTTGGTGAGAAAAAAAACAAGTATAAATCAGACATGACAGTGGACATGTACCCTATTCACGGCTCCCCAGAGAGCCATGGATGTCCTCAGCCAGTGACATGCAAACGAACCCAGCAGGGTGCAGGGAGGTGGCCGGGAAACCATCTGACAGATCAGTCATCCTTCCAACTGCAGGAGCAGGACCCCTGTTGGCGTGTGGACATAAGAGGTGGCAGAGCACAGTGGCTGACATATCAATCACACCATCCAAAGGGAGGTGACCTGCACCAGGCCCGACTCAGGTGGCTGAAAGGCAGGTGGCAGTCAGGCTCAGCATGCGTGCATGCATGCAGAGAGCAGGTCAGAGTGGACCATGATGTGTGCATGTTAAAGACTTAAAGCGACTGAAAGACAGACTAGATATAGACTGACAGAAATATCTATCTCCTCGCTAAGAAACAAACATGTCCACTCTCACTCTTTTGCACAGGCGAAAACAGACAGACACCACAGTTGGTCAGAAATGTATTCTTTGAATTTCCCTTTCCAATATCTAGAACTGTCAAGATCCAGTATGTTACAGTGTGTGTGTGTGCGTGCGTGGGTGCACTGGGTGGTCGCGCATAAAAAGAAAGTATCTGGTGTAAGTGTCTATCTTTGCTAACAGATGGGCTGTACCCACGGTGTCAAGGGAAGTGCACCATGATTTAACAAGGAGGGTGAAAATGAGAATGAATTTGCATACATCCCACCAACACATTTTAGACTGACATATTGGCATATCTGTCCCAAGCTGAGAAGCAGAGCATCTGGCAGAGGTGGTATGGAGTTACAGTGTTCCTCTCGCCTAATCTTTTTGTGTTGTGTCCTTCATCACACTTGATGTGCAGTGGATTCACCAGTTCCAACAAGGTTTCATGGCTGCATCTCACCAGGAATTATTCCTCCAACTATTTTTTTTGACACAAACAAAATGAGTGGTCAATATAATAATATTGAAAATGAATGTCAAAATATTTTGACACTGACGAAGGCCTGCGCGGCGAAACGCGTCTGTCTGTCTGGCATGACTGCTGCTGCGGAGCACTATCTTTATTAATAAAGACTCTTACTCGACTGGAAGTGCGGATTTTATTCATTTTCTATATGTTCATTTGGAATCTGCACCCAGCACACGCCTGAAACTATATAAAACTGTCTGAGTAGAGCGGGCCTTTTCCCTTGAAGTGAACCAATATAATAATATTTCCATAAATACTTGTCCAGTAGACAAAGTGAATAACACAGGCTGTGTTTTTAAAGAGGGAGGGTGGTTTGACCTCAACACTTTGTACTTTATTTTATTTGGTTAAGATAGCGAAAATCTGAGAGGAAAGGTGTTGATGGAACAATTTGTAACCTTTAAAAGTCAAGTGTATTATACTGTTATTATTTCATGGCCATCTCTGAAAATGTGTCTACTTTTTACTTCTCCTTCTTCATTTCTATGTATTGAAGTGATTGCTTTGATCTTTTCAAAGCATCAAAGACAATCAGAGACAGTGGAAAGAATTGACATCAACCACCGGCCATTATAATATCTAAAAAAAAAACATATTTTCCCAGGCCCAGTCGTATGTTATGTATCGGCACTGTTTGAAGACTTGTCTGGCAGTGTCTTTACTATAGAGTGTTACAGTAATGTCAATGGCCATTTGGGAAATCCATGCAGCCCATGCAGCTCTCATCCTGTTAACTATGGCATGGCTTTGTAGGGCAGTATAGAACTATTGTTACATTACACCAGTGGTATTTCTGCAATCATTAAATCAGTGTCCTGTCTATTCTGACAAAAAAAAAAAAAAAAACAAACAGACTGGCAGTGGCAAGTCAGCATACAGGCTGTAGTGTTCTTATTTTTTAATTCGCCATGGACAAGTCTTGCCACAGACACAGGCACTGTGTACCATGTATGGACACATGCATTCACCCCTGGTGATAGTGTTACCTGCGGACATAGATGTGGTTTGGAAGAAGCATCTCCTGAGAATGCTGCGCACGAAAGACAAATTAATTAAAATTGTCCGGAGGGGAGAGATGAAGCACCTGATGTACCACTTGTTGAAATAATCATTTGTGAATGGCCTCATCTATTTATCCACCCCTTTCTCCGTTTATTAATGTAAATGGATGGAGGGGACAAAGAGTTGAGGATTATAGCTCAATAGAGGACTGCAGGGCACTCCTTTCTCCTCCACCCACTCAGGGATTAGCTAAGTGGGGAGAGCCCCAAGTTAGCATTGTAACCTGATAAAATGTCCCATCATATTATTGAAAGGCATTTAGGAGCAATGAATACCAATGAGTGTCAACAAAACACGTTTCGGCAACCTGGCAAATGAAAACCATGCATCACGCTGACAGAGTGTAATCCATCTGTTTGCTGACTGGAGCTCAACGTGCTGGCTTCCACGCGACGAGCCATGTCTTACTGCATGATTTGAAAGAGCAGGGAACATTCTTCGGGGTGTAATGGAACGCGGGTGGGGTTATGGAATTGTTTGTCTAAACAAGCAGAACTAATAATGTCGCACATGACAAGCTCATCTGAATATGAGAAATCCAGAGAGAGAGAGAGAGAGAGAGAGAGAGAGAGAGTTGGCTTCCCATGCTGCTGTTGATGTTTGTGTGCAGCTAGACGCAGACGTGCTGCTGTATATGAGATGATGGTCAAGCCAGGGAAGGGAGAGAGGGACAGAGGAGGTGAAAAAGGGAGGGAGACAGCGATGAGAGTGGTTGGGCTGTGTTAATAGTTCTGCCCTGGATGGCCCTCTATCCCCACCGTGCCAAGCCTCCATGATTTATGGCCTATTTGGAGATAGCTGGGCCATGTACACAATCCCTCACACAGCCATGCCAGAGAGAGAGAAAGAGAGAGGGGGTACAGAGGAGATAACTTGGCCATGTAACATCCCTCACACAAGCTGTGAGTGCAGAAGGAGAAAGCAGAAGGAAACTAGAAAAATGTTTGGACAAAATGTGTATAGGAATAATATAAACGTGTGTTTTTTTTTTGGTGCAAAAATGTGCCTTGTGGTGGCACTATAATAGGGCAATGTTAAAAGGGTGGAATTGATTTGAGTTCAAAACAGGCCACACCTGCAAACTTTCTGCTGGGCGAGCGCTGACGCTTTGGCATGGGGGGTCAGATCAACATGGAATTAATTCTGTACTGTGCCTCATGGTGGCGCTATAACAGGCCGTTCTGAATCACATAGAAGGAGGTGATGAATGCAGAGGCTGTAGAAACCGAGGGCTGGATAAGAGAAAAACCCAGCAAGAAAGGAGGAAGGGAGGACAGAATGGGGGAGCTGCATTGTGATGAAGATGAAGAGGAAGAAGATAGAGGAGGAGGAGATGAAGGCAGGAGATGAAGAAGTCAGGACTTTGATCTTGGCTAAGGATCATTGGTATTCACCTTCAACACACGGCAGAGAATCTCTCTCTCTCTCTCTCTCTCTCTCTCTCTCTCTATCTCCATCCCTCCCTCTCTATATCCTTCTACTGTTCCATCCCTCCCTCCCTGGCTTTCATTCTAAGGTCCCTATATGTTAGCCAGGCAACAGCAACAACTCAAGTGTTTTAATTTGTCATCTACACAACTTACACAATCTCCCTCCACATACTGTTTTCTGCAGAATGTCGTGAAACATGCCCTCAGATGTATTGAAGTTCATGGTGCATGTGCGAGTGTGTGTGGGAAGTCTGAAGACCTTGAACCTTCAATCAGAAAGTAATAAGCGTAGCACCGGTAGATGCCTGGATGAAACATCATAACAGCAGTATACTCAGGTCATGTGGATCTCGGACTTCATATTGTGACCTATATCTATAATGTATGCCTGAAGCTCCGCCTCCTCGCAAAGCATCTACTCTACTGCTTGATAGACGGATGGAAAACAATGAGTGGAAAACACAGCTTCAACCTGAGTGTAAGTGAAGACATTTAAATTATCCTGTTTAAACTGTCACCTCCCCTATAGGCTACTCTTTCTTCCACAACATCCTGTTCTCTCTCTCCTTCAAAGGTCAATTTTTGAAATTTCTCTGCCTTTTTCTACACACTGAGAGTGTAAAACATGGTAGGCCTATATTATTTTATATATCCTTTTCCCTATCCTTCCACTCAGCTGCACACCAATTTAGTCCACCATGAGGAGTTCTTTCTGAATGTTCTGCTGCCAAGCATTTTTGGCATAACGCAAAAGCTCTGAGTGAGACACAGAGAACCACAGGATGTTGGCTGGAAATAAACAAAAACAAATGGGCATGCATTGTTTGGTATTGACTATTGAGTGATAGAAGTAGCAGGTAATAGCCAATAGACAAAAAGACTTACAGTAGCTGGAACTTGTTGTAGGTAGAGGATTTATTATGAAACGATAAAATTTAAATTAAAATGTGTTTCATAAATTGGCCTGTTGGGGGCGCTCTAAAAGGCAGATTTGAAAAATGCAGGGCAAAGTTTTTTCCTTGGCTTCTTGCAATTTACAATTTACAATTTAGGCATTTAGCAGACGCTCTTAATCCAGAGCGACTTACATTTAAGCAAGAACAAAAGCATGGGAATACATCACATAAAAGCATTTATCATGAAACATGCGTAAGCTAAGAAGGTAACAGTGGAATATCTATATGATGAAACTATACATACACTATACATAATAAACTATACATATTCACTACTATGCTATACATATGTACTATGGCGTGCTATGACTATATACAATACAATTATAGTGCTGTCTACATAACATGCTATAAGTCTGTGTCAAATGCTATCTAAGCCAACAGAAATGCTATCTAAGGGGTTAGGGTAAGTCTTGGGAGTGCATATACAAAGTTTTACACAGACCAGTGCAGTTATAGCTAAAACATGAGCCTGGTATAGTGCCACCATGAGGCTGATTTGAAAAATGTCAAATGGCATTTCTTCAGCCTGGGAATGTGTGTGTGCAAAATGTCACTGAATTCACACACTGTTTTTATGATTTGAGGCATTTTGTTGGAAACGGACTGATCCTGCAAAGGCAATCTTAGCCAATCAGGATGGAGCATGGGAAATCGGAAAGACTTGTTTCGTTTAATGACTAAAGAGAGACTGTGTACCGATTTGCGTGATGTTACTTTGGACAAAATGTGTAGGTGTACTATAAATCAAAATGGTGCTATAATAGGCCCAATCTGTAGGTGTACTATAAATCAAAATGGTGCTATAATAGGCCCATACATGTGAAAGAGGTTCATCTGTAGGTGTACTATAAATCAAAATGGTGCTATAATAGGCCCATACATGTGAAAGAGGTTCATCTGTGTGATGTGTGATGTGTGATGTTACTTTGGACAGAATCTGTAGGTGTACTATAAATCAAAATGGTGCTATAATAGGCCCATACATGTGAAAGAGGTTCAGCTGTGGCATTCAGGGACTAGGGAAGGGAGTGTGTGCGCACCGTTTGGCTGCGATCAAGCCAATGCAGATTAGACACAAGGACACATGGACGGACACGGACGGACGGACGGACAGGGTGCAAAACATACTCTTTCCTCATGCCTTTGGCTTGGTGGAGACAACAAAAGCATTTTGACTCAGACAGGATGTTCTTATCCTGGTATTCTCGGGTCAATTCAGACTGTCGCCTGATTGTCGACTGATTGTCGGCTCCGATCTGTTTCACCTCCTTCCTTTACAGCCCTCCCAACAGTCACACAATAAAGGAAGTTAATGAGTCCCACTAACCCACCTCGAACCGCACAGGAAGGAACCGGACACCTAGTGTGCGCGTGCGTGCGTGCGTTTAGGTGGGGTGGGGTCCATATTTAAGGATTGTCTGGAATATGTCTCTGGGTGTTGCGCTCTTCAGTCTGCTGAGTTCTCTTTTCTGATTAGAGCCAATTAAAGTGCAGGATTAAACCATCGTCTGAGAGCAGCAGACAGAGCAAAAAGTTAGAGTTGTAATGAGAAAAATGTCTCAGAACTTTGGAAATGAATGTCGGAGAATGGTAAATTTACATTACATATATTCAGTGAGCTGGAATAAATGGAAATCTGAACAGTTAAAGACATTAATAGATATTTATTATATTCCTTGTGGGCTTGGGCATAAATTAATGACTGTGCATCTGTTTGTGTGTGTGTGTGTGTGTGTGTGTGTGTGTGTGTGTGTGTGTGTGTGTGTGTGTGTGTGTGTGTGTGTGTGCGTGTGTGTGACAGAAGGAATGGTTGGTCTGCTGCCAGGAAACCACTAACCAGTGAGTGCCAAGTTGCCTCTGATGTGACACCTGCTGGTGACACGTTGGAACAGGACACACTGGGGACCGTCTTGATGGATAACAGTTGTGTGTGTGTGTGTGTGTGTGTGTGTGTGTGTGTGTGTGTGTGTGTGTGTGTGTGTGTGCGTGTGTGTGCGTAAATTAGATTGGTATAGAACGGTGCAGATGATCAGGCTGCTTCATATGATCATCTCTCCTTATTCTCCTATGCATCTCTTTGTAATTGTCCTATAATCAGCAGAAGTGAGTGCCTGTCACTTCCTTGTGGCCATTGTGTTTATATATGTCTAGTCAAAGAAGTTATTTGACTTGTGCCAGCCATTGTGCGCAATTCCATTTGCTCGTTCAGTTTCATCAACCCATAGCGCAGCAAATGGGGTTTAATCCGATTTCCCGCTTTATACTGTAGAGGCGGCCTACACGCATGATCTGTATAGCAAATGAAAGCTTACATTTCGATGATCACGCAGCACTTTGAAATGTAAAAAAATTGTGACTCAATAAAAAGACTTGTGTCTTGGCTCTGTGCGGTGGAAAAAAGAAGAAAAACGGCACAGGTGAGACTCAGACTTCAACTTCAAGGCAAGCAACTCATCACTCTTCCATGAGAGACCGTAAGGCTATGAAGCAATATATGACTGGGCATAACGTGCAACGGATAAGGGGTCTCTTAAAGGCAATGGCATGTGGCACGTACGGTGATTGGTTTAATTATTCTAACGCCCAAACAAACACCTATGCATAATGTAACGGGTAACAGAGGTGTTTTAGGGATGTAGACAGGTGACCAAAATACCAACTTTAGTGGGGGAACACCCCTTCCCCACTGCTAAATCCCCAAATAGTGTATTTAGAATGCTCTACGAAAATGGTGCCCCAAGTCTCTTCGCCAAAAGTTGCAACACGTTGTGACTTGTGAGCTTGATCGGCTATTTCTGGTTTATGTTCACCCCAGAATAGACATGCTGGGTTCAATTGATTAAAAATAACACTTTTCTTTACCGTGTGCATGTGCGTGTACGTGTGTGTGTGTGTGTGTGTGTGTGTGTGTGTGTGTGTGTGTGTGTGTGTGTGTGTGTGTGTGCCCACATGTGTGTATAGACAAATCTATCACACGTGTGTGACTTCAGACGGTGAGTGTATGAATGTTCAAGCAGACATCTGTGTGTGCATGCATGCATAACAGCGATGAGCACGTTGGACCCCTTAGAAGTAACAGGCTTTGTTGAAATGGGATTTGGGATTATTAGACGAGAGAGAGAGAGAGAGAGAGAGAGAGAGAGAGAGAGAGAGAGAGAGAGAGAGAGAGAGAGAGAGATGGCTCCAGGCACATTAACCGGAACCCCACATAGATGAGATCCTAAATCGACAGTCGTTCACACTTTCCTCCGTCCATCCATCCTTCACACATCCCTCTACCTTTCCCTCTCCTTACATTTCCTCCACATTCCATTTCCCAAACCTCATCAACCCTCTCCTCACCTCGTTTACTCGCTGCTACGACTACACACTGTGAAATTCCAGGTCCATTTTGACACTCTCAGGGTTAAACTGATGCTGGGGATTTTGCTGTGCACCTTATATTCATCCCTCTCCAATATAGTCCTCATTGTAGACATACACTTTTTTTTAAGCCCCATTTGCCCAACCCTCCATCGTTATTCCTCCTTTCCATTTTCCATTCCACTACTTCCAACCTCCCTCTTTCTACACCCCTTCGTTTTCATCCACTTTCTCTTTCTTCTCTCATGTATTTAGTCCTATCTCCCCCTGTCCCACAGCTTAGTCATTGTTTTCATTCTCTTCGCTAATCTGCTAGCGGCAGACACTGCTGCTCGGAAAACTCTCTCTCTCTCTCTCTCTCTCTCTCTCTCTCTCTTTCTCTTTCCCTTTCTCTCTTTCACACACGCGCACACGCACGTACGCACGCACGCGCGCATACGCGCACGCGCGCACACACACACGCACACACGCTGACACTGACACGGCAGCATAGAGCAGAGAGCAAAGTGCAGCAGCCCCAAACACAGGGACTTAAATGGAGGCTAATCCTCCAGTAGAGAGTTCTGCTGTATTCCACACAAAACACAACACCCCCCCCTCCCGTTACAAAACCCACCCCCGTACTGTAGCCACGCTCAACACAGCACAACAGCAGAACCAACACTATAGGTCCAAATGTCAAACCAACACACGCAGGGCAGGGAAGGGCACAAGTGAAAGACGAAAGAAGGTTCAAGAAAAAGTATTACAAAAAGTATTACAAAATGCAGGATCATTACTTGCGCGCTCTACTTGCGCAAGTAATGAAAGACGCCGTGTGTGGACGAGGGACAGTCACATACAGACGGATACTGTTCATACAGTAAGGCGAGGATATAAGGCATAGTTGGGTCCAGAACATTAATTCTCATTCTCGTTCTCATTTCACTGGGTAAAAAGAATTAGACGATTTGACTTCTATGGATCTTTAATAAAGAATTTAACCCCCAGCCCTCACAAATAAATAAATCTGGATTTATTTTTGCCAGAGGGCAAAATCCAAGATGGACATTGACAACGATGTAGGCTATACTTCTGAACCAGATCACCTAGAATAATGTATGAGGAGATGGGAGCCTGGGGCTGTCTCAGGGAGACACCTAGAAACCCTAGGGGAGAACAGGGAACTCAGAGAGATTAGCCTGACGGGGAGGGAGTAAATAGGGCCTTTGGAGTCAGGACCAGGCAGACAGATTGGCTCCTCAACAGAAACACGGCACATGAAAAGAGTAATTTGAGGGGGCGATTTAGCCATTTGCCACGGTGGAGGAAGCTATCGCGAATGAAACTAGCATGCACGTACACCCCCACGACCATCTCCTTCAGTACCCCCGTCGGCTTATAAGAAATCATCTGTCTATCCCCCTGTCTTGTTCCAGACCTTTATGTCCCTCTCTGTTCTCTCCAAATCTCTCTCTCTCTCTCCAAATCTCTCTCTCTCTCTCCCCCTACAGTAGCATTGCTTTTAGAGCACATTCTCTACTGAAAGCCCAAGCCTTAAAGATGTATACGTTCAAAACAGCGTCATTCTTTGGCCCCAGTCTTACATTGTGCATGTTTATTTTTTTTTATTGTTTATTTGGACAGGACAATGCATATTAATGGACGTCACATGGACGTAAATACACCGGATATAGCACAAGCACAGTTGCTAATTTTCATCCGCAGTCCTCACAGGAAACACAAAACAGAAAAACAGAGAGTCAAACAGTGGAATACATGACATTACATAGGGAGCACAGCATAAAAAATACACCTAAAATAATCATAAATGAATAAATACAAAAATTAAATAAAAATACAAGTACAATTAGAATGTTTCTTAAAAAAGGTCAAATACAAAACAATGATATCCGTCATTGCAGAGTCTTCTTAGCTCGGAGTTTCTGTAAGGTTATCTTGTGGAACTCCTTGGCCTTCAGTCGATTTTTAGCACAGGCATCCTGCCTACTCTTGAACTCCTTCTGGCGTTTCACTTCCTCCAGACGGTCATACAACCTCTGTGTTCTCTGGTGCATCTCTGAAACGTCAATCTTCCTCTGCTCAGGCTTCACCTCACCCACCTTCTTCAGCCTCAAATCACTCACTGGATTAGAAATTTCTGGCTTCTTGTGTGTGGAACCTGGAATAGAAAGTTCTGGCTTCTTGTGTGTGGAACCTGAAATAGAAAGTTCTGGCTTCTTGTGTGTGGAATCCACTAAAGTGACATGAGAAGTTTCAGTGGTCCTGTCCTCAGCCCGTCCTGGGATGGACCTGGCTCTGCACGACAAGGAAAGAATGTCCTTGGCTTTAGGCTGTTCTTCAGGTTGGACTTGGACCTTAGTCTGGGCCATAGTTCGGTTTATTTTAGCCTTGATTTCTTCCACCCTTCTAGTAGATCTTTGAAGCAGAGCCCTACGTTTCTTTTGGAAGTCCTCCTGTAATCCTGAAGTGGCATTCCACTGGACCTCCAGGAGCATCTCTGTGTGCGGCTGGGTTCTCTCCTCCTCAAAGTTAACAACAATCTCCTCTTTTGGTTCCACCTGCTCTTCTATTTGGCCTTTCTGGAATTCCATCCTTTCCTCTTCTCTGAGCTCTCCTTCGTGTTCCTTCTCGTCAGTGGCGGTTGTATCTTGGTCCTCCAGTGTGGTGTCTGCCAGGCTCACCAATGTTAACTGAAATTCCTCCAGGATCCCCTTCTCATTACCGACACGGCCCACTATTTATTTATTTGAAACAGTGTTGTTTTCGTCAGGTATGACGATAACGTAAATGACGACATCAACGCCCCTTTTTCCAGGACTAAGACGTGACGTTGACGAACAACACTAAAATATTTCGGGACAAGACTGACGCTGACGAGCTAAATCAGCTCTGTTTGATGATGATGACGAGATGTGTGTGTGTTATCGTTGACGAGACGAGGCTAGACGAAAATGTTAGTGGATTGACGAACAAAGTTTTAAATGCATGAAAATGTTCCGCCAATAATGTCACAAATGCTGCTCTCACTGCTATCCTCCTCTCCTTTCCTTGTTGGTCACGCCCATCACCTTACATGCATGCATATGAGAAGTGAACGGTGGGTGGGCCGGCCCGGGTGGGGTGGTTGTTTAATGTTTATACCGCTGGCTGGCCTCTGGTTTGCGGCGCACCAAATGAGCTTCAGTTCATATGCTAAATGTTTTATAAATCAATTTGGATTATCACACGATAGACTGCGACATGACGAAAACAGTTGCACTGAGCCATCTCGTTAAACCCAGCTGGCTGCGATGAATAACCTAATCATTAGGCCTAATCAACGTCATATAGTCACCAACCGATCCATATAATTCTGTAGTGTATGATGACCACGCAATGTTACAGTCCACTGCAGGCTACAGGCTATTTGATTTACAAAATTATTAGTATCATAATCTCCGTCCCTCGGTGCGGCGGCGCTCCTCGTTATATGTGCCCGATTTAAAATAACAGATCTCTAAGCTGTCGAGACACGCCATGAGCGGGTGCGTGGATGGTTTGTAAACTTTGTAGGCTATGTTTGTTCTTTTGGACACCGAACGGGGACGATACTTGGGGTCTTGGACATAGCTTCACTTCAGAGGAAACTATAAGGGGAGCTACACACCACCACTGGAAATGGAATCCATTAGAATGATATGGAAATGGTACATTAACAGTCTAACGTGAGCTACATAAATCCTTTATTTCGGCGATAAGTCCATTTCACTCTCACACAGACACTGAACCATGACGGCGCGTGCCGCTCATGCGCTGGCCATGCATTAAAGTGGCGTTCTTTTTTTGAGTGGTGCAACCACTCCTACATCCAGCAATGTCCGTGTACCTAGGTAGGTAGGTACCTGTATGTGTACCTGTATGTATGTATAAGTGAGCACGAGTATGCTACTTATTTATACCAGTAGGGGGCACCAGAGTACAGAGAAGAATTTGGAACGATACAGAGAAGAAATTGGAACGATACAGAGAAGAAATTGGAACGATACAGAGAAGAAATTGGAACGATACAAATTGGAACGACACAGAGAACCAATAGACGGGAGTTGCACCACTCGGTTCACACTGGTGTGATTTTTTTTTCTTTGTCAGGGCTTTCTTTATCGGGCTTCAATTTTTTTTTGTACCTTAAGAGAGAGAGAGAGTGTGTGAGTGTGAGACAAGTGTGAGTGTGTGTGTGTGTGTGTGTGTGTGTGTGTGTGTGTGTGTGTGTGTGTGTGTGTGTGTGTGTGTGTGTGTGTGTGTGTGTCACTGCCCCTCAGCATTTTTTCTTTAATTTATTTCATGTTTGAGTCTGAGAATGTTTACAGTACACTTAATTTGCACTTTGCAGCTGACTTGGGCTGTCTAAGTTTAATGTTTGCACCACAATGAGCCACTCTGATTGTTTTACCTTAAGTGTAGTGTTTTGTAGGTGTCTGTCTGTCTGTCTGTCTGTCTGTCTGTCTGTCTGTCTGTGTGTGTGCCTGTACCATACTGCAGGTGTGTGTGTGCCTGTACCATACTACAGGTGTGTGTGTGCCTGTACCATACTACAGGTGTGTGTGTGCCTGTACCATACTACAGGTGTGTGTGTGCCTGTACCATACTACAGGTGTGTGTGTGCCTGTACCATACTTGATTCCAATGCCAATGTATTAATACCTGTACGCTATAGACATTTTATTTAAAACTTTTTTTTAAACTGGACTAAAACCTTTTACGTTTTCGTCGACTAAAACTAGACTAAAACTATCAAGGATAGAAATGACTAAGACTGACTAAGACTAATTAACCATTTTGTCCAAATGACTAAGAGTGACTAAAACTAATAAGCATTTTGGCCAAAAGACTAAGACTAAATCTAAAAAATGCCTGCCAAAAACAACACTGATTTGAAACAGATACTCTGCTAATGAGTGACATTGTGGAGCTGTGCCTCTCAGCACTATGAGACGTGAGTACTAAAGTTATTGTACACTGGTCAAGCACACAGTGTGTGTGGGTGCTCTTTTAATAAGTTATATTTATTTCATTACACAGGGTTAACAGTGATCGATATAGGGAAAGGAGAGAACGGGAAACTTAAGTAAATGTGCACGAGCATGAGCACAGATGGTACATGTTAGAGTGTGAGCGATGACCTCCTTGACTGACGGCTGTGAGGCACATGAAACGTGTTTGTGTGTGTACTGTTACTATATGTGAGCATATATACAGTATGTCAACGCTGTACGTAAATGCATGCCAGCTGATATCACCGGACATCTCCTCATACTCAGTTTAGTTGGCATATTCAGTGTGCCTGTTTGTGTGAGAGATAAGTCAATAATGTGTGTGTGTGTGTGTGTGTGTGTGTGTGTGTGTGTGTGTGTGTGTGTGTGTGTGTGTGTGTGAGAGAGAGAGAGAGAGGGAGAGAGAGAGAGAGAGAGAGAGAGAGAGAGAGAGCAGCACACAGCAGTGCCTGTGGAGGCTGTGGGGAGACAGCTGAGTTGGCTTATTGGAGGCTTTGTGTGGCCTCTGGTCTCTGGAAGGTTCACATGGCAGCTGGCCCAAGGAAGAGCTACATGGACACACTGTGATGCACCCATAATGAAACCACAACAGGCAACAACAACATCACAGTCTTTATGCTATGTGCCGCACGCACGCACGCACGCACGCGCGCGCACACGCACACGCACACGCACACGCACACACACACAGTGAGGTATATGATTTAATGTTTTATAATACCAAAATTCTACAATGTAATAATACAAATAAAAAATAAACCCGTTAACACTGGTGTCCCTATTTTGGGCAAACTTAAAAAATTCAAACTAACACTCCAACAGTCACCCCCCCCCCCACACACGTACACAAACACACGCACGCACACACACACACACAGGGAGCAAGCATTGCCTAGTCCAGGCACCTGTTCCTGTTTTTTAAACAGCTGGTGAATGGAAATGATGCTTGCGCGCGGCTTCAACTTGTTGTAACGTCAGCAAAACAAACGGAAACGCTGTTTAACAACCAGGAAGAGATGCCTGGACTAGGCGCTTTCTTGCCGCCTCTTGACGTGTACATGTGGCCGCGTCCACAGACATCGCCTTGATTAGCCAATCAGCATCAGGCGTCTCTGGATGATGAGGTAATTAGAGAGTGCTAATTGGATGTCATTAGCTGAGACCCTGTGATGGAGCGAAGGGGGACAGAAGAGCAGTGAATGACATGTGCAGATCTCAGCATGCGGCAGCAAGGTCTGTGTTCATTATAGGACTCTAGATGTCATCAGGCTGGAGGTGAAGGAGCGAGAACCTGGAGGCCAGTGTTCTAACCTTTAGAACCTGGAGGCCAGTGTTCTAACCTTTAGAACCTGGAGGCCAGTGTTCTAACCTTTAGAACCTGGAGGCCAGTGTTCTAACCTTTAGAACCTGGAGGCCAGTGTTCTAACCTTTAGAACCTGGAGGCCAGTGTTCTAACCTTTAGAACCTGGAGGCCAGTGCATGTTCTAACCTTTAGAACCTGGAGGCCAGTGTTCTAACCTTTATCCTGTTTGTTGTGATATGAGGATATTGAGCTTGTAGATCAGCTATTTACTAGTTCTTAAAATAATATTTTTGTTTATTTTGTTATTTTGACAGTTGTTTGATAAGTCCAGACGAGTCAGGTCCTGGTTGGCCTAAGGTCAGGGATTAGCTGTTGGGCAAAACGTTGAAAGGTCACTATTTATTGACAGTTGACACCTCCGCTTGATTCTGGATGCGAGGTCCTGGACAAGAAATGTGCTCACATGCACACATACACACTCATAGTACAGTATACAGTACAGTATAGCATAACTCAAACCCGTATATTATAGCCTTTCCAAAACAATTGACAGACACTGCGCACACACTGTAAACTGCAGTATTTCAGCAATGCTATACTCTACCTGGGAGGAAAACAATAGAGGGTATACGCGTGACATCATCATCATACCCAGAAGTTATGCAGGAACACATACTGAGTGGCAAAAAAACGCTACTTCTGGAAGCCCATACTTCCAAACAGAAAAGTACTGTCTGATTGATTGCATTAAACAACGTCAAATTACGTTAAACTCCATTTGCTACTCACTTTATGCATGTACATACCCTCTAAATAAAAATGGAACTAACAACAACAACAACAGTCACACACACGCGTGCATGCATATAATCTGCAGACGCACACACACACGCACATTCATGCGCACATGCACACAAGCATGCACGCACGCACGCACGCATGCACGCTCGCACAATGAGTGATGTGTGTTATCAGGGATCTTGATAGATACATATAGTATGGGTCTGGATGTCTAAACTCATTCACTGTTACTTAGCTTTCCTTGCCCTCTGTTTTTGCTGCAGCCCAAAGGCATCCTGTCTTTTCTGTCCATCCCAAGATAATATCCATGCCATGGTTCCTGTTCCTTCATCAGCACAAAGTAGCAATGCACTATTGTAGTGGAACATGAGACTGAACTCTAAACTCAAAGTGAACAACTTTCCACTGGGCGTGAACCAGCTCACATCCTAGTGTTTATAGTTCCACTGGACGTGAACCAGCTCACATCCTATAGTGTTTATAGTTCCACTGGGCGTGAACCAGCTCATATCCTATAGTGTTTATAGTTCCACTGGGCGTGGACCAGCTCATATCCTATAGTGTTTATAGTTCCACTGGACGTGAACCAGCTCACATCCTATAGTGTTTATAGTTCCACTGGGCATGAACCAGCTCATATCCTATAGTGTTTATAGTTCCACTGGGCGTGGACCAGCTCACATCCTATAGTGTTTATAGTTCCACTGGGCGTGAACCAGCTCATATCCTATAGTGTTTATAGTTCCACTGGGCGTGAACCAGCTCATATCCTATAGTGTTTATTGTTCCACTGGGCGTGAACCAGCTCATATCCTATAGTGTTTATAGTTCCACTGGGTGTGAACCAGCTCACATCCTATAGTGTTTATAGTTCCACTGGGTGTGAACCAGCTCACATCCTATAGTGTTTATAGTTCCACTGGGCGTGAACCAGCTCACATCCTATAGTGTTTATAGTTCCACTGGGCGTGAACCAACTCACATTCTATAGTGTTTATAGTTCCACTGGGCGTGGACCAGCTCATATCTTATAGTGTTTATAGTTCCACTGGGCGTGAACCAGCTCACATCTTATAGTGTTTATAGTTCCACTGGGCGTGAACCAGCTCACATCCTATAGTGTTTATAGTTCCACTGGGCGTGAACCAACTCACATCCTATAGTGTTTATAGTTCCACTGGGCGTGGACCAGCTCATATCTTATAGTGTTTATAGTTCCACTGGGCGTGAACCAGCTCACATCCTATAGTGTTTATAGTTCCACTGGGCGTGGACCAGCTCATATCTTATAGTGTTTATAGTTCCACTGGGCGTGGACCAGCTCACATCCTATAGTGTTTATAGTTCCACTGTTAGTCTGATGATAGTTATTGGTTTTGTATTACCATGTGCTGTTTACTATAAATCACTGTGGATTAAGGGCACCTGCTAAATGCCAAAATCGTGACTAATTGTGAGCTTATAGATTGGCTATGTCTGATATGCGTCGTACGACTAATAATATATAAAGTAGTTAAAAGGTGTCTGAACAGCACGTTTATTCTAGTACAACTGGAGACTTGTGCCATCTCCAGTATAGTTATTTCATTTGACTTCTTGACGTCTATTTGATGTCTGCTGCATACGGTTTGCAAGCAACACAGACAGCTTAAACCAACAGAATTATACACAGTAGAATGCACTAGAGCCTGTGCACACACAGGCACACATGTGGGCATGTATACACACTAGCACTGGAGTGTCCTGCAGTTGAAATTACAAAACCGTTGGGTCTCTGTGCACTGCAATCAATCACTGGAACTGATCAATGACATGTGGTTCATCATCCCAGCCAGCACTGCATAAATTAGGTGTGTGTGTGTGTGTGTGTGTGTGTGTGTGTGTGTGTGTGTGTGTGTGTGTGTGTGTGTACGTGCGTGTGTGTACGTGCGTGCGTGTGTGTGTGTGTGTGTGTGTGTGTGTGTGTGTGTGTGTGTGTGTGTCCACATGCATGTGTAAAGGCTTCCAAAAGAAAACCTGAGAAATGGAAGATGAAGTGAGTGAAAGAGAAAGCAAGTGGAACAAAAACTGGCTAAATTAATTGAATTACAGTGTAATGTGATTTCCATATCCGGTGAGGCACTCTGCTTCCTGAGATCCCAGAAGTTGGAGCGTGTGACTCAGAGACGATCACGTCAGCAGTCACACGCATGATCATGATGTTGATGCCCAGGAGGAAGATGACGAGGCCTTCCTCGAGTTCTCTATGACGTAGTCTTTGAAAACTGTCAAGTCATGCACGCGCTACCATGCAAAAAACCATCCGAGGCAGCCACGTGAGGTACACAGAACAATCCTGAGTGTCCATTTAACTCTGGAAGTGTACAAGTTGACCCTCGGGATATCTAGCTACGATGAGTGTTTTGGCCACTTTCTCCTCTCTCTACCTCTTTCCTCTCCTTCAAGTTGACTTCCCTTCATCTCTCATCCCTCTCTCTCCCTTCCTCTGACATCCATTATCACGCTCTGTGAATAAAGCCTTGTGTGCCAGCCTCCACTACCATACATAATGTGATGCAGGGGGAGGCCGCGGTCCTGCAGGCACAGAGGAGATGACATCTCTCTGACACCGGGGAGAACAGGGGCACTATAAGGCTGAATCAAGCTTTCGGGTTCGAGGCTGCTTTATGAGTTTACGGCACCAAGACTCCTCATAACTCAAACCCAATTCCCAAATTCTTGTAATGTAATTTCTCTGGTGGTTCAACATTTTGCCATATCAACACAGACAGCACACAGATAAGATAAGAGAGACAGCAGAGAGGATGAGCCATATGAAACACACACACACACACACACACACACACACACACACAAACACACACACACACACACACACACACACACACACACACACACACACACACACACCCTCTCACACACACCCTCTCACACACAGGCTGACTAAAGGACTAACTAAAACATGTTTTAAAGAGGACTCTATAATTCAGTCAGCCAGTTGCAAATTGAATAGATGGTTCCAACATGCAGTCTATTGTTGCTAAGGTCAATGGTCAGCTATTTATATAAATTATTCCACTAGTCAGGTTTATGCTTCAAACTAAATGAAAACAACGTGAGTTGGCAACAATGGATATATATCCATCCATCCATCCATCCATCATTGGCATCCGTCAGAGAGACTATGGGGTTGTGCTCTTTATAGGGGTACTTGTGCTTTTGGTTTAGGCTTAGGGTGAGCACTGCTCCATGGATTAGTGCCCTTTAGGCCCGGTGTAGCTAATGGTACACCTTAGTAAAGGGCAAGGCCCCACGCTGGGCATAATATACCCCCCCCCCCCCCCCAGCAAGCTAAAATAAATCAACATACCAGCACGCCAGGGACCAGAATACTTAAACCCAAACCAATAGCCAAAAATAGAACTACAAAACGCGTGTTGGAGATTAAACAACAAATAACAGCCAGAACCAGCAACTGCATTTATTTAATCACATGTGAAAAATGTGGTTTGGTCGGAGAAACGGGTAAAACAATAGGTACAAGGCTGGGACAACACAGATACAATATTAACAATGCAAAAAAGACAACCACAAGATTTGTGCAACATTTCATGGCTCAAGGCATTGAAGCTCTAAAATGCGCTGGACTTCAACACAATCCCAACTGGACAGTAGGACAAAGACGTTTTAATGAAAAACAGTGGATTAAGAACCTCAACACGGATTTTCCTGGAGGCTTAAACATGCCTAAAATCAGATCTTGAACACAACAAAACTTAAACTCAGGATTAAACTGGAGAAATCTAAAAGTGATTGGATCAGACTTCCTTCGGATACATGGCGAATGCATTTATTCCTTGCATTGTGCCTACACACACACACACACTGTGTAGGCACAGTGCACTGAAGCTTTGTAATCCCCCCCCCCTAATAAAGTAGCTTGGTTAAGTAGCGTACCACCTTGATTAAAAAAAAAATACAATGTTTTATTGCTTAAGCTTATGTAGTCAATATTCATTGATTCACTGATATATACAAATCCATTTGGAAAAAATGTTTCTCACTGTTCCCAGGTTGAATATTGATATGTGATTAAAATGTGATTAATCGAGATTAATTAATTACAAAGCCTTTAATTAATTAGATTCGTTTTTTTAATCGAGTCCCAGCTCTAATAACAACAACACTCTATGGACTCGTTTTCCACATCATCTAGAACAGATGTAAACAAAAACGAAATATTTAACGCAATTGAATAACAGATATAGCGTTTGACGGACATGGAGTTTAAATCCGCTAAATCGGTATGGAATGCTCGGCATGGATATATATTTTTTCTTTCAGTGACGAATGGATACGTGTCTACATCTTCAGGTAAAAAAAACGGCTAGTGCCTAATTCTCCTTTAACTACTTTAAGATAGAAATAGAAAACTATACTATCATTAGACAGAAACAGGCATGGTGGTGGCGTGTGCATGTATATTCACAAAGACACTGAATATGTTACTCGTACTGACTTACAGCATGATGAAATTGAAACTGTGTGGGTTGAATTAATTTTCAAAAATGCTAAATCAGTATTAGTTGGCACCGTCTATAGACCGCCCGATCAGAATGGATTCTATGATATACTTGAGGGGTGCTTAGCTGGGGAGGATTGTGTAGAGAAAATCCTGATTGGCGACTACAATACGGATATACTTCGTAAGGAAGCACCTGTGTTTAAGTCATTTAGTCGGTTTTGTGATCTGCATGGTGTCAGTCAGCTAATTACCCAACCCACAAGAGTGTGTGATTCTACTCAAACTGTCATTGATCTCATTCTGACCTCGGACAAATCCAGAATCTCCAAGAAAGGGGTTATTGTTTGTGGGCTCAGTGATCATTTTATGATTTTCTGTACCCGCAAAATACAAAAACTAAAGTTTGACTGTCACAAAACAGTCATATCTAGGGACCTCAAAACCTACTCTAGCGAGGCCTTTAACCTTGAACTGGAGAGTCTGGATTGGTCCGATGTGCTCAGGAGCTCACTAGTCGAAGAAGCATGGCTTGGCTTTAAAACCAAATTTACATCAGTACTAAACATCATGGCTCCTTTGCGAACCGTCAGGGTCAAAACCCGCTCGGAGCCATGGATGAATTCGGACATACTGGCTGCAATGAAAACCAGAGACAACAAATGCTCTGAACTTCTTAAATGCAAGTCCAAGCTAGCCAAGCGTTTCGACAGTGATCTCCAAACCAAACTGTACATCCTAAAAACCCAATGTAACAAGCTAAGAAACGGTGTTATTGCCATGACCAAATCAGCAAAAAGTAACTTTATCAATGATAAAGCAGAGGAAATTAAAAACAATCCTCGGGAGCTTTGGAAGCTACTAAACAACCAACTAGGCTGTGGTCAGAAACTAAAAACCAGGTTTACTAACATACACATCAAATCGAATAACACCCTCATCACTGACAAGCTTGATGTAGCCAACCACTTGAACATCTTCTTTACAAACATTGCAACAATGCTGGTTAACAAACTGCCCTCCCACTCTGGGCGTTTTGGTGTAGAACACATCAAAGCCTTCTACAAAAACCTAGGTGTTTGTAAAGATGATTTTAAAATGGCAATGGTAACAACTGAGGAGGTACTTAAAAAACTGAGTGCCCTCCAACCCCACAAGGCCACTGGCCATGACAATATTCCCTCCAAATTTCTCAGAGACTCAGCCATTTCCATTGCTCCCGTCATCACCCACATAGTAAACCTCTCCATCAAACAGGGACAGGTCCCCCAAGATTTTAAACTGGCCAAAGTAACCCCCCTGTACAAAAAAGGGAGTAAATTAGAACCTGGCAACTACCGCCCTATTTCTATTCTAAGCTCCATCTCGAAAGTGATGGAAAAAATAGTCTATGAACAGGTTGAAAAGTATCTTGCCACTAATAAATTGCTGTACGAGTTCCAATCTGGTTTCAGAACATCCCACTCCACTGACACATGCCTCCTCTATTTGAGCGACCACATCAAACACGAGGTGGACGCTGGAAAATACTGCGGCATGGTCAGGCTGGACCTCCAAAAGGCTTTTGACACCGTGAACCACTCCATACTGGTTAACAAGCTTAAAGCTATTGGTTTTGATAGCACATCAGTGAGCTGGATGCAATCCTACCTGGAGGGGAGAGAACAGATGGTGGAGGTGAACGGAACACTGTCCCCTCCCCTCCCAGTGAGCTGTGGCGTCCCACAAGGAAGCATACTAGGGCCTTTACTGTTCCTAATATATGTTAATGACATGACTTCAGCTTGTGACTGCAACTTGTTCCTGTTCGCAGATGACTCAGCACTGCTGGTCTCGGACAGGAACAAACTGCAGGTTGAAAAGACCCTCAGCTCTGAACTCGGTAGAATCTGCACCTGGCTCGCTGATAACAAACTATCCTTACACCTGGGAAAAACTGAATCCATTCTCTTCGGATCAAATAGTAATCTCAGCAAGGCAGATGGCTTCTTGGTTAGAGTGGGTGACAATGTTATCACACGAAAAGATCAAATTACCTACCTAGGTTCCATCCTGGAGGCCAATCTTTCCGGTGATAAAATGGCCACCAACGTAATCAAAAAAGTCAATCAAAGAACAAGATTCCTTTACAGGATCTCCTCACTGGTCAGCAAAAACACCTTGAAGACCTTAACAGGAGCCCTCGTACAAGGTTTCTTTGACTATGCATCCACCTCTTGGTACCACAGCACCTCAAAGGCCCTTAAAACAAGGCTCCAGACCTCCCAAAACAAACTGGTCAGGCTCCTACTTGGCCTCACCCCCCGAACCCACCTCACCCCTGCCCACTTTGACAGGCTGGGATGGCTTAGGGTCAACGACAGAGTACAGCATCTTGCAATGGGTCTGGTCCACAAGATTCGTTACACCACCAAGATACCCATGTACCTGTCTAAATACTTCCTTAATGTAAACGAAGTCCACACCCACAACACCAGAGGGAGTGCAACAAACCATGTACAACCCAGATTCGGCACAAACAAGGGACTAAATTATTTTCGCTCCAATGCCACCAAAATGTGGAACGCCCTACCAACAGTCATTAAGACATGTGAATCCCTTGACTCCTTCAAAACCGCTCTCAAAGGGCACCTACGGATGGCTGCAAATCGAAACTGGCCTCTGTAAGATCTGAATCCCCCCCACCCCACCCCCCCCCCCTTTCCCCTCACTGTATATGTATCTTTTCCCTTTTTGCTTCCTATATGATGAATTCCTGTTCTGTTCTTTAGCTACATAGAAATGTCTATTTGTATGTCTCTAAATGTTTTGATGAATTGAACAATGTGGACCCTGTTGTAAACAAGTGTAATGCTTAATTGGGTCGTCCACTCACAGTTAACAGTCTTTGTATTGAGTTTGTGCTTGAAATGTACTGTAAATTCTGCAAACTGCAATTGATATTGATGCAAAATATTTCAATCAATCAATCAATCAAAAAAGCAATTTCCCATGGTTAGCTAAAATCTAATAACCTGTTGTCATATAAGAGCACATATAGGAATAGGGGATTGGCATCCAGTATCTCTCAGTTGGGCACCTTGGGATGGTCAGTTTGTCTGATAACCTGTGCTTCTTCCTGAGGGGATGGGGTAGCCAGTCTCAGAAGTTGTATACTTTGAATATTGTAACTTTGAATACAAATTTCAACACCACAACCTATAGCTCTTGGCATACTTCCCAGTTTAATTTTCAAGGTGGCACCAAGATGATGAACGGGCCATGACAGAACACATCTTGATAACCTGTACTCTTAAACATTGTCATTCTAGAAAGGTTTCTCAGGCTGCCACTATCTGTGGATGAGACACCATATCGATCTGGGATATGACACATCACCAATGACTCTGATGAGGGAGGGTCCGGGAGAGGTGTGTGTGTGTGTGTGTGTGTGTGTGTGTGTGTGTGTGTGTGTGTGTGTGTGTGTGTGTGTGTGTGTGTGTGTGTGTGTGTGCGTGGTCTACATTACATAGTGTCTGTAGAGGTAGGCTATATGTTCTTCAGATAGGAGGCAACAGGAACAATCTCTTTCTCCGCGGTTGCATGTTACTTACAAACCATCTATTGCATTAGATTTGTCACAGTGCAAAGCAATATCTGGGAATATGTTATGTAATTTTAATTTGGAATAATGGAGTCTATGTATAACTCAAAACTGAATAAGACAATGTCTGTTGTTGATAGAGCAAGCAAGCAACTTCTTCAAGGCTGTCTTCCCAGAGCTCATCTGAAATTGGAGTCCCCAACAAATTTTCCCATATCTAGAGATGAAGGTGAAGCTCTTAATCTTTTTAGTTTTTTCACAGTTTGTCATTAATTTGCTGCCTCCTCCTTTCCCCTTGCTTTTAAGGAGACGACCGGCTGCAGTGTACAGATTAGGTCCGGCTACATCACGCCATTGAGTGTGACGGTGACAGAGAGGCCAGCAGCACAGTTGAAAGCTGGATTTCAACGCATCAGATGAGTCATTATTACACCAGAGAGAGAGAGAGAGAGAGAGAGAGAGAGAGAGAGAGAGAGAGAGAGAGAGAGAGAGAAGAGTAAAATCCTCAGTGTTCATTTATTCATTTTAAAGTGTACCATGGATGTCCAATTGGTTAAAGGACCACTTCACCACTTTTCAACCTATCTTCATATAATAGGTCCTCACTAATAATCATGAAAAAATGGTGCAATGTTTTTCTACTCGGTCTGTGTCTCATGGGCAGTTCAGAAACCGTCTTCCAGTGACATCATCGATGGGGAATACAAGCTAATAGAAACTGCAGGCTTTCTAGTCCTGAAAAGTTGCAATGCGAAAATGGAAGCCATCGTTCTCACGATAATGAAAATCTGAATATTTTTGTAAAAAACAATCTGCCTAATGATGATGTCACTGGAAGACGGTTTCCGCCGATGCTCTGCTCCATTGAATTGAGTAAACAATGTAGATATGCCTAACACCATTAGCACCAAGAGGTTGTGGCAGCTCAGAGTTGGGGAACTTGGGTAGCGAGAGCGAACCAATCATCACGAAGGTCACACCACATTTGGCAGAAAATACATAGCCATGCCCGATTTTGCTGGCTGATAAAAAAGTGAACACCCACATTTGAAGGGCACGCCTTAATTTAGCAAAAGAAATGCCTATAAAATGATTATTAGAATGTGGTCCCCACAGTCAAAAAGACAAAAGAGAGATAAAACTAAACAGAGAAAGAACCTGATAGTCTAGTAGCCAGCCCATAGAGCCCCATTGTGAACCCGGACATGTTTTAGGTTAGAAATGTTTAATATGGGTCCCCAGCATGTAAAAACTGCCGGATGCTACCTTGCATATGTTGAGAGCAATTTTCATAATTGGCATAATATGTGACCATACCATTAACAACCTATAGGATGCAAAATATTCAAAATTTCATCATGCTTTATGTAGCATGTGATGTGTCAAACTAGGGGGTTTTCATGATGCTGAATCATTCGTTTTGCAAAAAAAACACTCATTGGTCTAAAAACGGCCAATGCCGTCATCACAAATTGATTATGTCAGCAACATTTGGGCAAGTGGGCATGGCCGTTAATAAGCCCAATGAGTGTTTCTTTGCAAAACTAATGCTTGGAATGGAAACCCCCTAGTTTGACATGCTATACACATGCTATAGATAAAGCATGATGAAATTTTGAATATTTTGCCTTCTATAGGTTGTTAATGGTATGGTCATATATTATTTGATCAACATATGCAAGTTAGCATCCGGCAGTTTCTACATGCTGGGGACCCATACTAAACATTTCTAACATAAAACGTTGGTGTACTCAACATGTCCGGGTTCATTTTTTGGCTACTAGGCTAAGATGAAATATGGATTCATTTTCTGAGAGTGGAGAAAGAGAGAGAATGACTGAATGAGAGATAGAGAGAGAGATAGAGAGAGAGAGAGAGAGAGAGAGAGAGAGAGAGACCGAGAGAGAGAGATTGCCGGAGACACTTTGTTCTCTTATGACCACGGACCCCTGGGGGTTCTCAAACCCCACTTTGTGTGTGTGTGTGTGTGTGTGTGTGTGTGTGTGTGTGTGTGTGTGTGTGTGTGTGTGTGTGTGTGTGTGTGTGAGACCCCTGGGGGTCCGCAACACATAGCCAGGGGATCCGCAAAATAATTCAGTTTATTTATTTATTATTTAACAAAAACTATAATTTTTTCTTCTTCTTTTTTTGCTAGTGAATTATGGTGTGATATGAATGATTGAAACAGTTTCAATTGTTAGTGTACATATCATGAGAATAATAGGGGGGCAGTCCAGCCCCGGCCCCCGACCCCTTGGGTTTCTGACAATGTGGGCCCCTGAACAATTTAGTTGAATAGCTCTGAAATAGTAGTTTCTGTTTGACTAGGAAATTATACAAATAGTTCCAATGGCATCTAAATGTAAGGTTGTAAGTATGCTTATCGGTGTTGTGAGGATGAAGGGGTACTTGGAAATATTTCTCCCATCCAAGGGGTACCTGGACCAAAAATGTTTGAGAACCCCTGTCTAAAACTGGACCCTTATTTTGCTGTGTAGTGCTCTGGAGAAAAGTGCAGGCTGTGCATACTAATTGTAATAGATTAGAACACCCCAGTCATTACTGCAACCATCAGCACAACCATAAATATACTCTAATTGCATATCACTGATAATACCACAGCTTTATGCTGTTTGTTTATTTGTGTTTGTGCAGAATTATAGGGGAAATGTGTAAAGTTAATTGCTTATCACAGATAACAAAGCAGTGTCACATTCCAGTGCACTGTATTCATCTGTGAATGAGTGAGCCGTGTGCTGCTAAATACAATGAGTCAATAAATCACCATGATTATTGTAAATACGTTTTGAAAACACAATTACCAGCAGGACCGCATGCTGCATCATCAGGCAATAAAAGGTAAATCATTTTCCAGCACATTTTATGTATCCCCCAAAAAAGAATGAGGAGGCAATCTGAATATTAAAGGAGAATACGTTAAAGGAGAATTCCATACTAAAAGGCTTTCTTACCTTTCTTTGTAGTTGTTACATCCCCATCAAAGAGGTCCAGGTGTTCATTTGTGCAAAAGCTTCTTATTGGCTATTTCCCCTACCATAAGCCCTAAATGAATTGCATTGAATTGAATGGGATGTACGGGGTGTTGTGCTAATTCGCTTATTTCCATCGAAATAAGTAGTAAAGTGTGCCGCTTGGGTTATTATTTACATTATGAAGAGAGGATATATACAAAAAATATATAATTTTGAGCGATGGAAATAAGCGAATTAGCACAACACCCCATACATCCCATTAAATTCAATGCAATTCATTTAGGGCTTATGGTAGGGGAAATAGCCAATAAGGAGCTTTTGCACAAAATAACACCTGGACCTCTTTGGTGGGGACGTAACAACTACAAAGGAAGGTAAGAAAGCCTTTTAGTATGGAATTCTCCTTTAATGTCAATGTTGACTAAATTTACCTAATTATTTGAAAATGAGTGTAACCGCATTTCAGTGAACTCATGTGAATAATCTATGTATGGAGATCTAAGGGTTTTAGGTTTGAGGTCAGATGAGAGTTGCTGGCCAATATTGCTGACATCAGGGATCTCCATATATGGGCTTAATATTGATGATGACAATATTGATGGGGCAGCAGTGGCTCAGGGGTAGAGTGGCCAGTAGAGCAGCCGGATGGGAACCGCAAGGTTCCCAGTTTGATCCCGGGATCCCCCTAGAGTTAGTGTAGAAGTGTCCTTGAGCAAGACTCTGTCTGAACCCTTAATTGCTCCCGATGTGCAGGTTTGTACCTTGCATCATTGCATGGTTTCCTCCGCCATCGGTGTATGAATGTGTGTGTGTGAATGTAATCTATGTAAAGCACCTTGGATAAAAGCTCTATATAAATGCACCATTTACCATTTACCATGGTCATGCCTGGGGGTGACTAACAAACTGACGGGAAATGTATTTTCATAGATGCGACCTGCAGTCACAACAAACACAAACACATGCTCAAACACACCTACACACAAAGCTGTGCATAGGAGAGGCTAGCGCCCCTCAGAAAAGGTCTAAGCCATCAAATGCCCGCAGTCAAACGGATAGACAGACACACATAAACACAAAGCTGTGCATAGGAGTGACTAGCACCGCTCAAACAGTGAATCGGCCTTATAGTGCCACCATCATGAGGGCAAGGTTCTTCCTTGGCCTACTTGGGGTGTGCATGCCCAGTTTCATGCCGAATATGTCAATCCTTGCCCGAGATGAACTTGACAGAATCACAGACAAAATGGACTCACCGGACAGATAGCTAAATTACATATCCAGTCTCCAGCCGTCTGGCCTATAGCAGATATCTGTAAAGTTACTAAAAGCAAGCCAATGTCAGTGCTTGCTGCTTCATGTATTGCAGACATAACAGGCAGCTGCTTGACGGCTTTTATCTTCCATCACTAACTCAACCAAAATATGGGCTGGCATGTAATTCTGCAACACTAGGGGCTCCATTTTTGTCTCAAGCCAATTATAAAGCCATTATTTGGGGATTTAGGAGTGGGGAAAGGGTGTTCCCCCACTAAAGTTGGTATTTTGGTTACCTGTCTAAATCCCTAAAACATAGGTGTGGTTTGGGCGTTACAATAATTAAACCAAATTTAACCAATCACCAGTCCACGTGCCATTGCCTTTAATTGTTTAATAGATCCCTTATCCGTTGCCCGTTAGTGCTATATTGCTTCATAGCCTTACGGTCTATAGCCCATGGAAGAGTGCCCCCCCCCCCCCCCCCCCCCCCCCCCTCCCGGGATGTGTAGGCCATCTCTACGAAACGGTATCAAGCTGAAAGGAAAGGTCGGTCAATTGGATGGGATGATGAAACTGAACGAACAAATGCATGCGTGGAATCGCGCATCTTTGACTATACAATTATAAACACAATGGACACAAGGAAGGCACTCACTTCTGCTGATTATAGGAAAATTACAAAGAGAATAAGGAGAGATGACGCATGCCTACTCCAAGGACATCTCCATGCAGGCGCGCAAGCCCGCGTCGCTCTACCAAACTAATTTGACACGGCTTACGGGTATAAGTTACGGGTGGTTTTAAACTCCACTGTCACTTTCCCAAATGTGTGTGACCAAAATAGCAATTTAGGGGAAAGCGTGCCCATGACCACACCTCTAGCTCGCAAATACCGGTGTCAGCAAAAAAGATAGCGGGTGACGCTGGACGAAAATAACATTAAGGGACAGAGAAAGCTCCTATATTCGTAATTTTGAGGCAGCGGCTAAATTGCGGGTAAGGTCGGAGACGAAATTGGAGCCCTACATGTTCAGGTTTAGGTTTATGTCCGTTTCCACCCCATTCAGATGCGAGCATATACTGTATCTGCTTATATTTGATTTTGTGATTGGAGGCAGCTCACATTGTTACTGTAATTAGTACAGTGGTTCCCACATTTCAGAATTGCCTTTCTGCTGAACATGACAATGCATGCTTGAACAGCATTTGCAGGATAAGACTTGCCAATTATGGTAGTGTAATGTGTTTTATAAATTGGCATGCCACAAGATCGGGTACCGGTGTATATGAAAACGTAGTAATCAATAATAATCACTTTATACCAGTACATCTGGAATATTTTGACATTTTCAGGGTCTTGTCCATGACTGGAAAACTGCATTAAAAAAAATCAGGTTGGCCATGCAGGACACGTGGAAACCTTGTATCTAGCATTGTTTTCATTCATGAATATTACATGCACAAGGTTGGCTGCCAGATCATTACATTGACAGATGAAAACAGGCCATCTGGAGGTGGTGGTGACTCACCAGAACCACTCATAAACAAGCGCAGGGTTTGGTAAGATGTACCTGTAAGATGTGGGTGAACTGAGAGTATTAAAAACTAGAAAAGGGGCTCCTCAGTCCTCGGAGCACAGGTATCTGCATGCCAGGTCAGGTAGGTTATTGTGACCTCAGAATCAGAAACATCTTTATTGTCACATCACAGTTTTACGAGGGCCCCTGGGCCGGTAATATTTGCAGGGCCCCCATAGCGCGCGTGCGCGTGACATTTTCGTGTTTTTCCGTGTTTTTATCATCTTTTTAACCTAAGTTTAACAGAATTAACAGCCAATGAAGGGCCTTTTCAGGGCGTCAAACCTAGTACCTCACGGTTCAATTTCCCTGAAGGGCCCCTGAGAGCTAAGGGCCCCTGGGCCACGGCCCCACTGGCCCAATGGGTAATTTGTCCCTGCATGTGAATGAGAAGAGTGGAAAGGCACTCTGCATCTTATCTGTCCTGTTTTCATACAGTGCATGCCCCCCCCCCCCCCCCCCCCACCACACACAGCATTCATTCAGTATTTAAGGAAGGCCCCTTAGCCGTTTTCCATGCGGGTCTTTCATCCCTACACCAGATTGACAATGCAAGAGTTTGAACCCTGTATTGTGTGTTCACTTGCCCATAGCCTGATCTATATTCCTAATTGAGCTTGAAATGGTAACGCCGACATTATGGCAATGCAAGCAATTCTCTGTGGAACCCAACACAGTTTGTTGACAGAGCATCGATATCAGGACCCCCCATATACATCCATATAACTAAATCGGAAAAACTTCAATCTATCCCCTTTCACCATAATAATTACCCCAGAGGCAGGCATATCTTAAGCACTGGCAAGCTGGGAACGATCACACAGCTAATGTTGTCCCGATCAAACAAGCCAAACATTTACACAAAGAACCGCTGGAGACATCAGTCAGCGGACTAAATTGCGTCGCTGCTGAATCTGCTATGACAAAGCCTCCGTCTGCTTTCTCAGCTGAGCATCTGATAGAGTGTCAATAACAGGTAATGGAATGTAGTTTACGTCAGCATCCCACTCCATCTGAGAGCCCATTGCCAGTCACTTGGTCAATATAATAACTTTCCCAATGTTTAAAAATCTTTGCCAACAAATGTTGGCAAAGATGTGTTGTCTTGGTGGTGGGATTAGATCTGATTCACTGGAGAGATCACTTAAGGAAGATTAGATGCATGTAGGATTCTGCTGTTTTCCACTGGGCCCATTGCTCATCTACACAGACCAATGGATAACCAGGCAAATATAGAGCACATCTCCTTTTCATCTGGGGAAATCAAATCCTCTTGGTGATCAAAGGCTCACAAATCACAGCCAATATAGGCAGAAACCCGACAAGTGCCACAAATCTTTGACACACAGTCAGTAAGGCAGAGGCAAGGAAGCAACCAGGTGCTCAGGAGATGTGCAGGTATAAAATTAAAATCGGGCAAGGCAGCAGGTATTGATCAAATCTTAAATGAGTATATCAAATGCACAGCACGCATTTTTATGCCACTATATACAGCCCTGTTTAACAAGATCCTTGACTCTGGTATCTTCCCTGAAGTTTGGACACTTGGCATGATCATACCAATTTTCAAGAAAGGCAATACTGCCGACTGTGATAACTATAGAGGGATCACGCTTCTGAGTTGCATGGGTAAATTGTTCACAAATGTACTAAATGCAAGGCTGCTAAACTTCTGTGAAGACAATTCTATCTTGAGGGAAACCTAGGCAGGCTTTAGAAAGAATTACTCCACCAGTGACCATATTTTCCTCCTGAAGCACATTGTTGAATTATTTTGCTTTAAAAAGAAGAGATTATTCTGTTCCTTTATAGACTACAGTAAGGCTTTTGATACAGTCTGGAGGGATGCCCTTTGGTATAAACTATCTAAAGTAAGCATCAAAGGTAAATTTATGGATATAGTAATGAAAATGTATAAAAAAACGTTAAATCGTGTGTTTTTGTTAATGGCATGAAATCAGATTTCTTTGTAAGTTTAGCTGGAGTAAGACAGGGGGAAAATCTGTCGCCATTACTGTTCTCACTGTTTATCAATGACCTGGAGGATTACCTTATTAACAATGGCTGCCAGTCTATTAATTATGACGACCCACTTATCGATAGCTATTTCCAGCTTTTGGTATTATTATACGCGGACGACACAATTGTCATGTCAAATACAAAGGAGGGATTGCAGAAGGCAATAGACCTGATGTGTGGTTTTTGTGAAAAATGGAAATTGAAAATCAATAGTGATAAAACAAAGGTCACAGTCTTTGGGTGTAGAAAAGCTGATATCAGCAAACAAAAATTTGTCTGTAATGGAGTCAACCTAGAGCTTGTCCATAGTTTCAAATACCTTGGAGTTATTATGAACTATAATGGATCATTTAAGATTGCTATCGAAGAATTACACAAGCAGGCCTCACGTGCCATGTACTCCCTCCTTAGTAAATGTAGATAGTTTGATTTACCAGTAAATGTTGCATTGGATCTCTTCGACAAATTGGTCTCACCAGTCATGCTGTACACATGTGAAATCTGGGGGTTCGAAAAACTAGAAAAACTAGAAAAATTACATCTGAAATTTCTCAAGTATATCCTAAAAGTTAAAACAACTACCTGTAGTAATATGGTGTATGGTGAGCTGGGGAGGTACCCAATTTGTATCGCTGTTAAAAAGAGACTTATCGGGTACTGGGCCCGGTTGATCGAAGGAAAAGAGAGTAAACTGATGTACTAACTAATGTACGACTGTCTGCTTAACCTGTGCCCATGTGTCACCTTGGGTTGCACAGGTGAAGAAAATACTGGATGACTGTGGTATGTCTTACATTTGGTTGGCCCAGAAATTTAATAACATTGACTGGTTGAAGCGAACTGTTGAACAAAGGTTGAAAGACCAGTTTTTGCAAAAGTGGCAAAGTGAACTCAATAGTATGACATCATGTGACATCTATGTTGAATACAAACAAGAGTTCAAACTAGAAAAATATCTTCTATGTGAAAACCGTAAGTATAGACAGGCTATTTGCAACCTTAGGCTAAACAACACAAGAATCCCAAAGGTCATCGGTAGATATAAAGGATTGGAAAGAAATCAGAGGATTTGTAACCTATGTAATGAAGCCAGAATTGGAGATGAGTATCATGTTTTGTTGGAATGTAAGAATACTGACATTATGAATTTCAGGCAAAAATACCTGCCACTTTATTTCTCTACCTACCCTTCTATGTTTAAACTAATTGCATTACTGAAATCTGAAAAACAAAAAGTAATTTATAAATTGGGTGCTTTTCTGAAAAGAATTCTCCCACTGTATAAATAGGGAAAGCCTTACGATATGTCTATGTATATCGTGTAATCTGTAATGTATTGTATACTTTTATGAAACTGTGCTCCAAACCATGTGATCATGGTCGTGAGTTAAATAAATGATGATGATGATGATGATGATGATGATGACAAAATATAAAAATAGTAAGGTGCTTCTAGGATCAATCGGGATAACACATCTATAGAAAAAAGCGGAGATCCGAGCACACTCAATAGTTAAAAAGGAGGAAAACTTTATTAAACGGACATGTTTCGACCTATACCGGTCTTCATCAGTGTGGTCAGTAAGGTTGAGAGACTGATCAGGTTTTCTTCACCATAATTTATATGGTAACCAGTGTAAATTCATGGATCTCAATAAATGTCTTGGTGGAACAGTAACAGAGTAAATTTACTTACAGATACGGTACAGATTTTGCATATTTTATACTAGATTATTTGTTAATACTTCAGTCAAGTACATTTCCAAAACAAATATTTTACTTTCACTCAAGTAAATTTGTAGGGAGGTTGAAAAAAAGTATAGTTACTTTTAGGGTGGCTGTTGCGTGCGCACAACACAAGCAAGAACGACACTTTTTGCGTTCGCGTGCCCAGATTCGCGTGCCCAATCTGCGTGCGTTCAGCGATAGCACTATCGCCATCGCTCCCATAGAGTTATAATGCTGGATCTGCTATTTCTGAGTCTTCTCCCACCGAGTGGTTAAGAAACTGTTGGATGACCAAAAACACTAGCTGGGGTTCCTGTGTTGCGTTACATTGAAATCGGTGACCTATGAATATGCGGTTGCGACGGAAGCAACAGATGTACCTATTTGAAATAGTCTCACACAGGGCCCTGCAAGCTGCGGGCCCTGGCGCTTAAGCAGCAGTAAGTACAATTGTTAATCCGGGCCACAGTGCGCGTGCACAGGTGTGCGTGTATCTGTGCCTTTCTGTGTTTTACAGGCTGTGTAGTGGGTATCGTGAATGTGAGAGGTCTTAATGGGTTTAGTGTGTGCTTATGATTCTGTGCCAACCTTCCACACATCCCTCCATCCTCACTCTCTCTCTCCTTCTCTTTCTGTTTCTCTCAGCATTGTGAGTTGTCTGTGTTGTGGGACCCTGCGGTGTGATATTGAACATGACTCACACCCTGCACATTAGAGCTACTGCAGGAGAGAGGGAGAGAGTGAGACAAGGAAGATGTGTGTGTGTGTGTGTGTGTGTGTGTGTGTGTGTGTGTGTGTGTGTGTGTGTGTGTGTGTGTGTTTGTGTGTGTGTGTGTGTGTGTGTGTGTGTCCATGCGTGCGTGCCGTGTATATATATATATATATATATATATGCTGTATATATAACATGTATACATTGTATGTGAGAGAGAGAGAGAGAGAGAGAGAGAGAGAGAGAGAGGGTTGCATTACTGCAGGGCCGTCTGGGGCAGTACTGCAGAGAGGACAATAGAGGAGGTAAAAGCAGGACAGAAGGGGAGAGAAAAAAAGGCTTTTATTTTCTTGTGGGACACGAGAGGGGACGAGAGGCGTTCTGCATACCCAGATCAATATAGAGTTTGTCTCTGTCACTGTGGTGTTGGGTTCTGGAATTGAACCGACAAAAACACTGAGAAAAAACACTATTCATACCATAGCTCCTCGAAAGTTGAATGATGGACGGAAAAGAAATGTTTTGTGAGGGGAAAACTCCCAAGCAGAAGAGGCTCTTTATTTATCGCAATTTTGCAAACAATCTTAGATGAGCTTATTACTTGTGGACTCTAGAAACAGGAAACGGGCCAGGAGAAAAAGCTGTTTGCAGAGAACATACTCACTGTTAAAAAGAAATTGTGGCACATCCGTGCCACATCCGTTTCTTGTATGTCGAAAATAGCAGAGCTTGCAGATGTGCTATATTTGGGGACTGTAACTTCACCATAGTTCTACTGTGCAGTGACAGTGTTGTTGAACCCCTCTCATCTATCGTAGTGTTCTTCACAGCTGTGCCTGGAGCCTTGATTTTAACTCCAACTTGAGTACAGCTCATTATGGCGGTGTCACAAAGGCGAAGAATGTATCATAAAACTCAATTTACATACGACAACCTTGGGGTAAAATGCAGTGGCTGCACAGATACTCAGTGGATTAAAATGCCAACCTCTATCCTTCTGTATTCTTCTCAGCGCTGTCTCTGAAACAGAGGATTGGCATTTACCATGCTCCCCTCCTGATCTATTGAACATCTCTATTCTGTTATATTACCTCTTTATCTGACAACTGTTCACTTTAACCACTTTAACCTTGTCTTCTCTTGTCTTCTCTTGTCTTCTCTCTGCCTCTCCTGCTGTCTACTCCACTCCTCTCCTGTCTTCCATACACAGGAAATCGATATGCCCAGCGTCAACATTATAACAACATTATATCAACTCTGTCAGTGCATGGGCGGGCCGATCGTTACCACGGAGATGAGTGGTTGCTACACCAGTTAGGGGCTGGATCAGCATCCTGATTGGCCGAGAGTGTGGCATTGATCTATTACTGATGGTATATAGCAATACTGTTTATCACGCAGACTTTATGCCCTGCCAGGGAGATAGGGAGTGTCTGTGAGTGTGCCTGTGTGTGTGTGTGTGTGTGTGTGTGTGTGTGTGTGTGTGTGTGTGTGTGTGTGTGTGTGTGTGTGTGTGTGTGTGTGTGGTGTGTGCCTGTGTGCGTGCGTGCGTGCGTGTCCTTTTTGTGTGTAGTTGTTTGGGAATGTGTGCAGGACATGACTAATGATTTTACTGTAACAGCGGAAGGACATGAAAGAGCAGGCTGGGAAGCTGGCTTGGCTTTGGAAGAGGAAGGTGAAAGGTCAGGTTACACAGGGAGAGCTACAGGTCCTGTGCCGGTTGGATTGATGGAACATGTTGCACCAATAACCATGTTTCCCAAGACAGAAGTGTAGACATGTAGAAAATGAAATAGCCTACGTATGCAGATCAATTTGGGTCTACACTCAGTGTTATGTTAGATGACAGAGAAGAATGGAAAAATCTACTTTGACGTGAGTGATCCTGACAGAATGGCTGACAAATAAAATACGTTTTGGGGGTCGTGAGCTCCAACAATCTACTGTACTGTATGTACATAATGTATGTACCATTTGTTACCTCTAAAGCCTTCTCACCCATGCTCTCAATTAAGCCAAGTCAACATCCTCATAATATAGTGTTTAATCGCCGAACATGAGTCGTCACCCCCCCCCCCCCCCCTCCCCCAACACACGCGCGCGCATGCACGCACACAAGGAGGTGTATCTCTCCGCATGCGAGACCACCATGAAACACGGCTAGATTACTGAGCCTTGATTATGGATATTCAACTTGTCACAGAACTGGGCCAGTGGACAATGTTGGCCCACTTACAACATGGCCCGGATATGTTGAGCGTTGTTACATATGGCCAACGTACAACACATCTATACACTTAGAACCTGAGATGAAAAGTTGCTGCTGTGTCTCAAATACAAGCGTTGGTAATTTGGAAAATGGTATTACAAAGATGGGCTCAATTCGGTTCTGAAACCATGAAAGGCTTGACAAGTGTGCTATTGTGCGAGCCAAGAATGACCACACGCTGTAAAAGCTTGTCCTAAGGGTCATTTGTCCACTCCCAGAGTTAAACTAACACTCAAGGTTTTGCAGTGTACTTCTGTTTGAAAATGGTCCACTTTGGCATTACTCCAACCATGACATTCACACACACACACACACACACACACACACACACACACACACACACACACACACACACACACACACACACACATACACACACACACACACACACACACACACACACGGGGACGTTTTCTCTTTCACTTTTACAAAGGTACTTTACTACAGTGGGTCTGTGTGCATATTTATGTGTGGATGTAGGCTACAGTATATTATTCCCATGTGTCTGTACACACATATGTATTCACGCACATGCACACATTCACTGCTGAGAGTTCATTTTGCTCCACAGCAAAAATAAATAAATAAATGTTAATTTAACCTGGACTGATAAGGGTTCATTTGTACACTCTCAGGGTTAAATTTATGCAACATTTGTATGTGTTCTCAGTTCTCAATTATGTTTCTCCAGTCTCCCCATTTCCTCTACATCTCTTCCAAATTACTAGCGTCTCTGTTAGTGTTTCTCTATTATTCTGTTATTTGCCTGAGCAGAACCTTGTTTATATTCGCTGTGCACTTTTTGTTTAGACTTCCTCTTCTTCAGAGACACAGACAGACAGACAGACAGACAGACAGACAGACAGACAGACAGACAGACAGACAGACAGACAGACAGACAGACAGACAGACAGACAGACAGACAGACAGACAGACTGACTGACTGACTGACTGACTGACTGACTGACTGACTGACTGACTGACTGACTGACTGACTGACTGACTGACTGTGATAGGAACATGCAGAGAAGAAGGGAGAAGCTGATATTTTATGCTGCAGGGAAATTCCGTCCAACTGTGCTGCATTTGATCACCTGTCTGAAGCCCTGAGCACAGTGAGCGGTATCACAGGTACCACAAGGTCAGCTGTGTGGAGACGATGGAGACATTAGAACTGCAGAACTTTGATCATTCAAAACTGTCATAAATCTGAAAAACAATATTTCTATTCCAAAGCTCTCTCCATTTGGCAAAATAATAAAGTCCAAACTTTGATCATAAAAAGTGCCCACAGAGTAGCCTACCCGCAGAGATTAAAGGAGTAATACACCTTGGTTTACTTTGACTGTCTGTCCACCAACGTGTGGATTTTCAAACAAACTAGTTATTTGCCATAAAGCTGGATGGAGAGAATAAAAATGACTGTGGCCTATAGGTCTACTGCATTTCCTCCTATGGAAGTCCTACATTACTAGTAGTCACTAATGTTGCTCTGGAGAGAGCTCTGGTGGAGCTGTTGCCCCTGCGACTCCACTACATATAAGAAGTTGAAGATGGATGGATGGATGGAAGTCCTTTGCCAATAAAAAATAAAAAAGCTCTGAAATGAGATTAATGAGATTCTGTGTATCTCACAATTCGGAATTTTAATCATGCAGCTTCAATATTATATCTCAGATCTCCGAGGGGTTCTTTTGTTCACAGATATATCTCAGATCTCTGAGGGGTTCTTTTGTTGCCTCTCTCACAAAGAGAGAGAGGCTATTGCTTTTTACTTTCCCTGAGTGGAGTAAATACAGGTTCAGCGAGGCAGACGGGCAAAATAAATAATAAACGGGTCCTTGATGAGAGAGAGCGTATAACATGGGCTGCTGCTTAAAGGTATAGGTAAGAACATATATGACACAGCCAGGAGATGGACAGACAGAGCAGATGGAGAGACAGATTTGCCTGTTTTGGTAGGTGGGTGGAGGGAGGGCAGGAGGGAGGGAGGGGATGAGGACGTGGGTACTTCCCTGACAAGGAGCTGCAGTCTGTTTGGATTACATCACATACATCTTTCAGAGCCATTACCACTCTGACTGGGGAGAAGAGAAGGGCAGGCTGGTGAGAGAGAGGAGGACAGAGAGAGAGAGAGAGAGAGAGAGAGAGAGAGAGAGAGAGAGAGAGATAGAGAGAGAGAGAGAGAGAGAGAGAGAGAGAGAGAGAGAGAGAGAGGGAGGGGGGGTTAAGACGGGAATAGAATGGAAAAGAGACATAATACAAGAAAGATGTGGGAATTCAGAGACACAGGTGGATCGAGGTATTTTGTTCAAGTGCGTGGGAAAGAATGGTGAGGCAGAGAGAAAGAGAGAAATAGAGAGAGAGATACTGTAAGTAGGGCGGCATGGCAGAGCTCCATTTATTATGGTTCTCTTCTCTATTATTTTCTCTTCCAGAGAGAGCATGCAAACAGGAGGCAGTGTGAAATATTCAGGGAGGGATCAGGAGCAGAATAAACTGTCCCTCTGTGATGTAATGTTCCTGCAATGCTGGAAACAACAGCCATGGAACAGAGCAAAATACTGGAAACAACAGCCATGGAACAGAGCAAAATACTGGAAACAACAGCCATGGAACAGAGCAAAATACTGGAAACAACACCCATGGAACAGAGCAAAATACTGGAAACAACAGCCATGGAACAGAGCAAAATACTGGAAACAACAGCCATGGAACAGAGCAAGAGGCTGGAAACAACACCCATGGAACAGAGCAAGATGCTGGAAACAACACCCATGGAACAGAGCAAAATACTGGAAACAACAGCCATGGAACAGAGCAAGAGGCTGGAAACAACAGCCATGGAACAGAGCAAGAGGCTGGAAACAACACCCATGGAACAGAGCAAGATGCTGGAAACAACACCCATGGAACAGAGCAAAATACTGGAAACAACAGCCATGGAACAGAGCAAAATACTGGAAACAACAGCCATGGAACAGAGCAAGAGGCTGGAAACAACACCCATGGAACGGAGCAAAATTCTGCTTACAGACGCGTCAGCTTTGATGCCCACTCCATCCAAAAGAAGTTAGGGAACTCTAATCCAAAAGTTAGGGAACAACCAACAAACAAACCAACAAAAAAGTGACGTAAAATAATACTTTAGAAGAGACCCCCCACACACACACAAACACACACACACTAACACACACCTCTGGAAAAAAAGAAGAAAAAGGAAAGGCTTTTGATCACTCAATGCATTTTCCATGTGTTGTGGTTTGTTGTTTCAAACAGGCAAAGAGCCTGCAATGAATATGTATGCGAGTACAAACCACAAAAGTGGATTCTTTCTTCTAGGTAGAGGCTCTCTGTGGACACCACTATCCTCTGGCACACCTTAATCACACCATCCATATCTTCAGTCTGTGTCCTCCCAACAGGCCATCACTCGCATGCATGCACACACGTACCATGCACGCACACACACACACACACACACACACACACACACACACACACACACACACACACACACACACACACACACACACACACACACACACACACACACACACACACACACGCTACACCTCTAAAGGATTTTCCCATAATTCCCATCCATCCTCTGTTCCTTATTTAAACTCTAGTGTCCTCTCACTGTCCTCTGGTACTATTCTTCTTCATTCAAATCAACCCCCCATACACATACACTGCACCATTCCCAAATGATTCCTTCCCCATGTCCTGAAGCAGAGGATAAAGTGTGCATTGTAGCATGTGAAAGTGTCTGTGTGTGTGTGTGTGTTGGGTGGGGGGGGGGGGGGGGGGTGTAGGGGTGGGGGGACGGTGGCATTATGGATGTCTTCATTTAGGCAGGTTATTAACAGAGCATGGCCCTGGGCCATAGACCTTTCATAGACGTCCTCCCTGGAGATATGGAGCGGGCAGACAGAGAACAGACTAGCATAGTGAGGGCATGGCAGAGGAGAGAAGGGGCTGACATTGACATGTGCGTTTCGTACACAATTTAAAAGTCAGATTTCATAACCGTGCCCTGAACGAGGTCATTATTCCCCCTGTAGAAATGAAACGCCGTAACGGTCCCAAGACTCTGGACTCCAGCCGAGTTGGAGGAGAATGCATGATCACCAGGCCCCGGGGCTGATACTGTATATGTCCACACCACTCTGCAATAACCTTGTCCTCGCACGCATGCACGCAGACGCACGCAGACGCACGCACGCACGGCGCACGCGAGCGCATATAACATGCACGCACATATATTGCATATTCATAATGTGTTTGTGTCTGTGAGAAAGAGGGAGTGAGACAGAGGAGTAGGGGAGGGGAACATTATAATAATTATTATTATTCTGAAAAGACAAAGGCGCCCGTGTTGCATTTTCAGTGCCAGGCGAAAGCTGAACGTCTGGAAATATGCATAGTAAAATATAATAAGGCGTATATGTGTGTGTGTGTGTGTGTGTGTGTGTGTGTGTGTGTGTGTGTGTGTGTGTGTGTGTGTGCGTGAGTGTGTGCGTGCGTGCGTGTTTGAAGAGGAGGAGAGGGGAGAAAGAGGGAGTGTGACTGACTATAAAATAGCTATAGTAAAACATTCACAAGGCAAGGGTTTCTACAACACCTTCATAGTTCCATTCGTGTGATGGTGTCACCATGCTGATATACACCATACCACTACCACTTCATTGCCACTGGTAGTGCGCTCAAGGAGGTAGCAGATGTACATTTTTAAAGAATATTGAGGTGTGAGAACTACTGATTTAGAAGGCATTTTGTAGAATCGGCCTCAGGACTTAATGGGTTAAAATATACTAAACCATGTTACCTCTGAGACTTGAGGACTTGACACCTGAAATGTGTGACTTATTGACCTGAACAACATGGTGATTAAACTAATGTTAATTAAAGTCAAGTCACATTTATTTGCATAGCCCTTGATCAATCAAGCGACAACTCCTGTCCTTAGGCCCTCAATTTGCCAAGAAAGAAAATTGTAAAAAACCTTGACAGAATAGATAATGAAGAAACCTCAGGAAGAATCACAAAGGAGACACAGATACAGCCCTTATATTACTGTTGCTTTATTACTTTGCACAGCGTTTGGGCTCTATAATCACTATTCAAATCCAGCACAGAAGTCAGGGCTGCACTGTGGTATTCTTCTCAGATTAGGGTTTTGTCTGGGATTATCATGTCATGACAATATAGTGCACACAGTTTCACATGCGTGTATTCAAACACAAACCCAGACATGCATGCACGCCATGCACACATACATTACCGGCTAAGAAAACCGTTGCCGTCCCAGTGTGAATGTTCACACTTCACAGCGGTCCCTCATGCATCCGGGGGGTGGGGTGGATAAATGAGAATCGATAGACTTAAAGAAAGAGAAGAATGCCCCTCTCCCACCTCATTGATTATGGGCTCCGTAGGGTAATGGGCCTGCTGTTGTGGGCTCTGACCTCACACACAATACAGCTTTAATTAAGCATAGGCCATTCCCTATCAGCTACAACCGACGCAACTTTGTGAAAAGTATATGACCGATACATTTACAATTACAATTTAGCAGAAAGCTTTTATCCAAAGTGACTTATAAGTGCGAGATCAGAGTAAATAGCATGAACCGTAGACAAGAAATGACAGAGTAATAGTCACATAAGCAGAGTGCAAAGAAAATATTTAGTATCCCACTCCTGTCCATCATCGGTTATTTTCCCTATTGGTGAATTGGTCATACCACAAAGTACTGTATAAAGGGCCTATATACTTTGTGATACAAATGCAGAGATATAAATACCAAGAAAACTGACGTTATCACTTATAAAATCTTACCAGAACATTGAACAGTAAAGTCTATTCTTCTACGTATACGGCAGTGAATGCTGGACCCTGAAGCCAACCCTGCAGAAGTCTTGAGATGGGTGCTACAGTGTGCTACACCAGAATGGTGTGTGCAGTACTTAACATAAGCAAGACTGCAAGAGTGTGTACATGTTACCAACAAGATCCTGTATGAGGGAATACCAAGGTTGAGCCAGAATATAGCAGCCAGGAGAATGAGACTAGCAGGACACTGCCAAAGACATCAAGAACTGCCAGCCAGCAAACTGGTGCTGTGGGAACCAACACATGGGCATCGATCACCAGGACGTACCAAACTAACATGGATGTCCTCAAAAACGATACAGGAGTGCAAAGTACCAATGAACCATTGGCAATGAACTGACAGAAACCTACAGTGTGGGCATACAATGGACGGGCACAAAAAGGACAAAGACAGATTGGTACAATGTCTACGCTGACAACCCCCCTATGACCCAGACATATCGGTCGGATTGTTCTTTATCGCAGCCCGAACCTCTAGTTTACAAACAGAAAAAACTGAAAAAGCTGAAACATGGAGATACCCCGTTTCCTGCCCGTCAGCAGCGATCAATTGGCAGTTTCAACGTTTTGGTTCAGTGAAAAAAGGATAAGCAGTCGTATAATGCTGTTGGCCTTTTGTCAACAACAATGGAGCCCCCAGTGAAAACTGTACCGAGATTAGATGGATAAAAGAGGGCAGGCTACAAAAGCCGAAAAACTCAAAGTAGTTGGTAGAATGATAATTCACATGTTTCCCCTGCTTCTCCTTTAATCCCTCACAATAAACAGACGGAAATGAGGAGGGATGAAATGAAATCACTTCTAAAAGTGCTATATTTATCTCAGTCTCTGTATAGCGCTCCCATTAAGTGGTGCAGATTAAACACACATGGTCACGTGGGCATCAGCATGAGCACGACCATGTACATGCGTAACAATGACGCCACTAGTAGGCGGGTTTCTGAACTGCCCACAGCCCTATACTGTATGGGACACAGACCAAGTAGATTTCAATTCGACCATATTACCGTGAGCATTAGTGAAGACCAATTAAACGAAGATAGGTTGAAAATGGTTGAAATCGTCCTTTAAGCAAATCATGTAAGGAATGATAGCTAGCACTTACTGTTCGTTCTGCCTATTCAGGCACTTCTTATTTCTTTATTGAGGCAGGCAACATGACCACTGACCACTGTTTTGGCTACAAAGCCTTCCTCAGTGGATGATTACGCTGAGGAATGCTTTGTAGCCAAAACGCATCCGGTGGTCATGTTGACTGCTTCAGTAATAAAATAAGTGCCCGGATAGGCAGAATGTGAATGCTTCCTATTCCAATATACTTTTGGAGCTGTGAGTGTGCACCCGTCATGTTTTTGATATCATTCCATCAGCATTCCTTCTAGTAATACTTACGCACAGACACACACGCACGCACGCACGCACGCACGCACGCACGCACACACACACACACACACACACACACACACACACACACACACACACACACACACACACACACACACACACACACACACACACACACACAGTCATTCTCTCTCTCATCAGACTTGTCACTTTTAATGACAGATCACAGCAAAAAGGCCTTTCCATACTGTAAACAGCCTATATTCTCACAGGACTGTGGCTCTCAGGGCCATTCAGGGTCTAGTCTAGATCAATAGCTGCCGCATGATTGTATTTGTACCCATGGGTCTGTGTGTGAATGCCATATTCAGAGTCACCATATTGGCTACAATAACCACTTGAACGCTAGCATGCCTATTCTGGGGGTTTGCCAAAATTAGCCGATCTACAAGGTCAAAGCACATTGCAAATGTGGCACATTTTGAGTTTTGATTAACTATTTTTGGGGAACAGATGGAAAAGTGGACAGAACAAAAGCGTACTGTAAACTGAGGTCGGTTTGAGGGTTTAAGTGATTAATGGCCCATAATAATCCTTTATGCTATGACTTCAATCACCTGCATACTGTACATATGAATGAGAAAGGACTGATCAGTTCATCAGTCATTATGCTAATAATACTTCCCTGCTTACTGCTCATTCTTCTTGCTGCTGCTGCTCTGCTGCTTTGTGCTCTGCTCTCAATGATTAGTTGTGCTCCCAGATCTGTTTCTATGCTGCTTTGTGCTCTGCTCTCAATGATTAGTTGTGCTCCCAGATCTGTTTCTATGATTCCCTTATGGGGTCCATTTCATTCCATTTCCTGTAAAATGTAGTTGGCAAACCATTTATTATAATTCAGAATTTTGGCTGTATCGTGTTAATGACAAGCACACCAACTACAAGACTGTCACGATCTGGTGGTGGTGGTGGTGGTGGTGAGGACCCAAATGCAGGACAGCCAGGCAGGAGTAGTGATCTAAACCCATGGTTGGGTATTTTATTTAACAGGTGAACAGGACACAAATACAGAGTGACACTAAACAATGAACCGACAAGGACTGAATGGGGAACAAGACTAATATACACAGGAGGGCTGATTACACATGAGAAACACATGGGGAAGACATGAACATAAAACCAAAACAACTAGAACTAGAAAAAGTGCCCTTCTGGGCACAGGTCTCCACCAGGATAGGAATGTAGGACAGTAGGCAGCTTGCCTTCATCTGGTGGTTGGATAAAAGGGCAACAAAAGTAAACTAGGGAGTTGGCATACAAAGTTATCCACAGATCCGTGCAGTTAGAGGTAAAAACACTTTTCGCCCAGTTATAGCGCCACCTTGAGGCTGAGTTGAAATTGTTCATGTGGCATTTCGTCCTCGGCCTAGTGGGAATGTGGGTGCACAATTTCACGGAAATCACGCGATGTGTTCATGATTTGCAGCATTTTGTTTGAAACTGAGCACTCAATCTTAACCAATCAGGATGGAGTCTGAGAAATCTGAAAGACCTGTTTCGTTGAATGGCTCTAGAGAGACTGTGTACCAATTTGCGTGATGTTTGGACAAAATCTGTAGGTGTACTGTGCAAAAACTTGTTTTGCACAAAGCGGCCTCCTGGTGGCGCTATAACAGGCCGTTCTGGAAAGTTTGGGGCAGAGGTTCATCGTTGGCATCCAGGGAGTGTGTGTGCAAAATTTGGCATCGACCGGGTTAACGGTGGCCGAGATTAGCTGCTCACGGACACACACACACACACACACACACACACACACACACACACACACACACACACACACACGGACGGACGGACACACACACACACACACGGACGGACGGACGGACGGAGTGCAAAACATACTCTCCCCCCATGCCTTCGGCCTGGTGGAGACAACAAGAACATAGACATGCAACAGCTAGATAAACAGAACATAGAATCAAAACAAGTAGAACATAACATAGAAAAACAACATCTAGATGAGCAAAGTCTGAGACCGTGACAAAGACTTTGTGGTTTGCCAAGATATCAATGAATGATAGCATATTGTTACCCACCCTATTTCCCCCACAAAAATGTACATTAAGGTAAAACAAATTCCACCGTCTATGAAATGCCAAAACCATGGACACCAGGGTTACATTTATTTAGTCAAATGTTTGATCAGAGGACACCAACATGAACAACAACTGCACTTCTTCCATTCGTTTGCACCTACAGTTATACCGGAGTGGAAAAAGTGTCAGGCACACGTGGAAAGGACTCAGGATGCAGACACAAAAGTCACTGAAAGCAAAAGTCACTGAAAGCAAAACGACAAAACAGGCAAGGGGCAGGCAAAAATCAAAATAGTAGAAGGCAAAGGTCAATATCCAAAGGCAGTCAGCGAGGGCAGAAGTACCGGCAAGGGCTTGGCAAAAATCGTGGTAAGGCAAAGGCTTGAATATGGCTTGGCTGCTTGGAATTCTCAAGACAATCTGGCAGAGATTGCAGAGAGACTGAGACTTAAATACAGTGGGCATGATTGCAGGGGATAGAATGCAGGTGGTTCAGACACACCCACTCAGACTGTGACAAAAAGTCACTCTGCAAACTCTGTCAACAAGCACAAGTTTAGTAAATCCATCCCAATCACCACCCCCGGCCCTGAATCCACTCTCTATCATGATAAATTGATTGTCAGATGTGTTTGTGTCAGGGGGGCTGTGAGGCATCCCACCGCTGAGTGATTTATGAAGGGAAAATCAAAGAGAGAGAGAGAGAGAGAGAGAGAGAGAGAGAGAGAGAGTGAGTTACTGTCTCATAGATGACAGCGGTGCTATAGCCATCTGGTCAAGGGTGCCTACCGTATGTGTGTGTGCCGATATTTGTATTACTGTCTGTCTGTCTGTCTTATTTTTGTCTCCACCAGGCCGAAGGCATGGGGGGAGAGTATGTTTTGCACTCCGTCCGTCCGTGTGTGTGTCCGTCCGTCCGTCCGTCCGTGTGTGTGTGTGTGTGTGTGTGTGTGTGTGTCCGTGAGCAGCTAATCTCAGCCACCGTTAACCCGGTCGATGCCAAATTTTGCACACACACTCCCTGGATGCCAACGATGAACCTCTGCCCCAAACTTTCCAGAACGGCCTGTTATAGCGCCACCAGGAGGCCGCTTTGTGCAAAACAAGTTTTTGCACAGTACACCTACAGATTTTGTCCAAACATCACGCAAATTGGTACACAGTCTCTCTAGAGCCATTCAACGAAACAGGTCTTTCAGATTTCTCTGACTCCATCCTGATTGGTTAAGATTGGCTTCCAAAGTTCACAGGAGTGCTCAGTTTCAAACAAAATGCTGCAAATCATGAACACATCGCGTGATTTCCGTGAAATTGTGCACCCACATTCCCACTAGGCCGAGGATGAAATGCCACATGAACAATTTCAACTCAGCCTCAAGGTGGCGCTATAACTGCCCGAAAAGTGTTTTTACCTCTAACTGCACGGATCTGTGGATAACTTCGTATGCCAACTCCCTAGAGGCCAAGGAAAAACCTTTGCCTGGAATTTTTCACATCTGCTCTTTATAGCGCCACCAGGAGGCCGACATATGTAAAACACATTTTCTATTATTACTCCTTCAGATTTTATTTACTTTTGTTGCCCTTTTATCCAACCACCAGATGAAGGCAAGCTGCAATGTCCTACATTCCTATCCTGGTGGAGACCTGTGCCCAGAAGGGCACTTTTTCTAGTTTATTTTCTTTTCTTTTTCTGTGTGTGTGTGTGTGTGTGTGTGTGTGTGTGTGTGTGTGTGCGTGCGTGCGTGCGTGCGTGTGTTGGATGTGGTTAGATGAGTGTGTGTGTAAGTGTTTTGTGCCTAGTATGCGAAGTAAAGGTGATTTATACTTCGTTAACATGTGACTGGTTCGACCTCCCGTTACTCAGACCGTTACTAACACTATAATAATATCTGGGACTTATATACAGTAGTGCCACGCAGGTCTGACTAACGCTATAATAATATCTGGGACTTATATAGTGCCACGCAGGTCTGACTAACGCTATAATAATATCTGGGACTTATATAGTGCCACGCAGGTCTGACTAACGCTATAATAATATCTGGGACTTATATAGTGCCACGCAGGTCTGACTAACGCTATAATAATATCTGGGACTTATATAGTGCCACACAGGTCTGACTAACGCTATAATAATATCTGGGACTTATATAGTGCCACGCAGGTCTGACTAACGCTATAATAATATCTGGGACTTATATAGTGCCACGCAGGTCTGACTAACGCTATAATAATATCTGGGACTTATATAGTGCCACACAGGTCTGACTAACGGATGTCTGATTTACGGGCAGTCCTATAATTCATTGTACAATGAGGTGGAGTCACATGCTAAAATACCTCATCTTACGGTTCAAGGCCATCATGCGGGGAATTGTGAGCTAGTATTATCAGCAATTTTCACTATTTTTGCAAGACAACATTGTGCGATGAAGCATAAAGCAAATGCTTCAGTTGTTTAAGCATTAAAATAATTTCGCGATTATTAAAATAATTGATAGTTACTGTACACAGGTTACAGCCCTCCATTTGTCTGTGACTAACAGTGAAAAAGAGATGTGCTCATACAGGATGACCTTGACCTCTGACACACATACATCACTGACAATTATCATACACGAAGCACACGAAGGCACGCACGCACGCACGCACGCACGCACGCACGCACGCACGCACGCACGCACACACACACACACACACACACACACACACACACACACACACACACACACACACACACACACACACACACACACACACACACACACACACACACACACACACACACACACACACACACACACACACACACAGGTTTTACTACTACTCTCTCTCCCAAGAAAGGCTCATAATTTCTCGACGATTGTGTGCATGTGCATGTGCGTGTGCGTGCATGCGTGCGCGCGCGTGTGTAATAATAATAATTATGTGTGTGTGGCGGGGGGTGTAATTTGATGTGATATGGCATGCTTATCCTTGGAAAAGCACTATATATTAAAGTAATTCTTGACATAATGTCCAATATGGTAAATTGAAACCATAGTTGTCAGTCAATATCTCTCTCTCTCTCTCTCTCTCTCTCTCTCTCTCTCTCTCTATTTGGCCCAAAGGCCAAATAGTTCCAGGTGTGGGTGTGCAAAATAAACAAAATGCACAGTTTTGCACACGCACGCACCCACACACCCACGCTCGACTACTTAATGCTCTGATTTATGCATTCAAACGTTTGCTGACATATTCCTTTAGCCTGCAGATAATGTTATTACAAATTGACTGTGTGTATGCAGTACAGACTGCCATGAATCAATGTGACAACAGCCATACTGTAGGCAGTCCAAGCATGGATCACAGTGCCGCGTGTATGTTTATTATAGACCTAACTGCTCAAATGTGCAAATAACCCTCAGCACACACATCCATTAACCCTAACTTCCTTTGTGTTTGACTTGGTTGCGGCCAGTTGATAGGTTATTAGTCATTCAGCACAGTGGTGCTGGCTATAATGACTCTGCATGCTCTCTGTTCACTGACAAGGTTGTTTGTATTGCACTCCACACCACAGCTTGTGATTCCCAACCAACCGTCCTGTGACTGAATTTGGCCGAGGTGTGCATGGTGACAAGCTGCAGAAGGAACTGCCTTGGGGTCTTTTTAGTCAAAACAATTAATGTTCATACTGACTTTCATGCAATAGACCACTAGCCTACTCTACTGCACGTTGTGAACAGAAACCATTGCCGCCCGTACTACGATTTTACATGTCCATATTTGGAATGAGGGTACACAGACACATATACACGTATACCACCACATACAACTTTGACTTTATAAAGTTTTAGTTGTTAACGATAGTTCAACTTAGAGCTGTAATGCTCCATCATCCGTCTGCTCCAATCAGATCTGCGTTACCTTGTCCGCACCCCTTTATAAACGGTCCTCACTTCCCTTCGCTCATCTGTGCTTCCGTTCAGGTAGTCAGGTAAACGCCCATCGATCATGTCAGATCCAGATGACAGCACCTCTCACCGCCGCAGCTCCAGGCTTGCTGCCGCCGAGTACGTCTCCTGGCCAGACGAACTTATTTACGCCGCGCTCTCCGGCCACGGCATCGTTCCCGAACGGGGCCTAACCCACTCTCAGCTAGTGGATCTCCTTCTCGCCACCATCGAGTCCTCGCAGACTCAGCAGCACGAGTCCCCCAGCCAAGGCAAGAGTAAGGGTAAAAAGAAAAATGCAACCCCGCGTTCAGCCGAGCTCACCCAGGACGAACCCGGCGGCTCCCAGGCCTACGCTGGCCCCGTTCAAGATCCGCATTCGCCGCCATCTCACGACTCCACCGCCCTGCTGCTGTCAGCCATGGCCACCCTGGCCAGCGCAGTCGGGGCACTCGAATCACGGCTCTCTCAGCAAGCGCCCGTGCTCCCTCCTCCAGCGGCCGGCAGCGCCACGCTCTCGTCCTCTTTTCCTCCTCCAAACAACCCAGTGCCACCCCACCCGCGGTCCGGGTTCACACTCTCCTCCGCCCAGCCAGTTGCCCCTGCCGGTAATTATTTCATTTCTCCCTTTTCCGCCATTTCCTCTCACCTCAGAGCCCAAATAACCGAAGGGAAGGACGTTAACCTAGCCTCTCTCATCCTCCCCACTCCCGAATGCGACAGAAAGCTGGTAGGCTCCGACCAGCTCTCTGCCGTGTTCCGCGCCTCCGATCCCCGCCTTAACCGTTCCCTCGACTTCTGCGACTTCGTCATAGCCTTCGGCCTGTTTAGGGACACCCTGTGTGATGCCTTCCCAGAGCGTAGATCCGAGTTAGACTCCTACCTCGCTCTCATTAGCGAAATCAAACGTAGATACGGCGGCCCCATGTTTTACGATTATCATAAAGCCTTCTCAGCTAAAGCGGCTAACTTCCTCGCTCGCTTCAATTCTAGACTCAACTGGGCGTGCCTAGACACAGAGCTGCTCATTCTGCACGTAGGCGGCCACAGGGCCCTTACCTGCCATCTGTGCAACCAAGTAGATCACTCCGCCGAATCATGTCCCAAGTCCGTGTTTCTCGCTCCCTCTGTGAAAAAAGAAAACCGCCCAAAAACTTCGAATCCTTCCGCCTTCGATTCTCAAGATCCCTACCCCCAGGACCAGCCCCCCCCGGGCCAGAGGGACTCCCGCGGAAGAGAGGTGACTTTCTTTAACAACATGCCCATATGTAATAACTTTAACGAAAATGTCTGTACTTTCGGTAAATGCCAATTCTCTCACGTCTGTAGCTACTGCAAAGACCCCCACCCAAAGTCCGTGTGCCCGAGGCGAACCCGCCCTCCGAGGGATGCCAGCAGGGAGGGTCCATCTCACAAAACTCCTCGATACTCCAAACCATTCTAAGTAGCCACCCCTCCACCCCCATCCACATTCACGCTTTATCCGCCGCTCTATCATCTCACCCCGACCCAGTATTCACGGACTATCTTCTCACAGGCTTATCGCAAGGTTTCCGCGTCGGCGTTCTCTCACCCCTCACTCACTCTCACGTGTTTCCTAATCTCCAATCTGCCCTGTCAGAACCAGAAATAGTCGCTTCTCTCCTGGAGAAAGAGGTTCTCAAAGGCTTCATGGTAGGGCCCTACCCCACCCCGCCTTTCAATCCGTTTCGCAGCAATCCCATCGGGATCGCTACGCGAAAGTATTCAGGGAAAAAACGTTTAATCATAGATCTGTCAGCCCCCCGTCACGACCTGTGCCCCAGCGTAAACTTCATGATTCCGCTCGAAAACTTTTCTCTGCATTACGCTTCTATCGACGACGCAATAAAACTCATTAAAATAGCAGGCCAAGGCGCTTGGTTGGCAAAAGCAGATATCACAGACGCCTTTAAAGTAATGCCAATCCATCCGTCCCAGTGGTCCCTTTTCGGCGTTAAATGGGAGAACTTGTTTTATTTCGCCACTCGCTTAACGTTTGGCTGTAGAAGCAGCCCCCACATTTTTAACCAGCTTTCGGAGGCGCTCTGCTGGGTTCTGCTGAACGTTAACCGTCTACCCTTCGTCCTCCACCTTCTCGACGACTTTCTGTTAATAGATTTTCCCTCCCAGTCCCCCCCCACCAGCCTCCGTTCACTCAAAGAAACGTTTAACGCCCTAGGGGTTCCCCTCTCGTCCGAAAAAACAGTCGGCCCGGCCAAGTCCGTCGAGTTTCTCGGCATCCTCCTAGACTCCGTAGAAATGAAAGCTTCCCTCCCGTTGGAAAAGCTAACTCGTGTCAAAGAATTAATCCAGAGCGCCGCTTCACCGCGCACCAAGCGCCAGCTGCTTTCACTTCTGGGTCATTTTAATTATGCAATCAAAATAATTCCCCAGGGCCGCTCGTTCATATCCCGGCTGCTGGAGCTGGCTAGCAGCGTCGATTCCCTCAGCGACGTAGTTGTTCTAGACGCAGGCTGTCAGTCCGATCTCTCATTTTGGTCAAAGTTATTGCAAGATTGGAACGGTATTTCCCTCTTCTATCACGACCCCGTAACTCCGGCTCACGAAATGCACTTATTCACCGACGCGGCGCCTTCTGCAGGTTTTGGGGGGATCTTCCAAAGGGAATGGTTCTCCGACAGATGGCCCGTCGAACTAACTCAGCCACCGGTTTCTATAGCCCACTTCGAACTGTACCCCATCGCCGTAGCCTGCAAGCTCTGGGGGTCCCGCTGGGCTCGCAAGCGTATAGTGTTCAACTGCGACAATGAGGCCACAGTCTTCGTCATAAATAAAGGCCGCTCCTCCTCCAATCAGATCATGCCCCTTATGAGATTCATCACCTGGTCCTCCGTCATGCTCAACTTCACGGTCCGCGCAGCTCACGTCCCCGGCCACCTTAACAATATCGCCGACTGCCTCTCTCGTTTCAAACTCCAGGAGTTCCACCGGCGATGCCCTTCCGCCAAGCCACTCCCCCTGATCTGCCCGGCGCACCGAGAACTGGTTCTGTCCTGATGCCCCACATCCATCACCTCCGTGCTCTCACCAACATCTATATTAAATCCGCTTTCTCCCCCGCCACTGTTTCCTGCTATGCCTCGGCCTGGCGCAAGTTCGGTCAGTTCTGCGCCTGTCACTCCATTCCCCTCTTCCCAGTACTAGTCTCGACCGTCGCCCCTTTTCTCACTTTTAATTTCAAGTTTAACCACCTCAGCCACAGCTATATGAACAGCCTATTAGCAGGGGTCCAGTTCCACGCCCGCCTTCATGACCCCTTTTTCCCTAGCCTGTTCACCAACCAATATATCAAACTCCTCCTAAAGGGCTTTCAGCGATCGTCACGCCACGCCCCAGACCAGCGTCTCCCCATTACTCTAAACATTCTCCACTCCCTCGTCTCGGAACTCAGGAAAGGAGTCTTCACTCCGTATTTAGACCTCCTCCTCGAAGCCGCCCTTCTCCTCGCCTTCTATGGATTCCTTAGAGTAGGCGAGTTCACAACCAGGTCCACGGCGTTCGACCCCTCCAGAGACGTCTGCGTCTCCGACCTGCGCTTCACCCCCACCTGCTTCAACCTATCTCTGAAACACTCAAAAGCCGACCGTGACCACAGAGGCTGCCTCGTCTCGGTGGCCAAGGTCCCCGGCAGCTTCTGCCCCTTCTCCTCCATGCTGCGCTTCCTCTCCGCCAGAAAACGCTCCTCCGGCCACCTTCCTCTCTTCAGCCTCCCGAATGGTCTCCCTCTCCACCAGCACGCCTTCACCTCTCACCTCCGCTCCCTGCTCCAAAGATGTGGCCTCCCGCCTGACCGTTACTCCAGCCACTCTCTGAGGATCGGCGCCGCCACCACCGCTGCTGCCAGCGGCGTCTCTGTCCCGACCCTGCGGGCCCTGGGCAGATGGTCGTCCAACGCCTTCTCCTCCTACGTTAGACCTTCCTCCGCCTCCGTGCTCGATGCCCAGAAGTCCATGGCGTCCTCCAGCGCGGTACCTACATTGACTGGTGGATGTGTCGGGTGGCGGGTACCTCCTCTTCTGCCCACTTCTAAACATGTTCTCCCTCTCCAGGACGCCCATGACTCACTTCCTCCTAAACGACGGTCGACCCGTCCTCCGGCCACACGGGCCTCCTCCGCCGGGAGTCTCCCTGTCTCACCACCATCGCCAGGTGAACCAAAGTTCTCGCCACTGCTCCTTCTCGCAACCCTCTGCCGAGAGGTCGTCCACTCCTACGCTACTAACCCCACTCTCTCTTTTCCATCCGCCTCTGCAAGGTCCCATCTCCGCAGGCTCCTCTCTCTCTCCTCCAGGCCCCAGGCGGTCCAATGGCGCCCTAGGGCAACCCAAGCGGTAAACGACCTCCAGGTATGTTCTTTAAATTCCTTTTGGGGGGCAGGCTCAAGAGCCCCCCCTGCCTCCGCCAGGCAGGATCCGAACCGAGGCTCTGGTCCGTCCCCAGGGGGCCCACGCCAAAGCTCCTCCACTGTCTCCTCCTCGTACCGTCATCATTCTGTTATCATTCTGTTATCATACTGTCAGTCACTTCTCTGTCCATTCACTCAATCCCAGCTCCATACTGTAATCAATTCATCTGCAATAAATCTCACCTCCAACCTCCACCCTCCGTCTTAAGTGTAAGCTCGTTAAGAGTTGAAGTTTTAGTTGTTAACGATAGTTCAACTTAGAGCTGTAATGCTCCATCATCCGTCTGCTCCAATCAGATCTGCGTTACCTTGTCCGCACCCCTTTATAAACGGTCCTCACTTCCCTTCGCTCATCTGTGCTTCCGTTCAGGTACCCGCCACCTCCCCGACGACCGCCCAGCAGCAGGCTCCACCAGGTCGGCCCCAGGGGGGCAGGCTCAAGAGCCCCCCCTGCCTCCGCCAGGCAGGATCCGAACCGAGGCTCTGGTCCGTCCCCAGGGGGCCCACGCCAAAGCTCCTCCACTGTCTCCTCCTCGTACCGTCATCATTCTGTTATCATTCTGTTATCATACTGTCAGTCACTTCTCTGTCCATTCACTCAATCCCAGCTCCATACTGTAATCAATTCATCTGCAATAAATCTCACCTCCAACCTCCACCCTCCGTCTTAAGTGTAAGCTCGTTAAGAGTTGAAGTAGATTAGTACACTCTTACTCTTAAGGGGAACAGTGATAGAGATCTTTCACATTGTCACAAATACTGACAAGTGGTTGTAGTTTAGCCTGCGTTGTGAAGTGGGTGACTGGACATTGATAAAGTGAGACAGTAGTAACAAGCAACCGCTTCCGTGTGCTGGCTGAAGAAAAGTGATAACCATGAGAATAAGACAGACAGGTAAAGGCCAGAGGATTCCACCTTTTCATCTCTCTCCACTAACCACTATTAGTAAAACAGACCTGAGTTGGCTCTGTACTTGGATGGCTTTTTCCCCCTCTACACCAAATCTCTTCGCCAAAAATAGCCATACAAGATCACAACGCGTTAAGTGTGTTTAATGTCTTTGAGTGTTTTTAGGTATATTATCATGTTTTTATGATCATGCTTTTATTGTATTGGAGCTTCCGAGCGTACGTTTTTCACATTATGTACCTAAACCGTGAATCTGAATCTAAAGTTGCAACACATTGTGAAACATTCTTTGCCTAATGTAAAGGGAATCTTTTAGGTATCTTTACCTGGACCAAAACATTGTTCTGTATTAAATATATTTTGAACACAGTATGGCTGTGATATACCTGTAGAAGATAGACCGTGAAGGAGAGAAGGGAAGTGAAGGGAACTATGTAAGCTATAGGTTCCAAAGGATAAGATACAGCAGCACTATACTGACTATAGGAGCAATTTGGAACTGGTGTGTAATGAGTGTAGTCTGTGCATCTGTGTGTGTGCACGTGTACGGTATGTGTGGCGGAGCATGTGCATGTGTGCAGGGTAACGGAAGGAATCCACACACACACACACACACACACACACACACACACACACACACACACACACACACACACACACACACACACACACACACACACACACACACACACACACACACACACACTGTATTCCATCTGCTGTATTGTTGTCATTACTTATCCAAGTGTATATCCTTTTATAACCCCGCTTCACAGCCCTTCATCATTTTAATGACCTGTAAAAGCAAATGGGCTTCATGGGCCACTAACGAGGCGGGCCAACATTAATTAATTGATTACATGATCAATTATGGGCGTCCGTAGGCACATGTAATTAAGGCCTGCCATATGTGGCTGGCCAAATCTTTCACCAAGATGACCTGTCACTTCTACACACACCACCATTTGTCTCAATGAGAAAATGACTGTGTGTGTCTGTGTGTGTGTGTGTGTGTGCGTGCGTGCGTGCGTGCGTGCGTGCGTGCGTGCGTGCGTGCGTGTGTGCGTGCGTGCGTGCGTGCGTGCATGCGCAATAGTATGTGTGGCTTTCATTGAAGTGTACATTCTGCATTGCATTTAGTGTTGTATGTTAGGACAGTGCGTGTATGGTGTGGGTATAGAAGCTAATAATTTGGTGCATGTGTGTGTGTGAGTGTGTGTGTGTGTGTGTGTGTGTGTGTGTGTGTGTGTGTGTGTGTGTGTGTGTGTGTGTGTGTGTGTGTGTGTGTGTGTGTGTGTGTTTGTACACAAGGATCTGTATATATGTCCTCTACCAGGACCATGTGCTGAAAAAGACATAAAGGTAAGGCATCCCCTTCCATTGCACTGCCTCTCCAGTCAATTACACCAAACCACAGCCCACACACAGACAAGCAAGGTACAACATAGACATGCAGATATACTGTATACTGAAATATAGTGAAAGACAAGAAAGGCAGACAAAGACAGATATGGAAGAGAAACATGAGAAAGAGAGAGGGAGAAAGAAAGTGATGATGAGAGATGGGGAGAGAAAGCAAGAGCAAGAGAGAGAGAGAGAGAGAGAGAGAGAGAGAGAGAGAGAGAGAGAGAGATCAAGGTATCAATGTAAACCAAATGAACCCCTGGGTTCATTTGGTGTAAACTCATTCTGAGTGAACTGAACAGAACAGGACGGTCAGGACAGTGTAGTACATACAGTATTCAACTGTTCAATTTAGTGCACACTCCAGCAGCAGTACAGAGTAGGCTCCAGAGAGCTGGAGGCTCTCAGGATCAATGAGTCAGGCAGCAGAGTGAGGCAGGACAGTGCAGTGAGGTCAGAGGAGCATGGTTAACACCATTCCTTCAAAGACAAAGGGTCGACATAAGGAGGTCAGGCCAGTTGATAATGCAGAGAAAATCTACTTCAACCTAGAAGATCTACACTATAAAGTATTATTTCGTCCGTGTGCATTTTGGGGGATTTGGTTGGACAACAGTGAAACTTCAAACACCACATTGATGCCTTGGCAAAAAAAAAAGTTTCTTCTTCTCACAAAAAGCTGGCCACAGGCCTCTTCCTGTTGCAGTTATTGTCTCGTATTTTTGTTGTATTGTATTTGTATTTGTATTGTATTTGTTGTTACTGGCAGAGTTGTGTAACATATTTGCATCTTCTCTAGGCCAGTTCACACTTGAAAAATGGCTTTTACTGGTTAAATAAAGGTTCAAAAAGCTCAATAAATTGTGTTCCACTTTGGATCAATGGAATGTATCTAATCACGTTTTAATATTAATGTTATATTATCATAAATATCATATTTTGCAATTATTTGGGGGCCCACTTAAAATACTCTCTTGGCCCCGGCCCACAGGTCGAGACCCACTATATCATATAGCTTTTTCCTTATTACATTTATGCCGTTTCCCTGTTTGACTTCCTCTTTTCAGTGAGGATGACTTATTAAGAAGGGGGGGGGGGGCAGATAATCTCATAAACAGTTGCCTGTAATCCTGACTAATAATCCCCTTCCCCAAATAGCAGCAGCGATGCTAACATGTGGTGATTGCAGCCTCATACAAAGAGCATGGTGAGAAATCCACTTAGTCCAAAATCTGCAATTACATTGTAATTGAATAAGTCTTGATATGGCGGAATGAGCCCACACACACGCGCGCACACACGCGCGCAAACGCATGTGCACGCACGCACGCACGCACGCACACACACACACACACACACACACACACACACACACACACACACACACACACACACACACACACACACACACACACACACACACACACACACACTCACACTCACACACAGTATCACGATGACAAGCTTAGCGTATCCGTCAGTACATGAGCAAGTGGGAGAAAATTCCCAGTGAAAGGAGAATCCCATTCGTTCCTCCTCCTCCTCTTGCTTCTTTATCCCACCTCCTTTCAGGCTCCTTGATCGGATCATCAGGACTCTCTCACAACTTCAAAGCGAGTTAGCGGCGAGGAAGAAAGAGGAGCTCCCACTGTAACTCTCTCTACAACATGGTGAATGTATTCATTGCCTATGGAACCCGATATGGCACTTCTGACGAGCAGTCAGGGACTTCATATGATTCAATTACAAAGGCAAACGGGAAACGCGTATGAACATCGGAAGGATGCTGCGTTCAATAATAGGCACGCCTTATGAATGCACGCGCTGTCCCCATTGTGTGGAAGATTGAATAACTGTGGAGAAGACTGCATTTATGTCACACCAATGTATGAGCCAGATCAATCCGCGAGGGTTCATGACAGAAAAATGCCGCCTGCATCGCAAGATGGGATTTCACAAGAGAGAAGGGGGGGGGGGGGTTATTTGTGTTTCCTGAGAATGCCTACTGTAAACCTTATTATCTATCTGAGCTCCGCCATGCATGAGCATGACAGAGTGGAGTGTGACACAGTATGCAGTCTGGACTGCCACATCAATGGAACAGTATGTATTCAGTGCCCTTGGCTAGTCAGCCAAAGTCTACTGTTATACTGCTGTTTCCCCATTGTTGATTGTTCACTGCCTGAAAAGGCCCTGCATTAATACCGTACAGGGAGCGTTGCTTGAAAAGGTTTTGAAACAAACAGCTATAGCAAACCGAGCAACTCAAAAAGGCTCTGTCAATTAAACTAAATGTAATCCTCCATAGACAGGTAAAGCAGGTCTGAAATAAAATATTAAGATGACTGAGAGTCATTTTGCCAGCTGGACGTATGTTACCTGTAAGGTTGTATGATTTTGTGAAGAGTAGCAGGTGTCATGTCATGTGAAATTTCATGTAAACTCTCTCACAAAGACACAAAGACAATAGCCAAATTCCAATTTTCTAACTTCAATACTCGCTCACTCCACTTGCTCCTTAGTCCAGAAGAATCAACCAGGTTCCTATGGGTCGTTCCAAAATCTAATTACCATTTGGGATGACAACGACTTCTGGGCCAAGCTGGAGGAACGAGTACACATGCGGAGTGAGCAAGTGAGCAGAGATTTGGGCATTCATGGAATTTGGCTAATGTGCACTTGGATAGCTGCTTGTTGGTGGCCTTGAGTTGTTCCTGTTGGGAAGTCAGAACACAAGTCAGGTGTGATGTTGTTGTGGAAACCCCACAACACTGACAGCTTTCTGACAGCTTTCCAAGAGCTCCTTGCCTCCTTGTCATCCGGCAACATAATCAGAGCCACAGGGCGCCTAATTAACCCCTGTTAAACATTGTTAGGTATGATGAACACACAAATGGTACACACACCAAGTAAAGGGCCTGCATGCGTCATGCTCTTAGCCTGTCAGCTCCAGCTGTGAGCTGTCGATGGTACCAACCTGATGGGAAAATGGGTCATCTGGAAAGGAGTTTGCGTGTCTGTTTGGGGCTTGCCACGAGTGAGTAGGTATACCTTCTGTAATAGGAGATACTGTATATCTCCTATTAGAGAAGGTAGAAATCCATAGCTTTCAGAGCTCGGTATGAAAACTTCACCAAGTCACCAAGATACACCCATAGTCCAAACCGTTTGCCGGGTGGCACCAGGGCTCGAGATTAACGGTGTCCCGACGTCCCGGGGCCTATACAATATCTATTTGGGACGTAAATGTATCACATTAATTTCAAAAAAATATCTTAAAAAACGATGAGCAGCATGAGACTAGTCACTAGGAGCGCTCATCTAAAGACTCTGGGGGCGCTGTCTGCAGTGTTGTCAGTCAGACAAGAACACACCACCATTCACCCCAAAATAATCAAGAAGCCGCTTGTATCGTTTTTGCCCCATGCATGGGACATTTAGATTAAAATCGGTTTGAAGCATTGATAAAGGCATGGTTTTGTGCTATAGCGGAGGGAAACGTTCCATGTGGACATGGGGCTACAACAACTTTTAACGTTAGCTTCCATGCTAGGCTTGCTAGTTGCTTTAATATGTCACCGCTGCTGCGGTGATTAATTTAGCTTATATCACCACACGATGCGAGACATGCAGCCAGCGTGGAAGTCAACGTCAGTCTCCTGCCCCATGGAACCTCTCCCTCCGATACAGAGCTACATTATAACGGCGTGAGAGGTTCCATAATGGGGCTAATGTCAGTTGGACTTGGACCCACGTCGGTCCAACCCACAGTCCACACATGCCCAGATAAAACGGTTATGGCACATTAAATAATATGTTGGTATTGTTGGTATCCTTTGAAGCAACAGATGTTTTCTAATGATCAGGTTGTTCTGGAATTGCTGCCCCAACCCTGTGGAATGCAGTATGCACTCCCCAAAACGCTCTCATTCCACCGTTTGTATTGATTTTATTCCTTCGTCTAGTGTTCCCCCTAATAAAGTTGGTTTTATTTGTTTTCTCATGCCACCCATGTAAAGCACATTTGAGTATTCAAGACTACCTGCAGTGCTGCACTTGTTTTAAACGAGATGTTTTAAACAAGTAGTTTATCTGTTAAGTAGCCTAGCACACAACCTTTTATAAGCTTATGTATAGTCACTATTCATTGATTCACTGGTATACGAAAATCCATTTGAAAATAAATATCGCTGTTCTCAGGTCGAATATTGAGTGATTAAAGAATGAGAATTAAAATTGTATAATAATATAATAAATAATTAATTTGATTAACAAAATTAATATTTGTAATCTAGTCCCAGCAGTTTGACTAAATCAGTGTATTTTCTCTACAGAAGAAACATGAAGCCAAACAAATTATGTAGTGCATGTATTGTATTACAATAGGAATACAGTTATTAATTTCGCAATCTGAGTGGTGTTGTTTTTGTATTATATATTTTGTCATAGACTGTATTAGAGCCTATGTGGTATGCACATGGACTGCTAGTCCAGCAGGCAGCATCTATTTACATGTATTTTTTACTTTCTTTTGTCATCTTCTTGAGTACAAACCTGCAAAGTGTTTGAACTTGAGCTTGGGCATGAGCAACGAGAGTGGCCCACCCGACCTCCGACACACACACACACACACAGACACACACACAAAACACACTTGCACCCACAAACACAACACATGCACACACGCACACCAAGGGATCGAAGCCCCAGAAGGGTCAGAACACAGAACTGAGGAGCACAGACTGTAATCCATCACTGCAGTGTGGCTGCAGCAGGCAGCACACTGACCAATAGACCAATAACTACGTAATTAGCCGGCCACTAGCTCAGTGCAGCAGGCAGCACAGTGAGCACACACAAACACTAGCCCTGTCACAATTAGCCAGTAAACTTTAATTAGCATTGTAATTAAAGACGGAAATGGCAGAAAATCCTTCAGCAAATTCCTCTGCCACTTGCCACCGCTGTACTTCTGTTCTGACAAGAGTCTCAAGCTGTGTCTGCGTTTTTCAAAGCAAATATATGTGCCGGCTTGTGGTCTATCTGGGCTCACACTAACGCAACTCAGCACTAACACACACCAGGCCTGATCAGCAGCTGAAAGTCACTGCTAATTGGGGGAGCTGTGCTTCAGAAATGGGGGCACTTAATACAGACACCTGGTGACGGTCCACATGTTTACAGT
>NC_139706.1:36089567-36109567 GCF_964188405.1 Protomyctophum parallelum
AGGAGAGGAGAGGAGAGGAGAGGAGAGGAGAGGAGAGGAGAGGAGAGGAGAGGAGAGGAGAGGAGAGGAGGATGAAAATGCCACTGTTTCTTGGCCCTTCCCACTCATCTCCATTATCTCCTCTCCCACTGAGGCTGGACTGCATGGGATAGCTCAGGCTTACTGGTTTTTCAAAGTAGTCTCTTTCAGAGTTGACTTCACTCACTTCAAGTCGTCTTTATAGGACTGAGCAGAGAAGAGAACAAACTACTGAGGTTAAAGGAGAATTCCATGCTAGAAGGCTTTCTTACCTTTATTTGTAGTTGTTACATCCCCACCAAAGAGGTCCAGGTGCAAAAGCGCATTATTGGCTATTTTCCTACCATAAGCCCTCAATTAATTGAATTGCATTGAATTGAATGGGGCTAATTTGCTTATTTCCGTCGCTCAAACATATATATTTTTTGTATATATCCTCTCTTCATAATGCAAATAGTATCCCACACTTTACTACTTATTTCGATGGAAATATAAGCGAATTAGCACATAAACCCAACCCCCATTGAGGGCTTTAGGGGAAATAGCCAATAATGCCCTTGCAGTGAAATACTGAGTATGGTTTACATAACCCAACAACCCTATAGGGAAATTACGCTACTGCCTAATCCTACTATAAATGCGTCACGTACGTGTGTGCATGCGTGCGTACGTGTGTGTACGGTTGTAATGCACGTAACTCGAGAACCGTTTGACCCACCGACTTCACATTCGACACGCGTTCCACACGCCCACAGGGAGTGCAGTGCCAGGTATCGAATCGGTCGGATGCACGGTTCTCCAGAACCACTACAAAAGGCTCTGGTCAGGCTCTGCCAGTGAGCCTAATGAGGCCAACTTCATTCACCTGGGCCAGGCTCTGCCAGTGGGCCTAATGAGGCCAACTCCATTCACCTGGGCCAGGCTCTGCCAGTGGGCCTAATGAGGCCAACTCCATTCACCTGGGCCAGGCTCTGCCAGTGGGCCTAATGAGGCCAACTCCTTTCACCTGTGCAATTTCTAGCCTCTGCCTCAGCCAATTGAGGCTCAACCAATCAGGCTATGCCAGTGGGCCGAATTCATTGCCAAGTACACTTTTCAGTTTGCAGTCTTCACACACAGACACATACAAGGATCTCCATGTGGGACACCGGCTGACAGTTACAACGGGTGCTATGACAACGTATATCATTAGGTTCCCAAGTTGCATCGTTCCCAAGTAGGCCGGTGGTCGACTGCGACGGGCACGTACAGGACTATGCATATCAAACTTGAAAAGTAATACGGCAGAGAATAACTGTTCTATAATTTCCATTTATTTTGTCCTCCTAGGCCCGGGGTTGAACGGAACTGTTCACCAAATTAATTGGTTCAGATCCCAAAAAGTTGGTTTGGAACTGGAAGCAAGAAATACTTCTTATTGCCCTGAAGTGGGAACCAAAGTGGGCGTGCCGCGTGTCACGTTGGAAGAGGCAGATGTGATATAAACTAAGGCTGCACCATATTAGAAAAGCATGCAATATTCGATGTTGTTGAATACTTCGATAACGATATGATGATTCAGGATACAGTACAAAAACATTACAGTATAGTTTTAATGTCTTCTTGCTTCAGTTTAAGTTCAGCAAACTAAAGACATATTAATTCAATATGCAAAACAAATATCTAGTCTAACAAAAGGCAATATAATGCCTCTGAACTTTGACAATCTATTATTGCACATTAGAAATAATAATATTAGGCCTGCTGCTATTCATGATGGAGAATAAAATTGACCGTTTGGATTTGGGGAGAAGTAGTTCCCCAAGTTCCTCATCTTCCCCATGAGGGGCTACAGGGAAGTACTTAGAGAAATATAAACAGAAAACGTTCAGTTGAGAGGGGCGGTGAGGAGCAGCTGATAACAACTTGATTTTGAGCTGCACTCCACGGTGCTTTTCCCATGGGATTTCTCAATCGGCAAATAGACATAATAATATGACATTTATTTACCTCTATAAATGTCATCTCTCGCGATATGTATACCTTGCATGATGAATTGATGATACCTCGATGAAGGTACAATTTCGATATATCATAAAAAATAAAGAATGGAACCAGTTCTTGAACCAAGGTTCTTTTGGTGGAAAAGGGGCCCTAGTGTCCTAGTGTCCCCAGGTTCCTGACCGCTGTCTCTTCCCTTCAGGATAATTAATTCCAATAAGGTGGAATCCCTAGTAACCGTGCATGCATGCACGCACGCACACACGCACGCACACTGTGTATATGAGTGTTACAGTACCTGCCCCCGTGGGCAGGGTCACGGTCACATGGCTTACTCCATTAATAAAACCATAAAACAGGCAGTGACACACAGTGAAAAACCCTATTACTGCTCTAAACGCTGCCCGCACACACACACACACACACACACACACACCCTCGCCCCCAGACATCACACACACACACACACACACACACACACACACACACACTCGCCCCCAGACATCACACACACACACACACACACACACACACACACACACACACACACCCTCGCCCCCAGACATCACACACACACACACACACACACACACACACACACACACACACACACACACACCCTCGCCCCCAGACATCACACACACAAACTATAAGATGCTAAAAGATGAAAGCATGAAAAATACATTATAGCTTGAGATTGCAGGGGGCTACTAGCAAAAACAAACTGTAAAGATAAGTTAAAAAGTATCCCCAAAATATGAAGTAAGATATGGACGCTGACACTGATTAGGAAGCAGAACACGACATTTCACAATAGGCCTATACAAAATAACATATTCATCATACATATTCATCAGATTTAAAATAGAAAGGTGAGATGATAATTTCCCATTTGCGTCTCAGATTACTAGAGCTGTGACTGTAATATTGCTGGGAGTAGTTTATGAGGTCTACCCGACGGTTAATGAGATGCACTCTGCTTGTTTTGAGGCTCTGTCACCTTCCGTCTCTTGATACAGAGCTGGTAGAGCACTTAGTTTGACAGTTGAAGACGCAGGAGGCCAGGCATTATTGTGAAAGTGACGACAGCGCTGTATCACTAATAGAGACAGAATAGTCATTACACTGAATGTTATCGTTACATGGGAAGCATCTGCTCCTTCCTTCATACGATAGCAATGGCAGAATGGAAGGAGAAAGAGGGAGGGCGGCGACATGAACGTGAGGTGTGAAATAGGACAGATTTATGCTCACTTACAAGATATAACAGCACAAGGTATGACCCCTCATCTTCCCCATTGGCCTCATTCCCAATCCCTTGTCTCTCCATCTGCACTTACATGATGGGACATTGTGTCTGTTTTTCTATTTCTGGAAACAATCTACCCCCTCCCCCCCCCCCCCCCCACGGTCCTCCACTTATAAAACATTCAAACTATTCTTCCTGTCTTCATTTGTCCATGCCTTCCTTCCTCTTCCTCTCGTCACAGAGCCTGATCCTGATCCACAGAGCCTGATCCGGTTCCTACACTGTAGTGCAGTGGTTTTCAAGCAGTGGTCCGGGTACCACCATTGGTCCTTGAAGGGGTTCCAGGTGGTCCCCAGCTAAGTGATGGAGAGTTGTCAACCAAATGGACCCTTATAGATCTTTAACTCTTGAGAGTGTAAAATTAAACCAAATGGACCCGCAAGAGTAGAATTGTTGTTAAACATCTGCATTACTTAGAGGGCAACTTCACCCCTTTTGCAACCAGATCTTATTTTAATGATGTTTGGGAGACGAGACACACTTTGCATGTGGTTAATGTGTTTTTATATTTTAGTATTTCAAAGTGTCTGTGATGTCATGGACACACTACATGTTGTCTCAATAAGACAGCCCTCCCCACAAGGTGGGTTGAGTGCAGCAAAGCATTATGGAAATTGTGGTAATCCAGAAGTGAGACCAGTATCCATAAAACCCCCCAGGAAAGTGTTTCTTGTCTCCCAAACATCATTAAAATAAGATCTGGTTGCAAAAGGGGTGAAGTGGCCCTTTAATTTACAAGAAGCCTACACAATTAGAGAATGTAGAAGAACTGTTATTTTGATCAACGGTTATCTCTCCTATGGTACACATCAATACAGCATGGACTTTTGGACTAAATCTTATCAAACAATAATGAAAATAAATCTTTAGTTTTGGGGTCTGCGAGTCTAAATCTCATCAAATGGTGACCCGTGGCTCAAATGCTGAATAAAATGGGCCTTGATATGAAAAGGGTTGAAAAGCACTACTGTAGTGTACAATGTAGATAAAAAGGATAAATGAACACTGAGGATTTTTACTGTATGAACCGTGTGTCTCTCTGTCCCTGTTATGCGTCTGTCTGGTCTCAGTCTGGCCCCCTCCACCATGGTATGAGCACACCACTAATAGGCTGTATGTCGTGATGTATGTCCAGACTTCTAGTCTGGAAATACAGTAGGCTGAGTAGGGGTTTGTGTAGGCTAAATAGAAAGCATAAGGAGTCTGTGAGGGACCATTCATTCAGTCTCCATTACCCCACAGATGGGCTTTCTCTGTCCCACACTAGCCATCATCATCAGTCAGTGACCAGCCTAAGGACCCATATAGACCAATTAAGTAGTGGTTATGAGTCCAGGAGCACAGCTCTGATGGGGGGATCTGACAAATAATCAGGCATGCTCGCTCGCAAAATGGGCCCGGGTCTAATTGGTAGGCATTAAGCAAACTGTGAGCCTGTGAGAGAGAGAGAGAGAGAGAGGGAGAGAGAGAGAGAGCGTGTTAAGATGCAAGGACACTATTTTGGCATAGGCAATATTTTAGAAAGTATGGATCTGGCATGTAGGGACTGTAAGGGACAGGTCTGCTCTCCTCTCCAATACAACACATTACAAGAGGTGATACTGTAAGCACACAACAGCAACGTTTTATCTTCAACAAGCAGTTACTCAGCAAAGAGAAGAGAATCGTCTTCATTGTTTCGGAACAGGGAATGGTGAGATCAAACAGAACTTTGATGTATACATTGTTTGTGTGTGACTCATACAGAGCAATCACACTCTGGAGAAAGACACGCCAGCGGAGACGCTGGGCTCTGTTCCATTTACTGTTTATTGCTGGCTCTTTGCCACATGTACAGTACTAGAATTTCGCGGCCGCTCATCCCAGAGTTACGTTGCTGCGCACTATGGGAAGAAGGAAATTGCGGGAGTTGACTCCACATGTAGTAACGGATGGGTTATTAGTTATTATTATGTGTCCTTATTAGTGTAGTGTAGTCAACACGTTATGGCTCATACACACTGCCCGGTATTTGCTCCGATTATGCTGTCGGGGAGCATTTTTGGCGCTGGCCGACAAACGCTGATCTGACGTTAAGCGGTGCCCAAAAGGTAGATCAGGATCTACCAGTATAGATCACAAAGGCTTTGCAGTTAGACCACATGACATGGCCCTAAAAATATATATAATTTTAATATAAAAAACGATTTTTGCATCTGCCGCTTGAGATGAGCTAAGATGACTTGATTGATTGACATCAAAAAGGGCCTGTCAGCTCAAACACACAATGCAATACTTGTTGTTGCGTACAATCATCAGTAGCAAAGTCAAATACCAAAAATAAAAACCCTACCATTTCCATTTCCCCCCTCTATTTACATTTTGTGTGTGTGTGTGTGTGTGTGTGTGTGTGTGTGTGTGTGTGTGTGTGTGTGTGTGTGTGTGTGTGTGTGTGTGTGTTTCGATGTGCAGGGCGTTGCTGAAAATGAGCACCTGTGCTCAGCTACTTCCCTGGGTAAATAAAGAATAAAAAAATGAAAGGTACCTTTGAAAACCTATAGAAGTCAGCCTGGTACAGACGAACGGGACACCACTGTATGTAGCCTATGAAAGGCTCCTCAATTACATTTTGTAACTATTTTCAGCAATGGGATGATAGTTTTATTTGGTGGGTATATGGGCTGGTCGTTTTGAAAGTAGCTAAAAAAAAGTGTGGGCAGCCCTGGTATAGATGATTATATATATATATATATATATATATATATATATATATATATATATTCATTAATCCCTGTAGGCTACCCACATATTGGTAGCCTATATTAGCCCAATATTGTCGTTACGCATTTCACTTGAATAATGTTGTGTGCGCACGTGCACGTGTGGAGAAAGACAGTTATTTACTGAAATTCAAGATTATAACGTCCTGTCTCACTGACGCCGTGTATAGGCTGCACGGCTATTCCTGTGTGTGTGTGTGTGTGTGTGTGTGTGTGTGTGTGTGTGTGTGTGTGTGTGTGTGTGTGTGTGTGTGTGTGTGTGTGTGTGTGTGTGTGCGTGCGTGCGTGGCGTGGCGAGAGAGAGAGAGAGATCGTGGCTTCCAGGCGTGCGTGTGTGTGTGCGCAATCAACTGTACTCGGCAGTATGGCTGGCAGGCGAAATGGCGAATTCGAACGGTGTAATTGTAATAGTTTGGAAGAAACCAAAATATGTGAAACACCAATATTTATGTAACTAAGAGATTCGCTGAGAGATCGATATTTAATATACAGAGATTTAGAAGGAATAAGCAAAATCGTGAGGCGAAAGTTCCTCTCCTTCCTCGTTTTTTTCTCCTGCGGGCTGCGGAGTCCGGACAGTGGACAGGACTGTCAGGGAGAGTCGGAGAGCAGCAGAGGCTGACAGGCAGAGCTAGTAGCCAATTAAAAGACGGAGTAGTAGTTGCCAGGTTCGCAAATTGTAAGCGAGTCGTAGTGTGTGTTGAATGGCATTTGAATGGCATTTGTGGGCTTGTGAATGAATTTTCTCACATGTCATTTGTGCTCACTTGCATAGACCTGGCGTGTTGCGAACAGTTTTCATGCGCACATCTTTTCATTGGCTAGTTCGCAAAGCGCACATCTTTTGCCACGTGACAACTTCTCTCTTGTTAATATAGATAGACGTACTTCAACAGAATCAGTTCCAAAACCCCTACACTGAATTCTGGATACAAAACACCGGTGCTTACGTAGCATCTCATCTCTCTTTGCTGTCAGCGGTATTGTTACAGTAATACCAGTTCTGTCTGTCATACAGGATCCTATAGTGGCAATGTGTGGATTCAACATGCTGCCAGTTGGTGAGATATGCGTAGACATTTTGTGTTTCCTTCCCATCATCTCTATCGCTGGTCAGAATTTCTCTCCATTGCCCCGGGAGGGTGAGAGATAGTAGGCCGATGGAGCGGAATGGATGCAGACTGTGCTGTTGAAATTCCACTGCACACTTTCAATAATGTGTAATGAACTGGTGAGATGAATCAGCACACAAATACCGTCTTTTAAATATATATTTTGGGAGCTTTTCTGCCTTTATTTGGATTGCACAAAGTAGATTGAGTCTCTCTCTCTCTCTGTAATAGTGGAAGTGAGGCCAAATACATGCCAGGGTAGGCTACTATTATCCTGATTTCTCTCAACATTGAGAATCAATTCATAGAATGAAGAAAAACTAGAGACAGCTACAGGATAATTGTCTGCAATCTATTTGACAAATCATTATTCATACCAGAGTTTTCTGGCTATTAGACTATTATCATTCTTGTGTTCAACATGGCCGATAACTCACTGCACAGTGCACACAGTGCTAATTGTGCTAGTGTGTGGGTGTGATCTAAAGTACAACCTCCAATGTTTGTCAGTCTTTTAATTGAACATTTGTTATTGTTACATCTTGTGTACAAGTACATAAGAGTAAATTCATTGTTTTGGTTCCTCAACCATTGTAGGAATAATAATAATAAACAATAACAAAGCATGATGAAGGACTTTGTTCAGCGGCACACAAAAATGAACACCCTCAGACATAAGTATGTTTAACGTTAATTTATAACACTTTTTTTGTCGTCTAAACGGACCCATGCAAACGATTTTGCCGTGTTCTATGGAAACCGTTCTCGTGTAAAAGGGGCCTAAAACTGTTTTAAGGGCTTCATAGGAATGACACCAGTCTGGGATATCGCTGTATCTGTGCATGCACGTGTGTGTGTGTGTGTGTGTGTGTGTGTGTGTGTGTGTGTGTGTGTGCGTGCGTACGTGTCCTGCAGATAGCTTCTGCTTTAGCTTCGTGGTCCCATGTTATCTCTATGCAGAGCAGCTTTTACGTTTTGAAGCTTGGAATTAACAGCTTTTTTTTTTTTTGCGGGGTTTTTTTCTCAACAAAACTTAACTTTGAAGCAGCTTTTAAAAGCTGGATTCTGGCTTCAGCTTCTAGAAGCTGCTTCTAGCCAATCAGAGCACAGCGTGGTTTGAGGAGGCGGAGTTGAGCTCATTTCACAAAAGGAAAAGGCTCTGCGAAAGCTGTCCACTGCGATTCTCCGAATTAAAAAATAAACTTTTTAAATATGGGCTGTATATGAAATATGAATGGATATTTGGCAAGACCATAGCATATTTATCGATAGAAATGAAAGTTTATATGAGAAACAAGTTGTCGAAGCGGTGAAAACAGGTTGTGTTCCGTGTTCCCAGTGGATTGTCACGGTTTCTGGGGAGAAGTGATCCTGCATTCACCCCGCCCGGTTCTCATCGAAGCTATTGATGGACTACTGACCAGTCCAGAACGCTATCCGTCGCTGATGCTGATTGTGCACACACACACGGTTGATAAATTAGCAGATATAGATAGATAGACAAACAACTAAACAATATAGTCGGAGTTAACTTTCCCCGAGAAGAGGGGAGGAGAAGCCCGCTCTCAGCGCTTTGTGCCGGTCGTCGTGTGTGTGTGTGTGTGTGTGTGTGTGTGTGTGTGTGTCTGTCAGTAGCTGCAATGTAGAGACCATAGCATATTTATCGATAGAAATTAAAGTTTATATGAGAAACAAGTTGTCGAAGCGGTGAAAACAGGTTGTGTTCCGTGTTTTTCCCCAAAACTTTCCCAGAGAAGAGGGGAGGCAGCAGCCCACTCTGTGGTCGTCGTGTGTGTGTTTGTGTGTGTGTGTGTGTGACATGGGGATCACTTTCGACTGCGAGCCAGTTCTCTCTCAGTGAACATGCAGTAATTACCCCCTCCCGGTTCCCACGAGGTGAACAACTGAAACCCGTAGCTGACTCTGACCGTGGACTAAACACACACACACGGTTTATAAATTAGCAGATATATATATAGTCTATAGACAAAGAACTAACGTCCCGAGTCCCCAGCGCGTCGTGTGCACCGTGCGTGTGTGTGTGTGTGTGTGTGTGTGTGTGTGTGCGCGAGAGAGATCAATAATGAATAGCCTTTATATCAGTTGTATGATATGCATGTGGACATCCCTGATCCGACCTGTCCTGTCCTGATTGTATTTCTACGGTATGCTCTTGCTAAATCAACATTAACATTACATACAGAGCCGCTATTTAAAATGCCGAGAGGGGGAGAGGAGAGTGGAGTGGGGGGGAGATGAGCACTGAAGACGGGGGGGATTGAGATCCGCTCCGTTCGGTTATTTACAAACAAGTTTACCAAGATTATATTATTTATTCATCGATAAATAGGTTATGATGTAACTAAATATATAATTATTTCTCCTCTACATTCGCTATTTTACATTTTAGACTTTCAAATGCGCATCTGCTCAAACTGCCTGTGTTCTTTCTCTCGTCTGTCAAAGCCAGTCCAGGCAGCTTGAGTGACAGGTACCTTGCCCACTTTCTCAAAAAAAAAAGCTGCGTGGAAATTAGTTTTGCTGTTTTTCTATTCCAGCTTTTTTTTATCTGAACAGGGCTTTAGGGTCTTTTATTATTATTATTATTATTATTAATAATTTTAGCTGCTAGCACCTTTTCTGGCAAGCATTTATGTTAAAGATGCACTAGTGCTGCGCCTAATATTTTAGTGGTCTCTGCGGCTGCCTTTTTTATTTATTTAAATTTTTTGAGGATTTTGAGCACCTCAAGTAGAAGATATTCAGAGCAGCTCTGGGCATTCATATATTTATTTTTTCCTACAGTATATACCGGTTTAATGTTTGTTTTTAGTTCAATGTTTGTTTTAAATACGCCATTGACAATGAAGGGAAAATTTACGTCATCTTGTCCCTAACACAAACATTAAATGCCATTAACAATAAAGAGAATTTTATGTTTGTGTTGGCACCATTCGTTTTACATCACCATTACATCACCTAATCAACATGAGTTAGACTTTAATATATTAGCGCCCCTCACTTCACACGGGTGTGATTTTTCAAATCTAAAGCCGTCCATGAAAAAAATATACGGTAACGTCCTCAGTGTTAATTTAAGTCAGAGGATGTAGCCAGATGGAACCAAGTGGACCAATTAAAAATGAATAAATGAACACTGAGGATTTTACTGTGTGTGGCACAAATGCACTCACAAACACACAAAATACACGATCCTCCTCTAATGACTCACACCCAGTGCATGTTCCATGAACAAATTGACCTTCATTAGCATTCATTTGGATGTTTCATCACTAACTTTTAAATATCCTGCTGAGACCCAATGACTTGAATATTATGTAAATTGAGGCCCTGTGATTTGTGAGAACAGCCTGCGAAATTGAAAAAAGAGTGGGTGATGTGGATGAGCAGGATGACTAGTCATGGCATGGTCAAGCCTCCGTGACATCCTCATCAACCTCATTCTGGTTACTGATGTAAAACGGCTAAATATTACAGCAAATGTACACAAGCATTAAACAAGCACACTGTGTGTGAGAGTGTGCACAGTTGGTAGGTTGGGAAAAGTCAGGATAATTGCTTTTTGGCGTCTACTTGCTACAGTACAGTACAGGTGTTATGCTGTACTATTATCTCACTATCAGGTTATCTCTACAGAAATACTTTTAGGCAGTTTGTTTGCTTGCATGCATGCATGTGTCTGTGTCGGCGAAATAGCTGTGTCGACTGACAAATGCTTGTGTATGTAGGCCTACTGCAGGTAGCGAGAAATAGGGCCAAGAGAGGGTGTAGAATAGATCATGTGTGGTGATTATGCCCTGAATATACCAGAGAAGCACTGTTATAATGCTGAACATGTCTGCCTTATAAATCCTCAAATTGATTCTGTTCCTTTGCACAAGATGCACCCTCGGCAGTCCCCTTAGCAACAGAACACTTTGAGCTTCCCCCGAAGTTGAAACCCCCCCAAAACAACAACCCTGTAGTCTCCCAGGCCAAGACACGCGAACACGGCACTTGCACTGATCTGCTGTTTATCTTTGGAAACTGGACCACTGGGAGCCATTCAGGCTCTGAGCAGAGTGCCTGCCTCCTCCTGCCTGCAGAGATCAGTTTCGGGAGCTTAATTGGAAGGGAGAGAGTCATGTAAAAGAATTAAAAAAAATTCTATACTGTGAAACATAAAGCTACACACCCTCCCTCGATCTATCTGACTCCTTTTCCCAATCCTTTTCTCTCCACCTTCCAGGACTGTAGGCTTTCTGATCTGTGTGTGTCTGTCAAATGACCACATTATTTATATCACTCTAATGACTTCTTTCCTCACAAGGGAAAATGCTGCATATGAAATGAAATGTCCCTCAGTACACCTCCAAAAGCCCCTCCAGCAGCTGGGAGAAACTAAATGAATGGTGAAGAGGACATTGAAAAATGGAAATTAATAAAGAGGAGTAATTACCTATGGATTATCTCTGTCTAGTAATTAAACAGCACTGGCATATGTGTGAGAGTGATATACCTGTAAAGCCTAACTAATGAATTATGCTAATGTGGATCAGCATGCAGCTATTGTCCCGCTATCTGTTTTCCATCATACTGGCGGGATAATACACCAAGACTGTGTAGACGCAGCTGGAAGAGATTCACAAACCATTTTTCAGATGAGTCTCTTTGAAGGGTGTCCTTATGGGTATTCCCCATTACCACACTGAATGTTATTGGCTAATTTATTTCGTTTAGCGTTTAGCTTCTGACAGACTTTTTTGTTATAAAGTAGCTTAGATTATTTATATATCCCCCGGTCGACACGGACACGTGTAAAAAAAAGTATTCCATTTGGAGCTTGTGTTTTCGAGTTCTCGCCGATTGAACACAGAATGCCTTGCTGAAAAACACTGCGGGAAAAAACACCAGAGATAAATCCATTTTTAAGTACAGCGTGATAAAAGAGATTAATTTAAATTTTTGAAAACTGCATGCCAGATACTGAATATGTTTTTTTTTTTTACCTTTTGCACTTTGTGCAAATGTCAAGCATAAAACATTTCAAATGCAGTTCAATGCTGACGGCTGCCAGAGCCTTCCAGAGTTATGACCTTATCACCAGCGCCATTCCAGAGGAAGGAATGCCTGCCATTCTGTGTCTCATCATCTTAGTGTAATTACCCTTTAACCCATTAAACACTCACCACATAGCCAATGGCTATGGCTGGCGAGGCACTAACGATGCTGGATGTGCACATGGTCAAATTTCCAGTCTCTGCCTGAACCAATTGATTGTCATGGCAACCTCCGCCTACACCTGCCGAATTCCCCACACCTGCCATTTGATTACTTATTCAGTCCACATTTCAGTCAGTTTGCAGTCTCCACAGACGTTTACCACTGCACAAGGACTTTCCACAACCGCCAATCCCCTCCATATGCCCATATAATGACGACATCAGGGATCTCCAAATATTGGCATAAAAGGGACAAGGACAGACGGATATAGAGAGAGCAATGATGGACTTAGACTGTTGTTATTCAACTGCTCAGGTACTGTATGAGCATAAAGGATACAGGCAGACAGACAGATACAGACATCTCCATGTATGGCCACAAAAGGGACACATTTTGTATGTCTGTACTCAATTGCTATTTTTTATATTGTTTAATGATGACGATAACTGTGGGGGGAGGGATGGGGTGAGGGAGATTTTTTTTTTCAAACTGTACTTCATTGTTGAAACCTACTACCAATAAACATATATATAACTAGAACTGCACTCTGTCGAGTGCATACTTGCTTGTTGCACACTAGTAGGCCATAAATGGCCAACTAGTGCGCAAGCAGAGCGCGCAAGTCCTTTCGACCGCTGTAAACTGTCAAATCTCAGTATCTCTGTGAAGGAACGTTTGAAATGTATAATTTTTAGATGTAACTATTTGCTATGATTCAAGTTTCTATCTATATAAGTTTGGGTGAAGAGCTAGTCATACATATACACACACCACGTACTCTGGTCCCAGCAGATCAGGCACAACTTGCTATTTTATTTTTTACTGATTATGTATATAGTATACGTATGATTAGCTCTAAATGATGACGTAAGAGATATGGTCATTTGTGGTCGTTTGGTCCCAGCAAAGCAGGCATATACTATATAGGCATATAGTATATCACTCATTCTTGAGATGAGGGACAAAAGTGGAAAAAACATGTCCCACACATAAGAGCCTTATTATTGTTAAAAATAAATTAATTTAATAAAAATAAAAGCACTTGCAAAGTTAAATGTAATACAGTTGTGTATTATTATGCCATTAATTTCATTATAATTGTTTTCATATGCCATCTGAATTAGTTAAAAGCAGGCACTGTACCCAAAAACGCCTGTATTTAGCCTGTCCCCAGCAAGTGGTCATAATTTCAAACTGCTAAAAAAGTGTCTAATACTGTCACAATCACATAAATATACATACTAAATTAAAGTAGATTGTCAACAACATAGCAAACAATATACACAATAATTTTAATTTATATTTTCCATTAGATATCTCATATCAAATGTGTGTCCCACGTCTCCCGTCAACTCCGTCAGGTTTTTTAAAAGTCTTAAATTAATCAGAAAATATTGTCGACAGATTTAGCCTGAAGACTCCTTTTCCAAGTCCCGTTTGTATTTGTTGCAACTGTGGAGCACCTGGTCTGAAAAGCATTCAATTGTTTGATATTTTAAACAAACAATGTTGATATCAGGGTGGTCACAGCTTTTACATGTCAACTCCGTCAGGACATTATTATGATCTTTGTTAAGAATTCCAAAATAATGTTTATTATAAAAGTTTAGGGTTAGGTTTAGCTAACAAATGAAGCAAAAACAAAATGGCTACATTGTACTACAGAGGGTTAAGATGAAAACAAATGACATTTTGTCAACTCCGTCAGACGTCAACTCCGTCAGGTTTTGTGTCTGACGGAGTTGACATGTATCTGACGGAGTTGACAAAAGTGTTCCTAAAACAATAAAATTATAGTTTTTGAATAATGGGACGTATTCTAATTTGGCACACAGTTAGAGCATGCCTTAAGGAACATTTTTGGCTATAGGGCCATCACAGATTTGTCTCGTGGTGACCATGGCAGCCATTTTCCAAAATTGCCGCCACCTGATGTTATTTTACAATAACTCAAGTTCTACACCACCTAGGATCTTGATTCTGGTGACTAAGACTACATTTTCAAGGATGAGGGATACATTGGTACTATTTAGATTTGTCCTGTGACCATGGCAGCCATTGTTTTTCAAAATGGCCGCCACCTGCTGTTATTTTACAATAACTCAAGTTTTAGACCACATAGGATCTTGATTCTGCCGACTAATAATACATTTTAAAAGATGAGGAATACAGTGGTACTATTTAGATTTGTCCTGTGACCATGGCAGCCATTGTTTTTCAAAGTGACCACCAACCTGCTGTTATTTTACCAATAACTCAAGTTTTAGACCACCAAGGATCTTGATTCTGGCGACTAATCATTACATTTTCAAGGATGAACTTTCTCTGGGAGGGGTCAGGGCTTATTTCAGGTGCAGGTTGAGTTGCTACTGACAGGACATTAAAAGGAGGTGGGCTTTCTGGCCTTTGACTTGTCTCTTTCAGGTACAGACGCACAGTTTGACTTCACTGGCCACTGCAGTGTGGCGTTGTATCTTGGTGGCCTCCTGCCAGTGTTTCTCCATCCTTCTCATGAGCTCTGTGTTCTGGGGCTCTGTTATAGTCAACTTACATTGTCTTGGCTGGAGATTGCTTTCCTGCAGGGTCCAGCCCAGTCTTGTGCAGATGGCTACTGGCCCACCTGGAGGCCCCAACCTCACTTGTTTGGTTGGTGTGATTAGGTGGGGTGGTCTTCCCCAATCAGGATGAAGGGTTTGACCCTTTCAAACGGCAGTCTGGCCAAGTGTCTGTATTTAGTTGTGAGGCTAGATACAGGATACGATTGCTCACCCAGCCCCAGGTGACTTGAGGTGAAGGCTCCTTTGATTTGGTAACATTGCTTTGGTTGACATGCTGGGGACACAGAACGACACTGATGCCTTCAGTGTCTGCACATCATGCCTGATAGTCCTGAAGGCAGATCTTCTGTCTTCAGTCTTTCGCTCACTGTTCACTGCTCACTGTTCACCTCAAGCAGGTCTTCAAGGTGTTTGCCTTTGCACAGGCTATATGGCTAGGACTCATGCTTCAACCACTCAGAGAACTCCAACAGGGTGTTGGTTGCTCCTGGGCCGCAGAGCATTGTGCGGCAGAATTCAGCTCTCATCCCTGGTGGCAGCTTGTTGAGGAGTCGTGCAACATGTGAGCCGCATCTAAGTTCTGTGTCTCCCTCTGGGCCTAGGGTAGACACTTGCTATTTCCCGTAACACTAATTGGTGGGGCTGTCCAAACTTGTTGTTTAGGTGTCAATCGGGTCTCTGTTTGTGAAGTCGGGTCTAGGTGGTCTAGAAGATGAGTTATTTAGTCAGGGGATATTAATACAATCTGGTAATAAATTCCTTATCAAGAATTTTCTTCACCAATGTGTTTGGAAGGGTGTCTACTAACATATCCCACATTGCTTTATATTCAACCACCCTAGGGGACCTTTTGACAGCTGCTGAAAGTTGGGGTACCATCAACAACCTATATAAGGCAAAATGTTCATTATGCTTTAAGTAGCATGTGACATGTCAAACTAGGGAGTTTTCATGATTCTGAATGCATTCCAAGCATTAGCTATGCACGAAGAACACTCCTTGGGCTGAAAACGGCCATAGCCATCATCACAAAATGAGGTCAGCACATTTGGGCAAGTGGATATATGGCCGAATTTAGCCCAAGGGGTTTGACCCCTAGTTTGGCCATAGACTCCCTAGTTTTGCCATAGCCACTTGGTATGGTACCCAACTTTCAGCAGCTGTCAAAAATGCCTCTAGGGTGGTTCAATAGAAACCAATGTGGGATATGTTAGTAGGCACCTTTACAAACACATTGGTGAAAAAATTCTTGGTAAGAAATGTATTCACAGATTTGACATTATTCTGATAATAGGCCTATTCCCTGACTAAATTGGTAAAATAATAGCAGGTCCACCATTTTTTTTAAATGGCTGCCATTGTCACGGGATAAATCTAAATAGATAAAACTGTATTCCTCCTCATTGAAAATGTAGGATTAGTCATCAGAATCAAGATCCTAGGTGGTGTAGAACTTGAGTTATTGTAAGATAACAGCAGGTGGCTGCCATTTTGAAAATGGCTGCCATGGTCACAGGGCCAATATAAATAGTACCACTGTATTCCTCATCCTTGAAAATGTGGGATTAGTCACCAGAATCAAGATCCTAGGTGATCTAGAACCTAAATCAGTTAAACTTGTCAACTCCGTCAGATGTTCGTCAACTCCGTCAGATGTTCGTCCCGTGATGTTTTTGTTAATTTCCAAAGAAATAGAAAATGTGATGTTAAATATTTTGTGCATATGTATTGAAACACCAACTGAAATGATACGTAATGATGATTATTTATTTTTTTTACATGGTTTTCATGTTATAATATTGAAAATAGAGGTTGAAATGACGGATTTGAGAAATTGGATATTTCATAATAGTGTGATATTGGAAAAAAACAATATTAAAATAATTGTATTACTTAACTTGATTACTGAAAGCCGTTATAAGAGAACTGAGGACTTTATATTATTGTTGAAATTATCAAATTCAATTAAAAGGTATTTTAGTGTGTCTGACGGAGTTGACATGAATCGGGTATTAAGTGCATAAATGTCCCATTTTAGAAAGAAATGTTATGCGAAAAACCTGTTCCTTCTCAATATTGGTAGTTGAGACCTGTGTCTACAAATACATCCATTTGATTTGAATGTATCTTAAAAAAAAAAAAAATCCAGTTTGAAAAAAGTTTTGTCCCTTATCTCAAGAATGGGTGATATATATAGTATATAGGCATATACTATATACGTATACATATACTATAAATCCTCATAAATGGTAAAACAATAGAACAGGTAGACAGCTTCACATATCTTGGACTCACACTGGACAATAGACTTAGGTTTGATCAACACATTACATCAATCCAGTCACGCTTTCAGCAAAGACTCCATGTAATCCGTAAATTAAGATCACTATCTGTTGCTCCTCATCTTTTGCTATTACTGTACAAAAGCATTATTCAACCCGTTCTGTTGTACTGTTCTGCATGTTTCTACACCATACTGTCCATGCCTAACAGGAACAAACTTTTCAGTATCACCCGTATTGCTTCCAAAATCATCGGACTTCCTACACCCACACTTTCTGATATGAACAATAACGCCATCACACGACTAGCACTCTCGATATCAAATGACACTGATCATCCTCTGTATCGTTTCTTTAACCTCATGCCATCTGGACAAAGATACAGGACCTTGCCCTGGAAAAAGGTCCGTTTTAGTAGGAGTTTTGTCCCCTCAGCCATCGCGGCATTAAACAAACTGCCCCGCCGATAGGATGGTTCTGTATACAGTGGGGAACTCATGTTTTGTTTTTTGTTTTTGTCTTGGTGCTATGTGCTCTGTGTTGTTTTTGATGTTTGATGTGGGTGTTGAACTGTTGAACAGATTGTGAAGACAAATATCCTTCGGGACAATAAAGATTATTATTATTATTATTATATAGAGTGTGTAGTTGTAAGTTGATTAGCGGCATACTGTGGTTACTTTGCGCCAAAAACCGTGACAGCTGTCCCGCCATTTGATGTTTATGAAGAAAACAGCAAATCTGTGCCTGGTTTGCTGGGACCAAACGACCACAAATGACCATATTTCTTACGTCATCATTAAGAGCTAGTCATACATATACACACCACGTACTCTGGTCCCAGCAGATCAGGCACAATTTGCTATTTTATTTTTACTGATTATGTATATAGTATACGTATGACTAGCTCTAAATAATGACGTAAGAAATATATATAGTATATATATAGTATATAGGCATATACTATATACGTATACATAATACTCTATACTCTATACTGTATAAAGTGTGTAGTTGTAAGTTGATTAGCGGTATACTGTGGTTACTTTGCGCCAAAAACCGTGACAGCTGTCCCGCCATTTGATGTTTATGCAAGAAAACAGCAAATCTGTGCCTGGTTTGCTGGGACCAAATGACCACAAATGACCATATTTCTTACGTCATCATTAAGAGCTAGTCATACATATACACACCACGTACTCTGGTCCCAGCAGATCAGGCGCAATTTGCTATTTTATTTTTACTGATTATGTATATAGTATACGTATGACTAACTCTATGGTCATTTGTGGTCATTTGGTCCCAGCAAAACAGGCACAGATTTGATGTTTTTCTGCATAAACATCGAATGGCGGGACAGCTGTCACGGCGGAAGAGACCGGGCGAAAACATTACTTGCGCGCTCTGCTTGCGCAAGTAAAAATAAAAAATAAAAGCAGATATAACAGGTATTGCATACTAGGGTGGGGTATATGCTAGGGTTGCACGACATGGTAAAAATGTAATATCTCGGAATTTATGCCAAATATTGCGATATCGATACGATATGCGATATTATTCAAAAACTGCAAAATAACAAGTCAATATCACTTTTAATTTGAAGTGCTATTGGGTTCCCACACGTGTTATTTGATATTTTGAAGAAAACTAGCATGGATGGGATGTTGCTGGCTTTAGAAGTGGACGATAATATCAACGATATATTGAAATATTGATATATCACGATACCGTTGCCTTTTTGTGATACTGATATTGCTTGTTCATACATCGATAACGATACAATAATGATATAATTGTGCAGCCTTAGTATATTCATTTTCTATTTTCATTGTTCCCGACTTGCATCGTTCCCATGTAGGCCGGTGGCCGACAGGCACAGGTCTAGTGCTGGGGGACGAAGAAGGCTGCATTTGTTCTGTCATTTTTCTCTTTTTCTTCTGATCATTTTGTTCTTTTCCTTACATAGGGATAGCAAATGAGGACCAACACTCTTTGCCCTTGGCAGATTCAGAGACAGACACGTGCACAGTCTGCAGACACACACACTGACACATGAAGAGAGAGGATGACAGTGGAAGAGAGGGAGAGAGAGGGAGAGGGAGAGAGAGAGAGAGAGAGAGAGAGAGAGAGAGAGAGAGAGAGAGAGAGAGAGAGAGAGAGAGAGAGAGAGAGAGAGTAACAGATCACCCACCAGCCTCTACCCCGGTGGGTGTACATCAGGCTAAATGAGAGATGAGAGGTTAAAGTGGGTGTGACTTAGATACAATGCTAATGACTGGAGGCTGACAGACAGACAGACAGACTAACTAGGCCTACATCAATTCACACAGACATACGCACATGCACGCATGCACTGTGACGCACACGCACACAAAGGCAAGAGGAGATGATCCATAACTATTGACAGCTGTCATCTCCAATCAAGGTATTTCCCCCTAGGCTTGGGAAAGCAGCGAGTGGATGAGCATATAGTAGATCAGAGGAGAGTAGAGCCTGAGAAATGGCCTTCATCCCTCCTCTACAATGACAGAAAGAAAGAGAGGCAGAGAGAGAGAGAGAGAGAGAGAGAAAATGAAAGCCACTTATTTTGCTTAATTGGTGGCTGCAACTTGCATGCATTCACAGAAGCACATCTTTTCAGGGGTATTTGTAGGAGCGGCTCAATGATTAATGGTAGCCTATCAGGTGTAGTGTACCCTGTTTGTAACATAGCGTGACCAGTGCTTTCACACACACACACACACACACACACACACACA
>NC_139706.1:36114567-36137067 GCF_964188405.1 Protomyctophum parallelum
TTTTCGACCAAAAAATAAATTCAAAATCTATCTGGAGCCGCAATCTTTTTTAACGCATTATAATGCGGCTTGCCAAGCTTTATTATCTCCCGGGTTGCAACGAAACTAGCAGCAGTGGTGGAGTTTAAAGATGCGATCCACTTTTTAAAAGATTGTTTGCTCTCTTCTACTTCAGTAGTTCTGCAACAGCACTCTCTCATTCCCAGCTGGGTGGTCAGCTGCAAACTTCTCACTGCAGATTAAACATACATACAGGCAGTCAATCTGCATTGGCTGTGAAGGCAAAAGCCTCTGTCCATGAACTGTTAAATCCTCTGTTTTCGGCTATCTTTCTTTTTCTCCCTGTAGAAGCCGTAGTAGCGTAGCTGGCAGCAGCCTCACACACCCACCGGTTTGTTTATAATAGACACCTGGCTGGAACGGCACCGAGTGTGACGCAAATCTTAGTTGACATGTATTGAAACATTTTTACAAAATTGGAAAACTTAAGGTTTGTCACATTTGGCCTCCTACAGAAACCATAAATGAACAATACAAATGTGAAAAAAAATTACATTATACATTTTCATCGATTTTTTTATAACGCTACAGGAGCCACTAGGGGTGTGCTCTAGAGCCGCAAGTGGCTCTAGAGCCGCCTGTTGCAGACCCCTGCCCTAGAAAGACGTCAAGTGAAAATGTAAACACTCTTTAACCTAAATGTAAACTATCTTTCTATGGATTGCTTGGGTTTCTCAGATGTACAAGACCATTTGAAACCATAACCGCTGTGGCTGATGCTCTGTGAAAACAGCAATGTGTTTTTTCCCCTCTGTTTCTCTTGTCCTCACTCTGGCCAAGGGGTCCTTGGGGGACTGTCATTTTTGCCTGCTCCGTTTTAAATGCAATATCAAGGCTTTCTTTTTTACAGTGCTGCTTAACCGTTCTGCAGTGGTGGACCTAAATGTTCTGAGCTTTAGAGAGCTGGATGTACCATGACAGGCGGAGGAAGGAAAGAGGATGAGGCCGAGACACAGCCTCTTCTTTGCGCTACAGTATGTCTACGAGCAGTCCAATAACCGTTATCTGCTGAGCTAGCTCTTTGTGGGTGTCTGACAATAAACTTTCCATTCAGTCCTCCTCAAGTCCCATAATCCTCTTATCCGAGTTGATTTCAGCACTGTGAAGCCACAAGCCACTGCTTACAGTCAAAGTGGCCATAGCAGAGCACTGATGGTCACTGACCTGTGTTATAAGGCTCTTATTATACACGGCTTGGTTGAATGCTTGATTCTGATTGGTCAATCACTGAATTCAGCGGTGAGTTATGTCTTGATAATGACCGCTCCACTTTATAACAGACCTCTGCCTAATCAAACCCTCTGAGCACCAGCTGCGCGGCTGCGCCCCGCTTGATTTACTGCTGTTTCCAACATGACAGCCATGTAAACACACACACACACACTAGTGACACACAATGTCATTTACAACTAAACATTGCTCTCAAAAATGTTTTTGAAAACATTTGAGCGAGAAATAGACTAAGCAGTACCCAAAAATGGATTCAATTTGATCAACTCACTTCCTTGTTTTCCGACGGTGCTCCAGCCCTGCAGCTGGGCAGACGCAGCCAGCTCAAACTTATGGAATAGCCAGATATTATCCCTTACATAGTTAATCATAACCAGGCTCTGGGAACAAAGACTAAAGAATGAACCGAGGTGGTGAAGTATACAGGATGACAGGGTACAGAACAACCTGAACAAAATATTCAACCTGAAAGCACACAATAGATGTACTGTACAATTCTGTAAAGTCCAGTGTTTTCCTCCTCCAAGGTCACACACTGACAATACTGTCAGGATTATTGGCTGACTCAAGAACTCAGTAGCTTGACTCCTGACCCTGACTCCTGCCCCAAAGGTCCCATCACTTTATGACCATAGTCATGTCTGTGTGGCTGACCTGGGATCAGAGCTGCTCTTGGGATCAGAGCTGTAGGTCAAACTTAATCACACTGGTCTTTTTATTGGACTGTAGCATGAAATGGACGCAGGGTAGGACACTGTGATTGATTGTTTATATGGCATGGACAGATCACAGTCACCTTCTTGTCCCTGTCTGAATCAATAATCAATTATATTGACTTTACGAGTAAAAACAGCAGGAGTAAGTGCTTTCTTCATTTTATAATGGCTATCATCTCAAACTTATCATCAACATAAAGTTACCTATGATCTGTAAGGGATTTTACTGCAATGTATAGTGGTATTTTGTGTGGTAAAGATAATGCAACTACAGTACATAGTACACAGCCGCACACATACAAGTCTCAGATAAAAAATAATCCAAGTCTAGGGAAGTTTGATTACATTTTAAAATTAAAGTTTTACACTTTTGTTCTTTTTTTTACAAAGGAGTTAACAGGAAACCAATTAAACCAAAGGGTTATCCACCCTATTCTGAACCATATCTCTAATGTTCATCCTTCAGTGGCGCAGATGATTGAGAGACTATACTTGTGTGTGCAAAGACATCTGATGAGGCCGGATTGACCGATGGTACAGAGGGCAGGTAATGGTGGGGTCTGGCTGGGTGAGACAGGTAATGGTGGGGTCTGGCTGGGTGAGACAGGTAATGGTTGGGTCTGGCTGGGTGAGACAGGTAATGGTGGGGTCTGGCTGGGTGAGACAGGTAATGGTTGGGTCTGGCTGGGTGAGACAGGTAATGGTTGGGTCTGGCTGGGTGAGACAGGTAATGGTGGGGTCTGGCTGGGTGAGACAGGTAATGGTGGGGTCTGGCTGGGTGAGACAGGTAATGGTTGGGTCTGGCTGGGTGAGACAGGTAATGGTGGGGTCTGGCTGGGTGAGACAGGTAATGGTTGGGTCTGGCTGGGTGAGACAGGTAATGGTGGGGTCTGGCTGGGTGAGACAGGTAGTGGTGGGGTCTGGCTGGGTGAGACAGGTAATGGTTGGGTCTGGCTGGGTGAGACAGGTAGTGGTGGGGTCTGGCTGGGTGAGACAGGTAATGGTTGGGTCTGGCTGGGTGAGACAGGTAATGGTTGGGTCTGGCTGGGTAAGACAGGTAATGGTTGGGTCTGGCTGGGTGAGATAGTGTTTCCATGGTACAGTCCACCATAGAGCAGTCCCTTTGCCAGATGTGTTCAGACATGATGTCAAGGAATTTGGGGTGGTTAAACAGAAAACACCTCAGGCCAGCTATGTTTAAGACACAGCTGTCACTGTCCGCCTGAAGGCAGTTATAGCTCTGCTCTGTTGTGACACAGCTGTTGTTTTACTGTCTATTATAGAACCTTTATTGTCTTAGACCTGCGTTTGACTTCTCCACCTGTTAAATCAGTGTTGCCTTAAGACGTTTCCCTTGGTTAGGGGTAGGGGAGGTGGAGACTAAGTTCAGTATATGAAGGCTCTCCGCTCTAATGTATGTTGTGACACACGGCTGGTTTTTCCATACATGTCATCTGTACTACTGGTATACATTGACTGTAAGTGTGTGTTTCCTTGTGGTACCTCAATTATATTACTCAATCTTTAAAACGCTTCTCTGCCTCAATTGATTTGTTCTCTTCTCTTTACTGAACTGAGTTCCCAATACAGATTTGCATGGACAATGAGCAGCCCATCTCAGCTGCATGTCAAACTCAGTGCTGAATCACAGCATTAACACACATATAACACAATATATTCAAAAACCTGGATTCTAAGTCACCTTGGTCCCATGAAATGAGATGAAATTTCACCCGTTGTGATATTCATTCATTCATTCATTCAAACCTTTTTTTATTCTCGAAAGACATTGAGGTCATCCTCATTTGCAAAAACAGAACAGAACAGTAAAATGTCCTCATTGCGTGATGTAGCACATAGGCTATGTTTAAAAACAGTTGCAGACACTTGGGGGTAAGTCTGCGATCAAAGATTTAAATTGACCGTATGTTATGGGAGAACAGATCTTTAATTTATTATGGTGGAAGAGGGAAGCGGGTACGGTACAGTAGCCTATAGAATAATAGAGGGTAAATTAGCCTAGGGAACGGGCACACTCCTAGGGTGGGAAATATGTAAAGAATGTCCTCCCACCAGGCATCTAATTATTCACAAAAAACACCACAATTACCCTTGGCGCACATGTGTGTGCGCGCACGTGTGCGTGTCTGAGTGTGTGTGTGTGTGTGTGTGTGTGCGCATGTGTGTGTGCACTTCCCGTGTTCTTACTTATAGTATTAGGGCTATATCTTGCACCACCCCTTAACCCTGATCCCTAAACTTATTTGCCATTTTTTACTATTTAAAAAAACCTTTTAAAATAGTTCAAATAGCTGATCTACAAGCTCACAACGTGTTGATGTAGATCGGCTAGTTGAACTATTTTAAAATGATTTTCAAAATAGTAAAAAAATGGCAAATAAGATTAGGGATAAGGGTGACGCAAGAGCCCTGTGTGTGTTCCTAATATGCATTAATTATGGGAACATCTTGAGTGTGTTTTGTCACGGTCAATGAAACAGTGTTGGTTTTGGGCATACAGTTAAAGAGACTGGTTTGGGCATACAGTTAAAGAGACTGCTTTGGGCATACAGTTAAAGACACTGGTTTGGGCATACAGTTAAAGACACTGCTTTGGGCATACAGTTAAAGACACTGGTTTGGGCATACAGTTAAAGAGACTGGTTTGGGCATACAGTTAAAGAGACTGGTTTGGGCATACAGTTAAAGAGACTGCTTTGGGCATACAGTTAAAGACACTGGTTTGGGCATACAGTTAAAGAGACTGGTTTGGGCATACAGTTAAAGAGACTGCTTTGGGCATACCGTTACAGAGACTGGTTTGGGCATACAGTTAAAGAGACTGGTTTGGGCATACAGTTAAAGACACTGCTTTGGGCATACAGTTACAGAGACTGGTGTGGGCATACAGTTACAGAGACTGGTTTGGGCATACAGTTAAAGACACTGGTTTGGGCATACAGTTAAAGAGACTGGTTTGGGCATACAGTCTCTTTAACATGGTGTCTTTGTGAGCTCTTGCATACAGTTACAGAGACTGGTTTGGGCATACAGTTACAGAGACTGGTTTGGGCATACAGTTACAGAGACTGGTTTGGGCATACAGTTACAGAGACTGGTTTGGGCATACAGTTAAAGACACTGGTTTGGGCATACAGTTACAGAGACTGGTTTGGGCATACAGTTACAGAGACTGGTTTGGGCATACAGTTACAGAGACTGGTTTGGGCATACAGTTAAAGAGACTGGTTTGGGCATACAGTTACAGAGACTGGTTTGGGCATACAGTTACAGAGACTGGTTTGGGCATACAGTTACAGAGACTGGTTTGGGCATACAGTCTCTTTAACATGGTGTCTTTGTGAGCTCTTTCTTATTGTGCAGCCACGGTGTGACTCACATCACCACTCACACACACACACACGCACACATGCACACACACACACACACGCACGCACGCACGCACGCACACACACACACACACACACACACACACACACACACACACACACACACACACACACACACACACACACACACACACACACACACACACACACACACACACACACACACACACACACACACACACACACAAAACCTAATACAACTGGCTCTCTGTGTCTTATACTCTCACTGTCCCATTTCATTACTCTGAGCTCATATCACTCATCTTATTCTGAATGATTACCAGTCTCAGACGAGAGGGCAGACAGCACATCAGATACCGTGTAATTAAGGCTACACTAAGATAGAGGCGTGAGTGAATTGATGGCTGCTATATATTAAAAAAAGAGTAGCAGGGATTTTATATTTTCTCTGCGGGGGAAAGCTTGTGAAATGCTCTTAGTGATGGATCAGGCTAAACTATGTGATCTGGCAGCTAGTGGTGTCACAGACCACTCATTATGGATTTCATAGCTCACATTCTCTGTAGCCTTGAACAACTGGGCTACTATCTTCTCAGTGTGTTTGTGGTGAGTTGAGGAGCACATGGAATGTGTTTACAGATCCTCTTTTCCCATTAGTCCTCCTCTCTATAGAGTTCTGCAGGAATTACGCCTTTTTGGCAGAAGTTATCGCCACCATTGGCTCCCACTGTCGATTTACAATTGAATTTCTGCACTGAGAATAAGCTGCTGGCTCACATGTTTTGCTCAGCAAGATGATCTCCACAAATCAATTTTTTTTTCTTCATTTTTGAACCACACACAATCAATCAATCGACACACAAACAAGTCGCAAAATCCATGGTTGAGATATTGACAGGTGTAATGTATGCCGTGCAACTACCGTTGGCTTATGGCATGCCAGTGTTAGGCGATATTCCTAATATAAGTAAAGTAATATATTACTTGGAATCAAGAGTAATATATTAATACATATTATATTATATGCCCCCCTCCCCTGCAAAAAAGAGATGTACAATGTGCATACGCCATGGTTTAATTCAATTTAAGATACTCGACTCCACTATTCATATATGTTTGTGTGTTTTGTGTGTTTACTTGCTTACATGTAATGTAATGTAATGAAAATAAATTATGAACGAAAAAGAAATGTAAAAAGAAAATATACAAAAAAGAAAAAAAAGAGATGTACAACAACACAATCTGTTTAGCCAGCTCCTTTTAGAACAGAATCAATTCTTTTTGGAATAATAAGAGTCAGCAGCCAGACAAAAAGGCTCTAAAATAAAGCAGCAATCTCTCTTGACCTTTTAAACTAAAGATTGTCAAAAGGAAACAAAACCTGAGTAATATGTATTATGTACTATTTTTATTTGCTAGCCCCTTCTATAAACAGCGTTAGTCCCCACACGTCTCAAGATTTGCCATTGACAACGAACGGAGAAATTTAGTCAGAATTCCGCTAAATATGCCGTAAATTAAACATCAAAGCATTAAACACTATTGACATTGCAAGGAAAAATTTACGTCATATGTAAACGAGCAAATCAGCCAACCAATCACAGGCAACAGGCATTCTGATTGGCCAGTATGAGATGATCCAAGTCTTCCAAGATGATGTATGATGATAAATATGACATAAACATCAAAACATTAAACGCCATTGATATTGAAGGGAAAACTAACGTCATATGTAAACGAGCAAATCGGCTAACCAATCACACGCTTGGCCAATAAGGGACCACCTTATGTACCTTATGTAGCAATGTCAAATGTCCGCTAACATAAATGAGGAGCGCTCTTGTCATCGTACATCAATTATTGATGTACGATGACAAGAGCGCTCCTCATTTCACACAGGTGTGATTTTTTATACTGAATTTGGTCAAGTAATACCTTTACTGCCCAACACTGATGGCAGCTCATGACTTAATAACGGTTCATGTAATTCTACTTTCACTTCCTAGATTTGCGCCAGATCTGTATACTTAATAATACAGGTCATGTCTTTCATTATGTTTGATGCATGACATGCGTGTACACATGAGTGAGCACAGCTGCTGTTCTCCATCAGAGATCGTGAGTGAAGAAGCTCACCGCATGTGGATATGGCGAGTTTACATGTACAATATATAAGCTGCTACACGCTCTGTGAGCATGAGACATTCTTATCAGAAAATGACTGGCCCAGTCCAATAAACCTCTGAGGTTGAAGTTTAACTCAAAGACCTACACATGCTTTCACAGTATACAAAATGTTGAGACAGTATATTAAATGCCTTAACAGAGCATATAACGCATATAAATAAATAATTAACATGTTTGAAATTATTCATTTACCTTACCTGTACACCAAACTTTTATGTGACAAAGGTCCAGGAAGATCCCTGCTTCCAAAGAGTGTATACAGTATACATATCATTTTATTACACACCTGTGATTTATCAATTTATTAATTTGGCTGTGTACAATAGTTTTCTTGAAAAATCCAATAATTTTCAGCCTATACGATTTCCCATTTGGTACCACTGATTGTCTTTGTCTTCTTGCATTCTTCACTGCAATGAATTCATGATGCAATACCTTGTAATCTGTAATTTAACATTAATATGCAGTTTTAATAATGTGGGAACACATCCATGACATCTTAACGTGTCAAATATCACTCAGTCATTTGCATTTTTGTTCTTTAAAAAGACCAATTAAAATGGGTGTGAAAATTACGGTTGGAAAATAGCAATGATAATTGTGCTGGGTGGAAGAGAGAGCCCTCAGTTTACTGAAAAAGCAATTTTTATGTAGTGTAATGCATTCATGGTTTTATTACAGTACATTATGAGCTGATTATTACACCAGTAAGACGCCTGAGGGCGAGAAGCGACCTCGCCATTTGTGCACTGGCCATATATGGAGCGTGTCTTGAGTATACAGGGTTTGATGAGGTCAGATCAACATATGGAATGTCAGAACACGTCAGCTCCATATATGGAGATCTAAGGGTGGCAGTAGGGGCAGTGTCTTGAGTGTACAGGGTTTGATGAGGGCCCAGGTAGGGCAGAGCCTTATTTTGTGGGCCTGTTGAGAACTGCACAAATAACTTTGGGGTGGGCCCGTCTAGAGTTTAAATGGACAGGTATCAGTCAAAATAGAGACATCAAAGAGGAAGGATGGATGGGGAAGGACCAACATAATGGAATGTCAGAATAGGTTCTGACATATATCCATATACTGTACTAATATTGATGACATCAGGGATCTCCATATATGGGCTTAACTGTGACAGCAGGTCGCATTTACTATATGATCCCTGATTTACTATCATCCCTGATGACGTCATATACTGTAGTGATGTCACAAGACCTGGGCACAATACATGGGGCTTTCCCCATGTATGGGGATTTTACTATCATCCCTGATGATGTCATAGTGATGTCAGTGACGATTGTGAGTCACAGACTTGGAATGACAGATTGTGAGTGACAGATTGTGAGTGACAGATTGTGAGTCACAGACTGGGAGTGACAGATTGGGAGTGACAGATTGGGAGTGACAGATTGTGAGTCACAGACTGGGAGTCACAGACTGGGAATGACAGATTGGGAGTGACAGACTGGGAGTGACAGACTGGGAGTGACAGATTGTGAGTGACAGATTGGGAGTGACAGATTGGGAGTGACAGATTGGGAGTGACGGATTGGTAGTGACGGACTGGGTGTGACAGATTGGGAGTGACAGATTGGGAGTGACAGATTGGGAGTGACGGACTGGGAGTGACAGACTGGGAGTGACAGATTGGGAGTGACAGATTGGGATTGACAGATTGTGAGTGACGTGACGTGATTCATTCAGTCTATACCTTTCCCATAGTTACTGTACCTCCTGATGTCTTTCTGCATCTTTCTCTCTATGTCATGAGGCTGAACATCTGTGTCGATAAAGCTTCCAGAGGCATATTGACCTCAACAAACATAGCTTCAGCTGATATACTACCCTATAACATAAATAAGTTGCCAGACACTCACATCCTCTACGAAGAAAACAAAGACTACCGCAACTATGACAGCAAGTCTACTGGGGGAATATAATCCCTGCCTTCATTATGCCCTGCTTAAGAGAGGAGAGCAAAACACAGTGCTGATACACTGCAGCCTTTTTTTGTTTATTGTAAATAAATATTAGGCTGACAGTGATGACAAGGAAAGAAATGCTAGGCTGCAACCCAAGGAAGCTGGACAGGAAGTGAAAGCACAAACACATGCACGCACGCACGCACGCACGCACGCACGCACGCACGCACGCACGCACGCACGCACGCACGCACGCACACACACACACACACACACACACACACACACACACACACACACACACACACACACACAAACACAAAGTCAAAACTCCTGGCGTCATTCAGTTACAGTATTTCCAATGCCTCTCAGATGCTAGCTATAGAGGATAATTATCACTGCTATTGCAAAAGGAGACAAAATGGCAGTTCTTATTTGTGACTAAATTAAGTATCACCTTTGCCTCATCAGTTGGTCTTCATACTAACCATTATGAGGAGTTAAATGAGCAAAACAAAAGCAGGAGACATTGTGGTGTGGAATGTGGATGCAGTCAACTCTGGGTTGGACAACATCCATGCTATGCTGAGTTCTTTCCTTTCCGGACATGGGTACAGTCCTATGACATGCTGTTTATGGGAACACCCTGCTATGGACAGACCACACATTGGGAGGGACACCTGTTTGTTGTCAGTGTTGTTGTTTTTGTTCTTGTTTTTATGAATCTTAGAGAATAGACATAAAAGAGAATAATTCCTCCACTTTCAAAAACTGCCAACTGTTTTGCTTACACTCAAATGTTTTACAACACATTTTTAGTATGCATAGGAGTATAAAAAAAGAATAAAGGCTTCATGGACCATTATCACTAAATGTATTGTCTTTATATCAAACACTTTAAACACCGTCTCCAACATCACCATCTGTGCGATTACTCCCCACAGGAGGTACTAGTGTCTCTCCATGAATCATCTCACGCTCTATTCTTTGTGTTTTCAAGCATTCACTTTCTCTACAATATGTCCATGCCTTACTGACTCCAATCCACACTGTGACCTGAAATTGTGGCGTGCATACAGTATATAGCCTAGGCGGCTTTCCATCATTGTGGAGTGAGAAATTAAGCTCTGGAGCAGAGCAAGCTACCGTATTGAAAAGCCTCTCCATGAGCGAATTATAGGAGGACTTACAGAGCATCACTCAGACAGACCCATAGAAGCAAAGTCCAATGCATTTCAGTTAACAGCACACATACTGTATGGGCATGCATTCACACACAAATGCTTGTGTTGTGAAGCACTTTGTAAAATTGCTTTTGAAAGGTGCTATATAAATAAAGTTTATTATTATTATTATTATTATTATTATTATTATTAGGCTATGACTATAGATTTGCTGGCCGGCTCGCAGATGTAGGTGATGATCCACTCTTGGTTCATACAACTTTGATGGGTTTGATGAGGTCAGTGTTGTGATCTTCATATATGGAGATCCATGTGATGATACCAACTTGTCTGAGGTGCGTCATGGAAACCACAGTTAAGATCTAAGGGTCTCCATGATGTCACGTGATGTCATGAGGCGTGACCATATATGTAAGCGTGATGTCATGAGGCGTGACCATATATGGAAGCGTGATGTCATGAGGCATATGACCATATATGGAGGCGTGATGTCACACTGCGTTACCATATGGAGGCATGGGTGATGCAACAAATGAACAAATGGGAAATGCTGGTTTTCATAGTAAATGTGACCTACAGTCGCAATAATAATCATAACTAGAAAAATCACAATTTAGAAAAATTGCAAAGTGTGGTTGCCGCAGTCGCTTACATAGGTCCATCCCCTCTGCAAGGGAATTTATGTCTTTAAACTATTGTAAACAGCCAATTAGCTACTACAAACGTTATGCAAAGCTCGGCCAATCACAGCAGAAGTTAGGTAGGTTACTCCGGAAGAAGGACATTAAAAAAGTGTGACAATAACTATAATCTGGTTGCACACTAATAATGATAATAACAATCCAATTATGCATGAAATCTGAGTCATTTAGAAAGGAGGTTGTCCAGAACCGCAGATCGGACCTGGTTGTTTCAGGTCGGCTTCTGAACCGCCAATCCGAACAACATGACCAGATATGGGCATAGTTGGGCATATACTGATGACATCAGGGATCTCCAAATATCATCAGGCATCTGATGATACCTGATGAAGGTCTGACGACCGAAACGTTGCTCAATAAATCTAAACTCAAGTGAAGACAGTGTGCGGGATTCTTTTTTCTCTATTTCAATATGGACAAAAATTCTGCATTTGGCATTTTGTGATGGCAGCCATATTTCCCACAGCAATATGAACAAGAAATAGTTGTGATCACAGCTCTTTAATTGCAGTATAGAATGGGCAAATTGTTGCTGTCGTGTCAAAAAACATTCATTTTTTACTATTATATTTAAAATATTTTAATATGGTGAAAATAGCCGATCTTCAAGTTCACAACACGTCGCATCACTACCTTTGTGCCACTCTCTTCTATGATAAAGTAGGGCATTCATTTAAGCAAAAAAATATATAAAGAAATTGAAATATGGAGATACAAGGTTTCTGCCTGACAGCAACAAATATGTTCCTGTATGTAGATTTTTATGAAGCCGTTGTTTAGTGCAGTATAGTGATTGCATATTGCCTCTAATACTTAACACAGCTGCATGACAAGAATGATCCTCATCATTATGCATTCAGTGAATGCTACATCCACAATGGCCCTTGTGAGAGCACGATATTGAATTTGTAATATAGACCCTGAAACATATGCAAATAAGTTTAATATATAGTGATTGATGCCATGTGATTTGAATTAATTTACTGTGCCAGAGAGACAAGTATCATTTCCATATCTCCTCCTTCATGGCTTGGAAACAACTGCCTGCTTGTACAGAGAGAGGGAATGAAATATTTATCTGCTAAAGCCCAAAATAGCATGGAGAGACAATGAATTAATAACACAAAAGTAGGACAGAAAGGCACCTATAGCAATGATGTCTGGGAAGTTGGAACTACAAATAATAAAACATAACAAAAACGTGCCCCTCCCCCCAAAACTCCACTAAACAAGTTTGCCTCTCCTTCAATTCACCTGGTGAACTTTCTACCTCTGGTAGATTGCTAGACCCTACAGAGAGCATGCTTTACTGCCGAGAAGCTAAAATCTTCTTTTTAATGATCCGTTTTCCCGTCTCAGCAAAACCTCTGTTCGCACCACAGAAGCGAACTGAAGAGTTGTGGAGCACTGGCAGAGTTCTTGGAGAGATTTCTCCAGTTTGCTCGCAGTCGCCGTCTCGCCTCTCGTTCCCTCTCCCACGTAATCCTCCCTCAGCCTCATCTCGGTCTCTTCCCCACTTTCTCAGAGTTCATGAACTCGCCGCGTGACTGATGTCAAGGTAACGGAATCTTTAACGAGGGAGTACGGATGCGCTGTCACATCAAAGCTGTTGCGTATTCTCTGTTTACTCTGTGACTTCTTTATACATCGTCTCCCAGACACATGTAAATATTATAAAGACGTTGCTTGTAGACTGAGACAGTATGTTTTTCACTGTATGACAAGGGAGCCATGCAGAGACAGACAACCCCCCTTTGTGTTTCAAGCGAGATGTATTTTCCTGTTCGAGCTGAGGCAAGTGCACGTTATGGAACGCTACAGCTGAATATTAACTTCAGTTGAGGTGACAATTCTACAGAGTGCGTTTTCACAACACTACTGTAGAAACTCATTTGCAGGCAAATTAGTTTACCTCTAAACTCTGCCTGAACTACTGTACACCTGTCAAAACCCCCAGACTTCCTCAACCCCGAGTGGCACTTGGTTTCACCTCATCCCTGTTTTGTGGCTGGCATCTCCTTCCTGCGATCCGGGAGGAAAACAATGCTTTTCATCCTAATTGCCGTCTCTCTTCCTCTGCCTCCTACCTTTCCTTGACCCCGTTTTGCTTGTCGCCTGTGCTGTTGGCTGAGAGAAGGATTGGTTGCCATCTCAGCTGCAGTTTAAGTGTTGTCGTGACACTTTGACAGCAGGTGTAGCATAGTGCTGTAGCCCCTGATCTTCCAGCTTACTTTTGTGGTAATGCCGTAATCTCACTAACCTATACTTACTTACATTTTGCAGCTTTACTTTTCTTCTTCTTCTTCTCTTTTCTTTTTTGAGTGGTGCAACCACTCCTACAACCAGCAATGTCCCTGTGTCCCAACCTATGTCCCGATGTTTAGAGTACCAATAGGGGGTGCTGTTGCACCACTCGCTTCAGACTGGTCTGATTTTTACATTTCCTCTCATCTCCCCTCCTTTCTCTTTCTGATGTGAACAGGTGCAGTGATATAATCTAATGTCGCTGGCTGTTGGTGTAAAATCACCTCATCCTTTGTCCACAGAGATTAGCTTGTCTCGTCCCCTCCAGTCGGCCAAGCCATCTCACTGATGGGGAAATAAGGAGGAATAAAACATCATTTAAGTAGCTAAGGAGAGGCTCTGGTCCAGAGAGTTATGGCCTGTGAACCTAACAGCAGCATGGTGGTGTGAAGGTATGACAGTGGTGATAGCACAGCACAGCCAATATTAGCTTACAGGCTTAATGAGGCGTGAAGGAGCTACACACCGCTTAGGATCTCCCTTTCTCTCTCTCTCTCTCTCTCTCTCTCTCTCTCTCTCTCTCTCTCTTCCTCCAGGTCTCCCCTTCAACACTTCTCTCTCTTTTCCTAGAACGAAGCTTTGATGAGTCACGCCGGCAAACAAACCCTCAGCACGTGTCTTTGGTCATTAATTGCTCATGTCAAAACATGTCAAACATCTGGCTCATTTTATGCCACCTCTAAATTTGCTAAAAATAAACGATCCAAACCTCTGCTCTGGGGAAGTGTCAAGTCAAACTGGAGACGGAGGCTGTGAGACTTTGGAGTTTCTCAGGGAGGTCAGGTGCTCCCGCCTCCACATTGTCTTAGTCCCCCCCTCGCAGAGCGGGTGTGGGATGCCAATACTGTAGGATGGTCTTTGTGTTCCTTTCCTCGGATGATTTCTCTCTTCATCTCTGCCCTAATCATTCTTCAGCACACAGCCATCATTATTAAGATGGATATTCAGACGGGGGCTGGGGTGGGACGTGAGAGAGAGAGAGAGAGAGAGAGAGAGAGAGAGAGAGAGAGAGAGGAAACGAAAGGAACGGCTTCTCGATCTTTTCATTAATCACAAATCAGTTTATTTCCCTCCGGAGACCGGACCACTCAGAGAGAGAATGGGTTCTTTCTCTTCTCGTTTTATCTCCCTTCTGTTCAATATATTTCTTTCTCCTCCAGTCTTCTTTGCCCTCTTTGTGGGATTTCTCATGTCTATAAACGCCAAACCAATAAACCGAGAAACAAAATCCCCTCTCTGCGTCTCTGTCTCCCTCCTGAACAGACTGCACACTCAGTATTCTAATACAATCACGGCTTACATGGCTATGTTATGTTGGTGAAGGGACAAACGTCTGTCTGTCTGTCTGTCTGTCTGTCTGTCTGTCACACGCACACACACACACACACACACACACACACACACACACACACACATACACACACACACACACACAGTGTCGTACATGTGAGTATACTTTCACACATAACCAATCAAACCCTATTCCTTGGTGCTGTCTTTCATATTTCCACAGTCGGTTTAGTGTTACCCAACGTACCGTGCCGCGACCGCCTCTGTGACTATTAGTGAAATCCCACAGGAATGAATAAGCAGTATACAGTAGGAACTGTTCAAGTTGAATAACAAGATAGCGAGTCGAACTTCTCTGGGAAAAAAAAGCCCTCATTCAGACTAGGGGGAGAGAATGTGAGCGGGAAGAAATGTCATGTTGACAGGAGACACGAACAGAGAGAGAATGGAGGAGATAACTGTAAGAAAAACCAATAGACAAGCTTACTTTACATTTATTCACGTTTAAAAAAATCATTTCTATGGTACTTCTCCTTTATTTGGGGGTTTGGTTAATGTTAATTGATGGGTTTGCAAGGTTGACTGAAAATGTACAGCCCACCACAAGAACAGTTGGTTTTTATTACATCTTACTTTGGCATTTTATTACATGGGGCCGTATTCAGTCCAAATAAAAGTGATATCTTTGTTAGCTTGCTATGCTTGGTACGTGATCCAGTAGTCTAGCTCTTACCGTCCAACCATACACAAAGATGTATTTTTGTAGAAACACATATAAATGACCTTGACACCTAGAGTAAACTCCCACTCAACTGCACAGACAGGTAAAACTGCACAGACAGAATGGCTGACTTGTATTCAGTTCTGGCATTTTTAGCTGATACCTATTCCCATTTACAGCTCTCTATGCCTCAATCTTCGTACTCAAAGGTGGGTTATCCCATCTAGTTAGTTCTGCCCTGCACACTAACACTGCATCGGGTGGGGAGACATTAAGACATTTTGTGCTCACACCTGCATTGCTTACACACAGGCACATTAAGCTCTTGTTGTCTGTGTTTATTCATTACTGTTCACATATGCTAAGCAGAAAGGTAAATGGTAAATGGTAAATGGTGCATTTATATAGCGCCTTTATCCAAGGCGCTTTACATAGATTGTGCATTACATTCACCCATTCATACACCGATTGCGGCGGAAGCCATGCAAGGTACCAACCAGCACATCGGGAGCAATTGGGGGTTCAGTGTCTTGCCCAAGGACACTTCGACATGTAGACAGGAGGAGCCGGGATTCGAACCGCCGACCCATGGATCATTGGACGACCTGCTCTACCTCTTGAGCCACAGTCGCGCCCCCCCGAAAGGAGCAAACACCTGTGTGAACTGAGCGTTGCAACTATATACATTTATTTAAAATACTGTACTGTACTGTGTGTACTGTGCTCTCTACTGTACTTTGATAGTTTCTTTGAGTTACCGAGTGGTGGTCCCCTGGGGTTCTCCGGAACATCCAGGCCCGCTCTGTATAGTGTACTCTGTGCCACTTTATTCTGTGCTTTACTCCACTGGCCACTTTAGGTGTTGCAGCTGTCACAGAGACAGACACGTAGCTGCGTAGTGGAGCGGACACACCGTTCAAAAATATTACCATTACTCTGCCAGAAAGTAGTATGTGACACACACACACACACACACACACACACACACACACACACACACACACACACGCAGGGAATGAGGACGCGAGGTGCAGAGGAAAGGGGATAATGAACCCACTGATAACGGAAGACTGAACACTCTGGAACGCTGCTAGGCTAACCCACCCAACACACGCACGCACGCACACACCCACTGAAATGTGACATATAATGCATGTAAATGTGTTTTCCAATTAAATTTCTCTTACCGGTGTTCCTCCACTATACTGTGGGGGGGTGTCTAATGTGTATGTTGTGTGGGTGGATGTGCATGAAAGCTTGCATGTGCATGTGTGATGCCTATAAATAAAACATTGTCACCTCACCACCAGTGCTAGCAAAAGGCAAGCCTTGTTTTTCCACAGGAACATGGAGTTGTTGTTACCCTCAACTCTAGTCAGGTGAGATATCGTACTGTGATTTCAGTACAGACATGTAGGTAGAAGTTCTTCTCATTTTTAATGTAGTATATAGTTTATCATCCAGGAATTTGTTGTTACTGTACCTGAGGTTATTCTACTAGGTCATGGGCAGAGCCTGGCTTGTTTTCTGCTCTATGTTATGGTTTATTTTCACCCGGACAAACTCCAGCAAGCTTATCCAGTGTTTAAAAGCAATTCTAGGCCTGGGTGGCTGGAGTAATCGCCCGGGCACCTAGACAGGCTGGTAATACAGCATGACATGACAGCGTGTCACGGGTCGAATCGGATCCCTGGGTTCGAATCCCGACAACCTTTGCTGTGTCCCCCCCCCCCGCCATCTCTCTCCCCAAGTAAAATACAAATAAAATAAAAATAAATCTTAAAAGCAATTCTAATTTGAATGATTATGGGGAATCTGACTGGATGTTACTGTACACCCAAACAATAAAGTATGACACTTTGCACTGTGTATCGTCTGGCCTTGATTACCTTTGCAAAGCCCCAATCAATAGATCCCAGAGCCAGGGCTATTCATAATGGTATCAATCTGCTTCTCCTTATGTCACCGCCATCCCCAATCAGACATTAATTATCAATTAGGCCTTGTTGCTGGGCAAAGAGCAATCAATGAGATTGCATTGTAGTAGAGAGGTCTGGGGAGATACAGACCCAACAACCTCTAGTGAGTGAGTGAGTGTCGTGAGTGAGTGAGTGAGAGGGAGTGCACTGGAAAAACCCTGCACCTTCTTCAAAAGTCTGACGCAATCCTGAAACATCTAAATATTTAATTGAAATGTCATGCAATTAAAAGGCTTTGGGAGAAAGGGGGTGGAGGAGAGGAAAACAGGCCGGCAGAGATTGAGAGAGAGAGAGAGAGAGAGAGAGAGAGAGAGAGAGAGAGAGAGAAAGAGAGAGAGAGAGAGAGAGAGAGAGAGAGAGAGAGAGAGAGAGATTGAGAGAGAGAGAGAGAGAGAGAGAGAGAGAGAGAGAGAGAGAGAGAGAGAGAATGTCAAGGAGGGGGAAAGCTACTGAGAAAAATAAAGGCGGCTCACCTCTTTTTAATTACCAACAACATACTGGTAATGGATCATGAAGAGACCTTTAATAAGCAGCATTAGAGTGGGGGACAGAGAGCGAGGGAACACGAGGGACACCTGGACAGCTGACAATTATGTCCTGAGTTCTCTGAAGAAGTGAACAAGATCAAAGATTCAGTGCTGTTCAGTCCACTGTTTAAAGACAATTCAGACAGTTTGGACACAGCTCATTGCTGCTTGTTCCATCCTCCTCTGATTTCCATCATGTAACTGCAAAATGCACATACATGGTCTGTGGTTTAAGTATTTCTCTGAATTGTGCAATTAGCAGGGTGAGTCAGACTAGACAGATATGTCACATGTGTCCAGTTTAAAAGACATCCATTTAACCATTCTGAGCACAGATGGAGGTGGACCAGGACAACTCCCTCCTGTTGTGCTAGTGTGTCCCGGCACAGCAGAACAGTGACCCCAAATGGATTTCACCAGATAATACAACAAGCTGAATGACGTCACTCTAGTCTAAGGAAGGGTAGAAAATAGGCAGTGTTTCTATACAGCTGTCCACATATTGAAGGGAGAAACAGCTAGAGCTTGTGTGCAGTAGATACAAAATACAAATGTTATATTTTTGGAGGTGAATAAAGCCATGATCTATGTTTTAATAGTCTACGTACAGTATAGCTTGCTATGTGCTCCAAGGTTTGATGGACAAGAGATTTACAGAATATTCACACCACATCCGCCCAACCGCACAGAACTGGCGTGTGTACAGCAGATGAAGGTAGTGCGTTACACACCTCAGAGTGTGTGTCATGACACCCGCGGTGTGACAGGTACCAAGTCAACCTTGACATGCCACTGGCAGGTGATTAGCACAAAGAAAAACCCCCACTGCCCTACCATCACACATTATTATACAGAGGGCTCTGTCTCCCTTAGACATTATAATGTTAAGAGTCATATGAATGTCGACGTCCTTCACTGAGCTACAGAGAGGAGAGAGCCATCAGTGAAGCCTAGATCTAGAATGCACAGAGATCAGCTACAAAGCATCTCTTTCCTCGTCTCCATTCTACTCTGAGAAAACAATGCATGTTCTGTTGCTTTCGGCTCTAGAGACAAACGTTTCGCATATGGAGGTGGCAGCAGAGGGTGAGAGGTCACTAATGATGCTGTCAATCAAAGCCATGGCGGGCGTGTCATGGCAGGCTACTTGCATACGTATGGCCAAGACTGTCACTCTACTTGGCCCCCACGGACGGACACATGGACGGACGCGCGCACACACACACACACACACACACACACACACACACACACACACACACACACACACACACACACACACACACACACACACACACACACACACACACACACACACACACACACACACACACACACACACACACACACACAATTTTTGACATTGTCAAAACCCTGGTCAGTAGGGTAAGTGGTTCCATATATGCATTTCTCTTTCATGTAGATGAGGATACAGCCCTCAGCCCTTCTTCAAGTTCAACAATAGTAGGATACAACTAAGCAATGGTATGTTATGTAGGTCACACCCTAGTAACACGTCTGATGGTGAATGGACAACCATAAATCACTATTAGGGTGAGAAAAACAACCAAGATGCCTTCAGCAAACTCCTAACAAGGAACAACAGCCAATTAAATCCTTTCAAACCCTCCATCAGTCCATCTCTCCTCTAGGGGGGCAGGACTTGTACCTACTAAGAGGTTACACCATGTTGGCTTGTGGTGGACATTTTTGTCATTTCTTTTGCCACAGACATACAAAAAGAGTGGACAATATTACCAGAAACACATAAAGAATGACCATAACAGGTCTGTAACTCTGATAGTGTACAAATCTCTGGAGTCATGTGATCAAGATGTATCTGTAAGATATTCCTCATTTCATTCCAATTGGCTAAGTCTAACTTCCAACGTTTGCAGGCCCTGGGTAGACAACCCAGCCTGGCGGAGATCTGCGCTCCGAGGAGCACACGTTTCCAATAAGGTGAAGAGGGCCTGAGGGCTGAAATGTTATATAAATAAAAGAGAAATGCATATCGAGCAAGAGTGTCCAACACTTTTTCTTAGTCTCAAGGCAACTGCACCTCACTACAATATTACCCTTGGTGTGAGTTACTTTTCCATTATCAAATCCCCAGCCAAAACAAACAAAGCCCCAACATCACTTCTGAGAAATGATGGTTGTCTGCACACATAAGCCAAGCCACATATTCAGACTTTTTTTAATCCTTTTGTAACTGGATGGATGCAGAAACACAATTGAATACATGAAGTGACCACTTAATATTTCCATAATCTAAATGTAATTCAGGTGAATCCATGGTCTCCTTCACTAGGCTTCTGGCATTGTCCATGGTATTACAGTAACAGGATTGTCTGGCATTGGCTCCATACACAGCCGTCCTCCAGTGACAAAGTGAATGGTTGGGGCTGCCATGCATTTACATAACCTAATGCTGTATTAGCATAATTACCATAAGCCCGAACTGTACTGTTAACTATATTCAGTGGGACGGCTGGGTTCTACCACAAAAGGTAAGAGCAACAGGGAATATTATTTACTTCCTATATTGCAGAAACAGAGTATACAGAGAAAATGTAGCTACAACAAGAAAGAGTGATTTCATTATCCTCCAACAAAGCATAGCCGTGGTTCATCCATTATAAGTTATTGTTCTGCGTGGAGAAACCTGGCTCTGGCATTTCATTTACTCTGTACGGTGGATGCAGCATTGCAAGGTCCATAAACCAAAGAATGGAGGTATTCCAGCTCTGAACCTTCCATCTCACTGATGTGAGACGATTGCTGGTAAGCTGCCATACACATACTCTACGTACCTGTCAGGGAATGGTGAACGATGAAGTTAATGCACAGTAGCGTTATAGCGGTCTGTCTAAGTTGAGCCTGGGGGGGACTCAGATAACAAGATATGGGCCTCTATAAGTATTCGAGTGGTGGGCAATAGTGTGACCTTTTCTATTTTCTTCTACCTATAGAAATGAAAGTAGCATGTGTTCAAAGCAAATGGAGGAAAGTATCTCATGACATTTTTTGCGTACATGTGGCAATATGAGGTTTGTGCAAGGTCATTCATTTGTAATCATGTGCTGGCTTACACATACACAAGTACAAACATTACAGGACTTAATATACTTTTAAATTTCATCAAGTTAAATGAAAGGAAAAATAATTGATGAATGTTAGTCATTAATGAACACTAAGGTTGACCTGAGATGAACGTGAGAGTTTAACTGTGGGGAGAGAAATCACACAGAGTTGTTTGTCCCCTGTGGAGTGGCGCTGCAATGTACAAAACACCTACAGTGCAGTACCTGTCTTCTAAATATAGAACTAACAATTCAGTTAGTTCTTCTCACCTCTCCTCTGTTCTAAAAGGATTCTCTCGTTGATGCTGCTCGACCCATTTAGGCCAGAAGAGTCACAATATTTGCATGTTCTATGAAAAGTGAGGATAACATGAGTGTGCTCGTTGAAGCGAGCCCACAACAAGAAATGATACACAAATGTCAATTATGGCTGAGGTAAAACAGGGGAGTTCCTCGACCTCTAGAGACTCAAGCCGTGCACCATTGAATACGCCTCGCCAGTGCCACCCCGGTACGACCCACCATTCGGGCGATATCGCCACTTTAAGCCGAAATTATAGGCAGTTGAATAAATGCCACATCTGCCAGTTATAGTGCCACCATTAGGCCGATTTTGGGAAAACACATTTCTGTACATTACTCATCCATACATCACGCAAATCGATATACACTATCTCCATAGCAATGACATCAACACGCATCTGTCTGATTTTCCATATTTATTCCATCCCGATTGGCTAAGATTGCCTTCCAAACTTTGCAGGTTTGGTCCATTTTGAACAATATACGTTTCGGATGCGTGGTGGGTCGCCGGAACCGGGCCGGCCCCAGTACAGCACCACTCAGATCAGACAGGTCTGATTTTATTTACCATTTAAAAAGTCTATGTAGAAATACATTTTGTTTAATTGGAAATGTTACACATTCATGACTTTAAAGGCTTCAGCGTACTATATAGTTTGACTCCTGCTATCTAAATGATTTAAAAATGGTAGTGGCATAAAGAAAAAGCTATGGGACTAAAATACATAAAACACAGCCAAATATTCCGGGAAATATTCCGATTTATTTTATAAACGGTTCCCCATTGCACTTGAATATTATAGCTAAGCTCTCCAAGGAGAGTTGTAGCTTCTTGATACAACACCGCCCTCTAGTGGCTGGCATCTGCAACCACATCATTTGATGTATCATCAGCACTGATGTAATGTAAACTAAGCTTACC
>NC_139706.1:36139567-36157067 GCF_964188405.1 Protomyctophum parallelum
CGTGCGTGTCTATTTGTGGAGACAAAGGCCCGGGTGTGGATGGGGAACATAACGCTGGGTCGACAGAAACAGGGCCATTAGAAATTCAAACAGGGTGGAACTGTCACATCCACTACTGTATGACTTTAAAGGAAGGACAATAAAGTAAAGAGAGAGAGAGAGAGAGAGAGAGAGAGGGTGGGGGGGGGGGTAGAGCAGAGATAGAGGGAGATAATAGAATAGATTGCTTACTGTAGGCCATTGCGATCCATCAGGACAATAAAGGCATAAAGTAATAGGAGAGGAAGACTTGGTCTCTGTTTGTCACCATGTAATAAATATGTGAAAAGATGAAAAGAGAAAAAAATGGAGTAGAGAAGATAGAAGATCAGAGTCATTGCATCAGCACATTCAACTACAGTACTGTACTTTACTTCTTTGAATCCTTTCCCCCTCTCTCCTTCTCTCATTCTTCCTCTCCTTTGAACCTTAAGTTCAAGGGAGATCCTTTGTGTCACCTTTTCTCTCTGCACCTCTTTTTATTCTTTGTACTGACTCACCCTCTTTTTCTCCTCATTCTCTTTTCATCTCTCTCTCTCTCTCTCTCTCTCTCTCTCTCTCTCTCTGACGATGATCATTCAAACACTGTCAGCAGGTCAGAGTCACTGAGCTCAGCATTTCCCAGGCATCCCAGAGGATCTTAAACATAACCAATGTTTACAATGTGTGCACATGCAGGTGTGTGTGTGTGTGTGTGTGTGTGTGTGTGTGTGTGTGTGTGTGTGTGTGTGTGTGTGTGTTAGCTGATGTATTGATGACTTCCCGCCTCCACCCCCCGAACACTGACTGACATCTGCAGAGTTAATCTGTTACTGTCAACTTTATTGCTGGGAGAGGTATAGATTTAAAAGGCCTAGACTGGCGAAGAGCTCATCACTCTGAAGTCCATGTTCAGACAGTTTATCGCAGCCCTCTTTATCTGTATAAGTGCAAATCAAACAGGCTGTTTCACCATCAAAGCCTCTCTCTGCTGCGAGCGCCTGGACACGTTGGAGTGCGTGTGTTCACAGCCGCTGAACAACTTGGCTCGCCATCTCAGAGACTTAGCTGCCTGTTGACTTCAGTCACGGAGATTAGATGGAGAGGTACACACACACACACACTTGCTATTCTGTGAGAAGGGCTGCATACAAAACGTCAGTATAGAATTGTAATGACCACAACAGACACGGCAGTGAAAATCCAGGGGATTTACCGTGGTCTTGTTGAATCAAGGGATGCTGTGCTGAATGAGAATGACTGCTACGCTGATTTTAATTCCGTGAAAGTGGGTATATGTGCGCGCATGTGCGTGTGTTTCCAAATCCTTGTATGTTTACCCTTCTGATCCCAGAGAAGAGGCTGAGTGTGAGCCTGCATACTGAGTAAAATCAGCTGAGAGCTGCTGCCCCCTTCTGGTCAGGAATGAAATCACTTTGACCAAACTGGCCCCATATTCTCAAATAAGGCAGGGCACAGCAGTGAGCGGAGTGATAACTTACAGTGTTACAGTTATGAAGGATAGCGATTTCAGAACAACACTTCAACAAAAGATATATAAAGGTTTAGGGAAGATTGAGCCCTCTGAACAGCGCTCAGCGGGTCAATGGAGACCCAATTGGTCTCCGGTTCCAACTCCGATTTTCCCCCTGGACCCCCCTGGGGTTTAAGAGGTTGAGAACAAAATAGGATAGTTTTCAGCTGCTTACGGAGCATCCACGGAGCGACCACAACCATGACATATTGAGACTGAGTTATGTACAGTATGCCACACAGGCAGGACTTACAGGGGTGCTGCCATCTGACAGGGTAGTCATGCTGATGGAAGTGCTCATCTTGTCTGAGGACGAGAGGGAGGGCGGAGAGGGGCTCCTCTTCTCCACTTCCTGACGCTGCAGGAAGTCACGCCAGGCGCGCTGGATACTGTGCATGTAGATTGAAAACATAGCAAGCAGAAGCTCTTTTATAGTAAAGAACTGCACGTCATGTTAATTGGCTTTCTTAGCTTTTTCTCCAAAATAGTTCACACAACATCTGCACAGCACGTAGCTAGTCTTTTGGCAGGTGCAGCGGTGAAAAACAGGTATATTAAATGACCATGGGCGTGGCAAGTATGGGGCTTTTGGGGCGGCATACTTTTGACACTTGCTTGACCCAAACAACAACACAATACGAGTCACATACTGTTATGATTAACTCGGTTACTCGGATGAGGAGGAGGTGGAAATAACAACACAGCGACAACTAAAAAGTAAACAGGTGTGTGTTTGTTAGAGAAATGTCATGTGTTTTTCTTATCTTGTAAAGCTGCCGCTGTGCAGGACTTGTGTTTTGGAGAAACACACGAGGGGTGATGCTTGTCGAGGCAGAGTGTTTGTGTTGGAGCGTATCAGTGCGGCAGCACAGTTCATATTCAGCCTCTTCCAGAGAGATGTTTGTGTGCGCATGTGTACACGTCTCTCTCTCTCTTACTCTCTCTCTCTCTCTCTCTCTCTCTCTCTCTCGTAGTTTAAATGGGCTAACTGATTGTAATGCTGTATACATAATGCCTAAAGGAGAGGTGTGTTAAATCTTTTTTCTTGGAGGTTGCGCTGTGCAGGCTGCCTGTCACGGTGCAAGGAGTGTGTGTGTGTGGTTGTGTGTGTGCACGTGTGTACATGATGCTACAGTGCTATAGGTCGTAAATAAGTCATTATTAGGCCAATTACACCCGAATAAGACCCAAGCGCACCCTTCAGCCCCCCCTGGTATAAATACCTTCCTGTAAATGACAATATTACAAAATGATGCATTAACGGTTAACACACTGCAAAAATCACTCTGGCTGATTGACCCTGGGGCACTACAGGAATATACAGTACTTTATATATTATTTTATATTTATATTCGTATCTATCTTGGTTTGGTTCTTGACTCTGTGCCTCACCTGTGTTTCATTCTTACCACTGCTGCTGATATGACACCAGAATGTGCCTGTACTATAAATGAACTCATTTGATGTTTTATGCATCTCCAATACTAAAAATGTTGTTGTTGTTGTTGTTGTTGTTGTGGATAATCCTGTCTTCTCTATCAAGTCTACTGTCTACAAAACTTGTTTCTTCAATTATGAAGCAAACGCAAGTTAAATATTTCATCTGCTGTTGTTGAATAACAGTGTAGTGTAGCTACAGGGCTAGTGAGAGAGGTGATAGGGCATGCACATCCGCTCTAGACCAGGTGCTGGACAAACGGGAGTACAGGAGAACACTGGTACAGCTCCACAGGTTTATTAATTCAACGTTTCGATCACAGTGATCGAAACGTTGAATTATAACAAACCAGTGGAGCTGAGTTGTCCTTACCAACCAGTGTTGCGGACTCTATTTCTTCCTTCTAGTGTGAGATATTGACTTGCCCATTGGCCTTAGGCACAGAGAGTTTGAAAAGCACTGGTGTAGCTCTGTCTGTGTTGCAGACAACCACATACAGTACAGTACAGTACTCACATCAACACCTTGGTCTCTGTGGGCGGCAGGCGGATATTGATGTTGTCCAGGTCCATGGTCAGCTGGCTACTGAGCACAGAAAAGAGACAACAGGTATAAGGGACAGTCAAAGGATGCACGTACGCACTCACACACATGCACGCACGCACACGCACACGCACACACACACACACACACACACACACACACACACACACACACACACACACACACACACACACACACACACACACACACACACACTAAGGCTGTACCCTAGACTTTTTTTGTGTGTGTGAGAGAGAGAGAGACGCGTCACTCGTCAGACATTCCATTCAATGGAACAGCAGAAGGAGAGATTTCTTTAAAAAATCATAACTTCTGACAGGAATGCACTAGAAACTTACTTTTTCTTACATGCTCATATCACATTCTCGCCGAGATATATTTTCAAGTTAATAAAAAAGGAAAAAAAAATATTTCTTTAAATAGGAATAATATATTTTCTAATAAAAATAATATTAAAAAAAACGAATGGTTCAAGCCCATTAATTAAGATTCGAGTGCCAACCCTAACGAGCGAACATTCGAACCTTGAATGTTTGGGGACAGCCTTAACACACACACACACACACACACACAAATGCATGCGTGTGCGTGCAGCCAGCTCTCATTCTGTTGTAAAACCCATTTCCCTGCTGATGAGACCAATCCGTCTCTGTTTAATTACACAACAACCCAGACTGGGATTGCATGTGTGTGTGTCTGTGTCTGTGTGTCTGTCTGTGTGTCTGTGTGTCTGTCTGTCTGTGAGTGCGTGCGTGCGTGCGTGCGTGCGTGCGTGTGCACACACCTCTGCAGCTGTAAACGTCCATCATTAACTCCACTCTGGAGGTTCTTCAGCTCCTCCTGTGAAGAGAGAGAGAAGAACAGGGTGAGATGTTTGCTTCAAGAATGTACCTTTTGCAATAAATAAAAACTAAAAAACCTGCAGAGCGAGAAAAACACTGCAGGATAAAACGTATGTGTGTGCATTCGTAGATGTACTGTAATGAATAATGTGGGCCTATGGTATTGTGTGTGCGCGTTGTGCATGTGCGCGACTGTGCATGCGTGCGTGTGTATGTGTGTGTCTTCTCCATTCTGAGGTAAGAGACCCCTGCAGTGAATTGGTTAGGGTGTATTTGGGGATGGTTTGATGTTTTCTTCTGAAGTCAGTAAAGTTATAGCTTTGTAAATGTGTCCCATTCTCGCTGCCTCAGCCTTTACACACATTTGGCCCCGAAGCAGACAGAACGCCAAGGAAGAGAACAAGTCAAACTGAAGGGGTTGGGGTGGGGGGGTTCCTTTTTTTACACTTTTGTTTTTCTTGTTTGTTTTTGATTTTCAGTTTGTCTTGTACAGTTGTAAGTCAGTTCCATTTGACTAAGAATAGAGGGTTTAAGTGGTTAATGGTTGTGTGTAATGAGGGCAGTCACTACGAATTGACATGTTAATTCAACTATAAGGCAGCAGCAAAGTATAGCAGCTCTTACTTATGAGCCAGAAGGTCATATCAGTGCACCAAGTAGCTCTGTGTGCGTGCGTGCATGCGTGCGTGCGTGCATGTTTGAGTTCTAACAAAAGTTCCCAAATTCTATTATTATTTTATTACTGCCTCGTGCCTATAATGAGATACAGCACTTTACTGTATGCACACATCTCTACAACATATGTACACAAATGCACAAATCCCTATATCAAAATAATCTCTGCGTCACACTAAGACTCCTGTCAAACCCTCTGATTTTCTTTTTAATGAACACAGTTGCACGGTTACCAAACGTATATTTCCACAGCCGCTCTGCTGCGACTCTGTCTCACTGAATCTGAGGCTGTTTGTTATAATGCTGTTGAGACAACACCATTACGAAAGATCCAGTTGTAAAGGTGCATTCTGTTGAGCTCTCAGACTATCCCACTGTGTCAGCAAGAATAGCTTTTCTCATTATTCTGCTCGCCTGACAAAAACAAACAGCCCATTAAATCGAATAAAGGTGGACAATGACAAGTGATCAATGGCCACATCACAGAGCTATTTCCTGTCTGTCTGTCTGTCTGTCTGTCTCTGTCATCTGTCTCTTTCTCTCTCACCTCATTGCAAATGCTTTCACTCACCCACATGCAGTCATGCACGTGGGTGCACACGCACACGCACACGCACACACACACACACACACACACACACACACACACACACACACACACACACACACACACACACACACACACACACACACACACACACACACACAAGCTCTCCAGCCATTTCAGTCAGGCTTTTAAACGTGGGTCACCTGGGAATTTTGAGAGAGGAAGGAGCACGGCCGAGGAAATACAGATTTGGAGATAAGGAAAGGGCAAGGAACAAAGAGAGAAAACAAACAGACACCAAGATAAAGCATACACACACACACACACACACACACACACACACACACACACACACACACACACACACACACACAAAGGCCTTTTCTACTCTGCTATAACGATCTCTTATCCTCAGTTAGCTCATCAATAAACTGAGGATTAGGATGTTAATATAGGGATGGAAATGTATTTAACGTAACAGGGATAGAGTAATCAGATCCCAAATGGTTGGCAACCATAACCTATAGTTGCATTCATGAAAACAAGCACTAATCACTTTAACCGCATAGATGTACGTAATAATAACACTTTCCTTGTGAATGAATGCAGTGAAATTACAGTAGTCATTCTGTAGTGTAGTGGTTCTCAATATATATTTTGTATTAAGTCCCCCCCCATTTCCCCATAGTTCTGAATCTAAGTACAAAAATCACACTTGTGTGAAGTGAGGAGCGCTCAGCCAATCAAAATGACCTCATTCCGTGGTACAGACAAAGATGTGCATAGGAGGGGCTAGCGCCCCTCAAAAACAACAAGAGTAAAGTATTATGATACTATGAGGGAATGACGAGCCACCTTTTGAAGATAACATTACAAATAAGAAATAAAACAGTTAAAGAGTTTGCAATGAGAAGATTTATTTGAATTAAACTGACAATTAAATTGTCATATTGAACATATTGATATCAAAACTGGATTTACTGAAATTTTCAGTAAATCCAGTTTTGATATCAATATGTTCGAATATTGTGCGAAGTATTGCTTTCTATTCGATAACATTATGCTACTCAAGTTTTCAGGTTCACTCAATGTTTGGCAATATTTCATCATTAAACATACATTCTTTCTGCCACATACAGTACCTGCATAATATTAAACTATTATGGAATTGTGGAATACATTTGACTACATTTAAATATTTGTGTGATGTTGAACACAAAGTCACTTTGCACATTCTGATGTACAGTAATGGCTATTGGCTACACATGGTGGTATCTTCAATTCAGACACTGTATAGTGGAATTTTCCAGATAGAGAGACAGAGGGCCAGGTATAGAGGGAGGAAGGGAGGGAGGGGAGAGAGAGAGAGAGAGAGAGGAAACTGTAGATTGTGAAACAGATATTGTACTAGCATTGATATCCAGGGTGCATTATCCAACGCTTAAACAAAGCCCTGACATCAGCAGGCCATTCACAGCACTCTTTATGGGGTCTATTGATCTCCAAATCTACAGCAGTAGACAGTTTGTATTTATTGTGCACCAAACCAAAGGCTTGACATCTCTCTTCCACACACATTGTTGTCCAAAGCAATCTAGAATAAATATACTGTGGTGTGTGTGTGTGTGTGTGTGTGTGTGTGTGTGTGTGTGTGTGTGTGTGTGTGTGTGTGTGTGTGTGTGTGTGGTGTGTGTGTGTGTGTGTGTGTGTGTGTGTGTGTGTGTGTGCGTGGTGTGCATGTTTTATTTTTTTGTTTTGTTTAGAGCCTACTAATAATTTCGCCATCCCTAGCCAAGTCTATGGACTTTAATGTTTGTTTAGGGCAGTTGTGATGTACTTTTTTTTTGTCAGCCAAGGCTATATGTTTGTTAGGGAAGTAAATGACAATGTAAGACATCATGGTTGATATAAATACTGCACTCACTGCACACTCACTTCACACAAGTGTAATTTTTGATATATACAGCTTTTGTCCCCACACGTCTCAATATTTGCCATTGACAATGAAAGGAGAAATTAGGTCAAATGTCCGCCGGCATTCTGATTGGCCAGGATGAGTTGATCCATGACGATGTACGATGATAAGAGCGGCGCCCCTCACTTCACACATGCAGGTGTGATTTGTTTTAAATGTATTGATAAAAAAAAATACTATAGAGATACAAGGTTTCTGTCCGACAGCGTCAATGTGTACACTGTATATGCATGCATGCCTAGTGCCTACACATGTTGGTCCATAGCTTATTTAGTACTCTAAAGAGGAGGGACGGCCAAAAAAGTGCCGGGACATAATTAGGGGTTTGCATAATTTAGTGGCAGTGCCGACAGAAAATCTATAGTCATTTTGGACTTTGGCAGTGCCAAGCAGGCCTGTATTGATTGTGTGTGCATGTGTGTGTGTGTGTGGTGTGTGTGTGTGTGTGTGTGTGTGCGTGTGTGAAGTAGGTGTGTGTACTGTGTACTGTATGTATTGGTGATTTATGGTAGAGCTACTAGCGGAGCAGAGAGAGTGAGAGAGGAGGAGAGAGGCTGATGGAGAAGAGGGACCTTGAACCCACATAATGCTAAACAACAACACAGGAAATAGAGCTTCCTGACTGGCAAACTACTCTGCAGACCCCTCCACCCATCACCACCACCACCACCAAACTGCAGACCTCCTCCACCCTTCAGAGTGGAGGGGAGAGGGGTTCAGAGTAAAAGCGGGGCTTTCCGGCACCCCAGAGCTTCTATTTTGAAGGAATCCCGGCACTAATTGTGTTAAAGGAGTAGTTCACCCAAAAAATTACAGTACAGAATATCTATACTGTAAGCACATTTAGATATTGGATACAAATTAAACTACTAGTTGGTATACTACTTGGTATACTAGAGAGAGAGAGAGAGAGAGAGAGAGAGAGAGAGAGAGAGAGAGAGAGAGAAGAGAGAGAGAGAGAGAGAGAGAGAGACAGGTAGTGAGAGAGAGAGAGATAGAGAGACAGGTAGTGAGAGAGAGTGAGACAGGTAGTGAGAGAGAGAGAGAGAGAGAGAGAGAGAGAGAGAGAGAGAGAGAGAGAGAGATGACGGCAGCCTGAAAAATGGCCTTCATCTCTTCTGTGCATGGGGTGTAAATCTGTCCCTTGTACTTGACACGCACACGCACACACACACGAGAGAGAGAGAGAGAGAGAGAGAGAGAGAGAGAGAGAGAGAGAGAGAGAGAGAGAGAGAGAGAGAGAGAGAGAGAGAGGAGAGAGAGAGAGAGAGAGAGATTAACAATCACACACTATGATTTAAACTGCTACCTCACCTCTGTTGCTCTCTCCAGGTCGGCGTATATGATCTACTCCCTCTGTAATTCTCATTGTTCCACTTATGTCTTCATTCCAATCTTTAGCTTATCTAATTTCTGCTTATTCTGCTATCCTTTCCCTGTCATCCATCCATCATCCATCTATCCACCGCATCCATCCATCCATCTCTGTCCACAGACTCCCATAATGCCAGCAGCATCCACTGGGCATCTGTGTTTGTTTTCTTGATGAACTCAATTAACTCCATGCAACTCGTTGCCCCCAGCACGCATGCACGCACGCACGCACGCACGCACGCACGCACGCACGCACGCACGCACGCACGCACGCACGCACGCACGCACGCACGCACGCACGCACGCACGCACACTGAGGACTCTCAGCTAAGACAACATCTGAGCCAAGAAGCTTCCCGGCCCTGCCCTTCTACTGGTAATGATGACCTTATACTTTAAACAGTGCTCACCACTGCACCATCTGCTGTATCGCACGTATGCACACAACACGAGCACACACACGCACACACACACAGAGACACACGCACGCACGCACTGTGCATCTGTGTGTAGACAGCTTTTGGAAGGAGAGCGATGGCAGTGTCATGGGGTAGATGGCACCGGCTGACTGGCTGGTGGGCTGAGATGACCCTACAGAGAACTGCTCATAGCACTGACTCATTACACTGTGTGTGTGTGGTGTGTGTGTGTGTGTGTGTGTGTGTGTGTGTGTGTGTGTGTGTGTGTGTGTGTGTGTGTGTGTGTGTGTGTGTGTGTGTGTGTGTATGGGGAGGTGATAGCAAATACCGGGGACAGATGATGTCATCCGTCTAGCACCTACGTGTGAGTGTGTGTGTGAGAGTGAGTGAGAGAGAGAGAGAGAGAGAGAGAGAGAGAGAGAGAGAGAGAGAGAAAGGAAGAGAGAGAGAGAGAGAGAGAGAGAGAGAGAGAGAGAGAGAGAGAGAGAGACTATACAGCTCTGAGAGCAGGGTCAGATAGGGGACGAGACTGACAATGTCTGGACATCAAATCCCAACAGAGACACACACACACACACACACACACACACACACACACACACACACACACACACACACGTCCTCCTCTCTGCTCTGCAAGTCAGACTAATGACCAACTGTGTTCTGGAGGACAGCAGCTGCATACAGAGAGCAGCGCGCAAGGAAGCATGCTAGGGACTTTACTGTTCAGCTTGTGACTGCAACTTGTTCCTGTTCGCAGATGACTCAGCACTGCTGGTCTCGGACAGGAACTAACTGCAGGTTGAAAAGGCCCTCAGCTCTGAACTCTGTAGAATTTGCACCTGGCTCGCTGATAACAAACTATCTTTACACCTGGGAAAAACTGAATCCATTCTTTTTGGATCAATTAGTAATCTCAGCAAGGCATATGGCTTCTTGGTTAGAGTGGGTGACAATATTATCACACGAAAGATGAAATTACCTAGCTATGTTCTATCCTGGAGGCAAATCTTTCCAGTGATAAAATGGCCACCAACGTACCGTAATCAAAAAAGGCAACCAAAGAACCTATACAGGATCTCCTCACTGGTCAACAAAAACCCCATGAAGACCCTAACAGGAGCCCTCGTACAAGGTTTCTTCGACTATGAATGCACCTCTTGGTACCAAAGCACCTCAAAGGCCCATAAAACAAGGCTCCAGACTTCCCAAAACAAACTGGTCAGGCTACTGGGCCTCACCCCCGAACCCTGCACCACACTCTGCCCACTTTGACAGGCTGGGATGGCTTAGGGTTGACGACAGAGTAGAGCATCTTGCAATGGGTCTGGTCCACAAGATTGGATACACCACCAAGATACCCATGTACCTGTCTAAATACTTCCTTAATGTCAACGAAGTCCACACCCACAACACCAGAGGGAGTTCAACAAACCATGTGCAACCCAGATTCGGCAAAAACAAGGGACTAAATTTATTTCGCCCTACCAACTGTCATTAAGACATGTGAATCCCTTGACTCCTTCAAAACCACTCTCACGGACGGCTGCAATTCGAAACCTGGCCGCCGTAAAATCTGAATCTGAAAAATATGTTTTTTCACCCTTTTTACATCCTTTATGATGATTTCCTGTTTTTGGATATAGAAGTGTATATTTGTACGTCTCTAAATGTTATGATGAATTGAAAACGGTGGACCCTCTTGTAAACAAGTGTAATGCTTTATGGTGTCGTCCACTCACAGTTAACAGATTTTGTATTGAGTTGTGCTTGAAATGTACTGTAATTCTGTAAACGTAATAAATACTTCAATCAATCAATCAATGATTCATGATCTCGAGGACCAGCAAAAAAACCTACTTACTTTGACATGTTAAGTGTGAAGCAGCTGTGTAGCTGATCATGCACTCAGTCGGCTCATCTCTCTTCAGACTATCTCTAGGGGCAGTGTTGGAAAGTTAGGCCTACTCAAAAATGGTAATATATTACATAATAAAAAACGAAATATTATTATTAACACCGCTAGCATTTATTGATAAATTGTGATATAATTCACACCAGCATTTTTCCCTGTTCAGCTCTTATTTTGAAGAGCCACATTTCCAGACCGGAAGTGATGAACTTATGATAAGATGTGTGACGATGCAGGTTCTCTTCCTTGTTTACCGTCCGGTCTAATGGAATGCAACACAGAGTCTGCTCTGGGCCGTGGAATAAACCTTGTTTTGACCAATAATGCCATATGGGACAAGGAATAGGAGATACAGGCAATTGAAAGAAACAGATGAGGATGTTTATGGGCAAAGCGCTTCACAATGGTTCATTTATTCATACATTGGGAGGTGAAGCGGCAAAAAGTCGACGCCAGCGTCCTCACTACCCACATTCACACACCAATGGTGGCAAGCTCACACCGACCAACTCATTGGAGGCAATGTAGGGTTCAGTGTCTTGCCCAAGGACACTTCGACAGGAGGAGCTGGGATTCGAACCACCGACCCTGGGATCATTGGATGTCACAGCAGCCCTCTATATATCAAGAGTCAGCCTAGCTGCAAAGCAACTCGATCCCAACCCAGTCTGCCATTACACACTCAAGCCCACAGTACCACTAGGGTGGCCAGACATCCGGTTTCACACCGGACAGTCCGGTTTTAGACCCACCTGTCCTCCTCCCAGCTCAACCTCTGACACATAATTGTCCGTTTTTTTGTGATATACAGTGCTTGTGTCATAACTGTCATTTACGTCGTCTGGGTATTAAAATCTCCGCAGCGCTGCTCAGCTCCGCAGCGGCCACACTCCCTCTGTCATAAAAAGAGAGAGGAGACGTTCGGAGTGTTGCCATGTCCGCTTAATTATAAGCGACTTTGGGCTTGTTTTATAAAATAGCCTACTAAGCCTAGTCAGGCTTCTTTTGGGCTTGTTTTCATAGACATGGTTGCTTGGTTCTCTTCCAAAACCTGGCAACACTGCCAGTGGGATGGTCGGTTTGTTTGTTGTGGAATGTGTGCTCTCACAATCACTTTAGTATAGTTAATGCAGAGATAAATAAACCAAATATGCCGAAATGAAAAACTACATTTAATGAGCAATGGAGCAAGGAACTCGACATCATAAAGAAAGGGAGGCTAAAGCACTGTGAACATATAGGCTACTGGCATCATTCTATGTCCCACACCGATGACCATAAGACTGTATAAAAAACCCCACAACAAAGAGATTAAACATAAAACATATCTAAACATGAAATAAAATAAATTGACTATAAAATGAATGGACTTTGTGGTACCCTATAATTTAAAAAGGTTAATTTAATTAGCAAATATATGTTCTCTGTGAACATAATGCTGGAGATGATGGTGGTGAAAATCAGGTGCAATAGTAGTAGTAGTAGTAATAATAATAATATCTGGGAGGGGGGGGGGGAAGCCCTGCAAAAGTGTCCTCCTTTCTGAGGTATTGCAGGTGGCCACCCTAAGTACCACTTGTGAAAATACTAATGAGTTACTTTTGTAAAATAATAAAACATTAGTTATATTATTACTCAAAATGTAAAGTAATTAACACAGATTTGCTGTCAGGCACAATTTGCTGTTTTATGTGCATACGCATCAAAAGTGGCGTGTTGGCTGGGACGGTTTTTGGCGCAAAGTAACCACAGTATACCGCTAATCAACTTACAAATTACATATACATATGTATGACTAGCTCTCAATGATGACGTAAGAAATATGGTCATGTATGTAATCTGGTCCCAGCAAATCAGGCACAATTTGCTGTTTTATTTGCATACGCATCAAAAGTGGCGGGTTGGCTGGGACGGTTTTTGGCGCAAAGTAACCACAGTATACCGCTAATCAACTTATAAATTACATATATATAGTATCTGTATGACTAGCTCTCAATGATGACGTAAGAAATATGGTCATGTATGTAATCTGGTCCCAGCAAATCAGGCACAATTTGCTGTTTTATTTGCATACGCATAAAAAGTGGCGGGTTGGCTGGGACGGTTTTTGGCGCAAAGTAACCACAGTATACCGCTAATCAACTTACAAATTACATATATATATATAGTATATGTATAACTAGCTCTCAATGATGACGTAAGAAATATGTGGATTAAAGGACCCAATGCCAGAGTGTAATTGGTTTTCGATGGTGACGTAATGACGATATGGTTTAGTATTGGGAGGATTAAAGGTAATGCTCCTGTGTATACATGTATGTAATCTGGCACCACTGCCGTATCAGGCACAATTTGCTGGGACGGTGCATACGCATAAAAAGTGGCGGGTTGGCTGGGACGGACAAATTACATACATACATAGTATATGTATATGTAATTGGTTGACAGTTTGTAGCGGTCGAAAGTACTTGCGCGCTCTGCTTGCGCACTAGTTGGCCATTTATGGCCTACTAGTGTGCAACAAGCAAGTATGCACTCGACAGAGTGCAGTTCTAGTTAGTAATATTACCAGTTACTAGAAAATGGTAATAATATTACTTGACGTACTTTCCAACACTCTAGGCGTCACCAAGTCCTCTATACAGCATATACAGTATACCCTTCAATATCAATCAGCAAGGACACACAGACCCTGAGGGACCACTGGAGTTAGTATTGTACCTTATCACCTTCCTCTCCATCTCTCCTTCCAGCCCGCTGCATGTCTCTGGGTAGTTAGCGCTACAGCAGGCCATAATCAGAGCTGTAAAGCTAGCCGTTAACATGCCAGAACAAACACACACTAAAGCAACTCCTTTTTTACATGACTTTTTTTTACAACTCCTCTTTACTACCTGTCCTCCACACCAGCCGAGCAGAACAGCACCGCGCCAAAGGCTGGACGAGGATGCAGTATATATGCAAAAGAGCCGAAGGTAAATATATGCAACTATAAACTGCTTTTTTTATTGAACATTATAGTCAAATGGAAGGAGTGTCGTTGTTAGTTAATAAGGTCGTATAGTTGGTCATGGAGAAGGCTGTAAAAGAGATTCATTCTAAAGTTAGCTTAGTTAGCTGACACAGTACAGAAAACACCTATTGTTGTTTTTCATACAGTATACTTTTTGTCACATTCTTCTACAACATTCGGTTTTAGCTCTGTAGAGTTGTAGAACCACATGGAATTTCACCGAGAGACCCATGTGAGACTGGCCTTAAACATGCTATGCACTGGTGTGGGAAGTGAGTTTATGATTTCAATGACTTCTGAAACGACACACAAGCTACCCATGAAATGCACACATAAACCAAGCATAAAACATACATGCATGACAAATGCAATAAGTGCATGGTGGCACATGCTATAAGACATATATTCAGGCGCCTGTCTGATACGCCTACGCATGCACACACACGTGCTCTCACACACACACACACACACGCACGCACGCACGCACGTACTTAGCCATGCAGGCTTGAGCTTTGAGTTAGGACTGAGACTGTCCATTAGACATGTTCTCTCCCAGTTTCAGACTTAACTAGAAAAAGTGCCCTTCCGGGCACAGGTCTCCACCAGGTTATCCACAGATCCGTGCAGTTAGAGGTAAAAACACTTTTTGGCCAGTTATAGCGCCACCTTGAGGCTGAGTTGAAATTGTTCATGTGGCATTTCGTCCTCGGCCTAGTGGGAATGTGGGTGCACAATTTCACGGAAATCACGCGATGTGTTCATGATTTGCAGCATTTTGTTTGAAACTGAGCACTCCTGTGAATTTTGGAAGCCAATCTTAACCAATCAGGATGGAGTCTGATAAATCTGAAAGACCCGTTTCGTTGAATGGCTCTAGAGAGACTGTGTAGCAATTTGCGTGATGTTTGGACAAAATCTGTAGGTGTACTGTGCAAAAACGTGTTTTGCACAAAGCGGCCTCCTGGTGGCGCTATAACAGGCCGTTCTGGAAAGTTTGGGGCAGAGGTTCATGGTTGGCATCCAGGGAGTGTGTGTGCAAAATATGGCATTGAAAAACTTGTTTTGCACAAAGCGGCCTCCTGGTGGCGCTATAACAGGCCGTTCTGGAAAGTTTGGGGCAGAGGTTCATGGTTGGCATCCAGGGAGTGTGTGTGCAAAATATGGCATCGACCGGGTTAACGGTGGCCGAGATTAGCTGTTCACGGACACACACACACACGGACACACACACGGACGGACGGACGGAGTGCAAAACATACTCTCTCCCCATGCCTTCGGCCTGGTGGAGACAATGAAGTAGAAAGCCGTAAGAAGGGAGAGACACACTGCAGACCTGATTAATGACAGAGAGAGAGAGAGAGAGAGAGAGAGAGAGAGAGAGAGAGAGAGAGAGAGAGAGAGAGAGAGAGAGAGACACAGAGAGAGAGAGACAGAGAGACAGAGAGAGACAGAGACAGAGACAGAGACAGAGACAGAGACAGAGACAGAGACAGAGACAGAGACAGAGACAGAGACAGAGACAGAGACAGAGACAGAAAGAATGTATAATTGGAATGATGGAAAAAAGATAACAGGACACTCTACCGTTGTATTTATTAAATCATTTGTGAACAGTTTCCTACTCTATACCTCCTGTCTTCTCCAAAACAAATACTAGTCTACAATAGTCGTAGAAACTCTTTCAAGAACATTTCTGTATGAAACAGTAGCCAGACAGTATGGAACCTATTGCCTGCCTCTCTCCAGCTTAGCAGGAGATGATTGAAGTCAAGGTCCAGTTAGTGGCTGGTTGCACTCAGCCCTGTGGGTCTTACAGACATCCACCTGTACAGAGCCACTCAGGAAATGCACACATGAACAGCTTCACGCAGGCATTCATGCACGCACAAACACACATGTGTACAGATACACACGCACACGGACAATTAGATTCACACAGGCAAACAGAGAGACAGTCACACATGCGATCCCTCACCTGTGCAGACCCATGCAGTGAGCCTAAGCCACCACGTTCAAGCTACAGGTTGGCCACGCTCTGAAAAGCATCAGCAAGCATAGCATAGCAGGCTGTCATGGCAGGCAGGCAGTGTGGGTGTTCATTAAAAGCTCCAGCACTATTCACAGGGAGAAACATGGCCATAAACGCAATTAATCTGCCCATAAACAAGCTCCACTGCCTGGCCTACACCCACAAGCACACAGCCATGACGCTAGGGGCTAGGAGGGGTGGACATGGAGTTGTGCGTCATGTTACCCCCAGCCATCTCGCTTTTTATCTTTCTCAAGCAAACCAATAATCCAGCAGACAAAGACAAAGAGTCTAATAACAGCATGGTCTCCGTGTCCAGTCTTTGGAATCCTTTCCACAGTGACAAACTGGCTGTTTGTGTCAACTATAGTGTGGTGATGTCTTTAAATGAGCTATGGTCACCATTTCTACAGTATAAAGGCCTTAATCCAAAACACATTATTTACAATGCTATATTCATCCATTCACACACTGACATCGGAGGCAACCATGCAAGTACCTGGTCATCGGGAGCAGTATAGTGTCAACTGTACTAACGGATCTAACTGGGAACAATCTAGTTCCCAAACTAGAAATGCTCCCCTGACACACACACACACACACACACACACACACAATCATTCTACAGTTGTGGCCCCCTGCCTAATCTAGTTGGAATACCCCTGTAGTACAGCAAATGCCATTCCCTTCCATTCTATATTGAATTTAGACTAGCCAATAATTATTTACCCCCTTTTTCTCCCAAATTTAGTCATGTTATGAAAATTAATTCTTCCCTACACACATTTCTGTTTTGTCACTTCTGTGTTGTCCCTTCTGTGTTGTCCCTTCTGTGTTGTCCCCCATGCACCAGGAGGATATAGAGCCTTTGTCCTACTCCTCCTGCGGCTGCCCAACACTCCCTGCAGTAAAGGCCGTCGAACCCGCGGCACACCGCCAGACCGGACCACCAGCCAAGGTGTAATCTGACAGGAAATGGGGAGAGAGATGGGGGGAGTCACACGGCAAAGGCCGTCGGCCCGTCAGGATCGGGAGTCGAACCCGCGGCACGCCATCGGGCTGGCTCAGCCCAAACGGTTGAGCTAACCATTCAGGCCATATAACACACTTTCAAGAAGATAATGATACATAACATGCACACAATAGGCCCAAATACGCAC
>NC_139706.1:36159567-36179567 GCF_964188405.1 Protomyctophum parallelum
AATAAAACATTCCATTTAGGACCAACAGCCATACACCATAAATCACCATACCAGTACCACCACACCATGCACCACCCAGTATATGAGAGAGAGAGAGAGAGAGAGAGAGAGAGAGAGAGAGAGAGAGAGAGAGAGAGAATGTATAATTGGAATGATGAAGTAAGGAGGAAAAAAGATAACAGGACACTCTACCGTTGTATTTATTAAAACAAGAGAGAGGGAGGGAGAGACTAAATGTACTAAAGTATTGATATAAAAATGTACTCAAAGTACCAAAAGTAGAAAGTACTCATTATGTAGAATGTCCCGTTTCACAAGTTTTTTTTTAAAACATTTGAAAATGGCAGATCTACAAGCTCACAATACGTCACGTTGTGATGCATTGTGAATTTGTAGATCGGCTATTTTCAAATGGCTGAAATGTATAGTGAGTGAGTCACTTTGTAATAAGAATCCAAATCTAAAAAGTAACTAACTAAAGTAAAAAAGGAGGGAGAGACGAGAGAGAGACAGACAGCAGGTGTTTGAGGATAGCAGAAGAGAGGAGGTTTAAGAGACCGATGTGTGAGGACTCTGAGGAGACAGAGAGAGCAGGAAAAAAAGCATGACAGCTCCTATAGGCCTACATAGGAAAAAAACAGTGAATAATTACACCACACTACAGAGAAAAGTGATTATTGTTCAAGACCTACCATCCCCGACTTCACCAATAGTGACCTGAGTGAGTTCGCCTGCCTTAAATTATCAATGGATCCTGCTGCCATCAACGCCACCCAGCGGTTCAATATCAAGTTCTAGTTGAACACCTCAAGCTTGAAGAGGCTCGTCTGGACTCCCACATGGTGTACTCAGACACCATGGTGGTGCTAAAAGACAAGTTTGCACATGCCCACCAATTAGCGTTACAGAAAATAGCCAGTGGCCGACATCTGTCGAGGCGATGGGGCGGCCTTTGAGAAGTTTGCGCTTCAAGTACAGTCACTGGTAGGCATGCTAACAACCATAGGCCGTGTGCAGCTCCCTAGTAATGAGCCAAAACATTGTTTACCTCAGAAAATGGGCGGATATGCCACAGTTCTGCATGGTGCCGAAGACGGAGCTGAGTGCGAGGCTGCAGCCCCACCCTAAGAGACAGGGAAAACTAATGCCTACTGTCCATTCTGTGAAAGTCAGTGTACTATAGAGAGACTCACGACAGAACAGATCACAGAATGGATTCAAAGCAAGAAGTGGTGCTGGCGCTGTGGTAGATCACACCTAGCTGCCCAGTGTGATCTCTGGAAGCCATGTATAGCCTGTGCAAAGGCAAACACCTTGAAGTCCTGCTTGAGGCGAACAGCGAGACTCAGAGAGAGACACCCAGAGATGAGACCTGTCTGGTGAACACCACTGCCGAGGTGCTCTACCTTGACAAGCCAGTTGACCGGAAAAGAGTCCTACTCAAAGTAGGTAGAGTTATATTACGACACGGTGACCGTTCCCTCGACACTTATGCCAAGAGACCAAAGTTCTCCTGAAATGTCTCCTGAAATGTCCTGTGGACATTTTGAAAAATGGCTGCCATGGTCACAAATGTAGGGAATGTAGGATTAGAACTTAGAACTTAGAACTAGAACTTATTGGTATTTGGTAAAATAACAGCAGATGGTGGCCAAATTTGAAAAATGGCTGCCATGGACAAAGTAGCCTACCACTGAATTATTTATCCTTGAAAATGTATGATTAATCACCAGAATCAAGATCCTAGTTGGTCTAGCCTAGAACTAAAGGTGGCGGCCATTTTGAAAAATGGCTGCTATATGGTCACAGGACAAATCTAAATAGTACCACTGTATTCCTCACCCTTGAACATATTGGATTAGTCACCAGAATCAAGATCCAGGTGGTCTAGAACCTGAATTTGTAAAATAACAGCATGTGGTTGTGGTGGTCATTTTGCTAAATGGCTGCCATGGTCACCACGGGACAAATCTGCGATGGCCCTATAGCCAAAAATGTCCTTATTGCATGCTCTAAGCCTCTAACTGTGTGTTATTGCATGCTCTAAGCCTCTAACTGTTTGTTATTGCATGCTCTAAGCCTCTAACTGTATGCCAAATGTCATGCTTTTATCGTAAAGTGCATGGTTTTCGCCTGTAGAGCCTCCGCTATATCAGCAGCTTCTTGCCGCTGGTGAAATGAGTCCTCATGCACTTCCTGCAGAACCAAAGCTTCCATCTCGAACCCGCTAGTAATTACAGAGAAGGGCAAGCCAAGAGGTGAAGCATTGAGGCTATGGTCTTAAACAAAATGGCAATAGCATTGTGTGTGGAGTGGGTGGGAGTAAGTGCTGCATTTTCGCTCTATTTTTCTTTTTTTGGAGAGCAGAGAATTTAGCACAATAGAAACAAGCTCCAGAGGCAATCATTTCAGCATTAAGGTCCAAAGAGGTGGTTTCCACACTCAGACTGACAAAGGGCAGGGATGATGACTCCTACTAGATTGTACCGAATCACATCCACTCCTCGCCCGCTTTATGTGTTACTGGCAGTTCAATTGGGAGTGTGAGAGAGCAAGACCGAGTGAAAGGGGGATGATTTGAGAGAGTGAGAGATAGATAAGTAGATAGATAGATAGAGACAGGAAGAAGGAGGGAGGGAGAGAGAGAGAGAAGTGGTGTAAAATACTCAAATGTTTTACTTAAGTACACGTATCAATAACACACACAAATATGCATAAAGTCAGCAATTCAAAAAGTATTGATATCAAAATGTACTCAAAGTACCTAAATTAGAAATAGCAGATGTACAAGCTCACAATACGTCATTGTGACGCATTGTGAGTTTGTAGATTGGCTGTTTTCAAATGGCCGAAATGTATAGGGCTGAAGTGAGTAATGTATAGGTCTAAAGTAACTAGTAACTTAAGTTTTCAAATAATTGCAGAGAGGGAGAGAGAGAGAGTGAGTGAGTGTGTGAGAGAGAGAGCTAGAGAGAGAGAGAAAGAGAGAGAGAGAAAGAGAGAGAGAGAGAGGTGAGAGAGATTGTTATGTAACTGTGATGCCTGATTTATACTCATTTACGTGCCGGGGACATGCCCCGAAAATAGCAGATCTATAAGTTCACAACGTGTTATGCTGCAACGCATTGTGAGCACGTGATGATCAAGGTGCATTCTTGCACATCCACGTCTGTGGTGTCTTTTAGAAGCTACATTGGGCCGCATGGCGGTTATTTACAGCCAACATGCTGAGCTGAATTTAGCAGGTGTGTCGTCGACTCGTATATCACACACACACACACACACACACACACACACACACACACACACACACACACACACACACACACACACACACACACACACACACACACACACACACACACACACACACACACACACGGCACACACACACACAATACTATAATGCTGTGGGCTGCGATTACAGACACAGTAGAATTAGTATGCGCTAATTAGGTAAAGACCAGCAAACAACATTTTAAGTTAACCACTTTAGAAAAGATTAAAAAAAAAGTTTAACTCAGGGCATGTGCTGTCATAAAAGTGCACATGCTTAGGAGTTACACACAGAGAGCACACACATGCACACATTATGTGCATGTTGCAGGTGTAATGGACTCAGTAATTGCTTAGCAACAGGCAATGACACCACCACCTGTCTTACCAGAGCACCAAATGGGGTCAGTGTTTGTGCTTGTGTGTGTGTGTGTGTGTGTGTGTGTGTGTGTGTGCGCACGCACGTGTGCGCGCGCATGTGTGCGTGTGTCCGCATACTGTATGTACGTGTATGTACGTGCCTGTGTGTACTGTTTGTTTTTAGAGGGCACCTTATTACAAGAAATAAATACCCAGTAGCCAATGTCCTTGTACCATTGTCTCATACAATGTTTCTTGGCATTTCCTGTCTAATTAACCCCCTGCTGGGATTTAGTCCCTCCAGCTGCAAGCTGTGCTGTCAGCTCCATCACCTTACAACACATTACATCCCAGAGTACACTACAAACATGGTAAAGATGGGGAGACTTAAGCCTAATTCAGATTTAGTAGTGTGCTGGACTGCTGGTGTCACACAACCAATTAAAATCAGAATCAGCATCATTGTCACAGTTTTACAATTAAAAACAGTGAGTGAAATAAATGTTTGTCCATAGTTCCCATGTCGTGTCATTTTTCCAAAAGTCAGGCTTAATTAAGTGTGACAGAAACTGAGGAATAATAATACAAATTGTGTGTGTCAATGTGTATTTGTTTGTGTGTTCTACTTCATGTGTGCATCATAACGTACAATGACATGTCATCATAACGTACAATGACATGTCAGCCAGTCAAGTGCCTCAGAGGAAAGAGAGCGTTTAATCAGGAGAGCAGGTGTGTTTTACCATCCTGAGTGATGACAGTGCTGTTTTTATGTCATGTGTTGTCATTCTGTCGTCTCTTTATCTCAGCCCCTCATCATCGGCCTCTTTCATCTGTGCCCCTCGCCTTGTCCCTCCTGGAATAACACATGCACAAAGACCCCCCCCCCCACTCTAAATATCACACTGTGACTGTGTGTGTGTGTGTGTGTGTGTGTGTGTGTGTGTGTGTGTGTGTGTGTATATGTGTGTGTGTGTGTGTGTGTGTGTGTGTGTGTGTGTGTGTGTGTGTGTATGTGTGTGTGTGTGTTTTGATTGATTGATTTCTTTATAAGTGTCATGCTTCCAAGGAAGCCCAGCCCATATGGGTTTCCAGGACACTTTTACATTTCATAATAGACAATGAACCGACATGACAATTCACAAACAATGATCCAACGAATACCGAAAACACTCAAGCTTCATACATGGCAGATTACAGAATTATAATAATAAAACCTAAAGCCTGTTACCTCACATCATAACAGGAGACCGGACATGAACCTACTTGAAGAGATTGTCTTCTACTCCAGGCTCTTCTACAAACAAAATGTGCGTCTTAAATACTTCATAATTAAACAAGCACTACAACTGCTGGCCATCATCTTCGCAGAATAGCTCTCAAGTAAAGTAAAATCTGAGAAATAGACATTTTGTGATGACACTTTTTCTTGTCCTCACAAGAGAAATGGTTGTCCTATGGTTACAAAAATATGTTTTAAAGTTAGTTAGGCTTACAGCTAGGAAAATATTTTAGGTTAAAATGTGACATTTATGGGTAGGTTCGAGGGTCAGGGTTAGAGTTACCTACAGTACAGGTATGCCTGAATTACACTTAAAAATAAATTGAAAAGATTGCTGTCTTAAAAAGGAAATACATGGGTGATCCTCACAACTATAGTAACACAGTGTGTGTGCGTGCGTGTGTGCGTGCGTGCGTGTGTGCTTGCTTGCGTGCGTGGGTGCGTGCGTGCACTTATTGGGATGTGTGCCCACTGGCATGGCAGTGAGAAAAGAGTTAGCACCTCCCTCCAGGGTTGTCCAGAGTAGACCATATTTCTCGAGTAAATGAAAAAGGAGTTGGCCTGCCACTAGTGTTTCACTGTAGGGATGAAGGCATGCAGTCCAAATCAAATACACTGCAACACTGAATAATACATCATATTTCATATGCATGGCAATTCATGCATTTCAAGGGTGGCTCGATCAGCATGCTGAAAGGACCATCTATGTCTGCTGGGTATTGTCCAGCCACTGGTAGCGGTACAGTACAGTAAGTATTGGAACAGAAAGGCACGCAGCATGTGGTACCATGGGCTGTTTGCAATGTCGCTGCTGTTCTTTCTTTCAATCATTTATTTCATCGTTCTAATGATAAAGCTGGGCCTGGCGGCAGATGCTGACACACATACACAAGTACTGTACACATTAATGGCCTGTTTGGAGGAGACACCAAGAACACATGAACACGCTTTGCATGCACTGACATTCCACAGAAACAGTTCTCACTGTGTACTGTCAAAGACTTCATCTGAATTCTTTATTTTGTCCACAGTGGAGGGTGAACTCACGATACTGTGAAGCATTTTGCTCAACCAGCAAGTTTCATTTGTCAACTTATGTTAATATCTTTTAACCATGATGATACAATGTGGAAGATGACAACTGAATTTATGTGATTGGATAGCCGATTTGCTCGTCTACATATGACGTACATTTTCCTTTCATTGGCAATGGCATTTAACAGTTTCCGTGCCGGGAATGGATTACTCCAGGTTACTGTCGCTGCGATATACGACATACCCGCCTTTTGTTTTATAATAAATAATAATAATAAAACTTTATTTGTATAGCACCTTTCATGACATGAAATGCAGCTCAAAGTGCTTTACAGAACAATGGAGAATAAAAGAAAAGCAAGGCAACGACATTAAAAAACAAGCAGTAATGCAGTACAGTGAGGACATGAAAAATAAAAAATAAAAGATCAATTAAAGGCAATGTTGTAGAAGTGGGTCTTGAGCTGAGCTTTAAAAATGTCTACAGAGGCTGCCTGACGAAGGTACAGTGGGAGCTTGTTCCATGCCGACGGCCCGTAGAAGCAAAAAGCTGCTTCCCCGTATTTTTTAGTTGCCATTTTTTTGGGCAAAGCGAGCAGGCCGGCGGTGGAAGACCTTAGGGGGCGGTTTGGGACATATTTAGGCAGGCAGTCATGTAGGTAGGAAGGTGCGAGACCATTGAGAGCTTTATAGACAAGTAAAATAATTTTAAAATCAATCCTAAAAACAACCGGAAGCCAGTGCAGTGATGCCAAAACTGGAGTAATATGTTCTCTCATCTTAGTTCTAGTTAAAACTCTGGCTGCTTGCATTTGCAAGTTGTTTTCTTAGGCAGTCCTGAAAAAAGTGCATTGCAGTAATCAAGCCGAGAAAAAAAAAAAGGCGTGGATTAGCGTTTTTGCATCGTCCAAGGACAAATAGGCTCTGATTCGTGCAATATTTCTAAGGTGAAAAAAGGCAATCTTGGTGACATGATTAATGTGTGAATTAAAGTTAAATTCAGAATCAATAATAACCCCCAGGTTCTTTACTGTACTGTTAGTTTCTACAGTTAGGTTGCCCAGTCTGCTTATTATTGATTCTTTCTGCTCACTAGAACCGATTATGAGAACTTCTGTCTTATCCTCATTTAGCTTGAGAAAGTTCTCACTCATCCAACATTTGATGCTAGACAGGCAGGTCAACAGCGGGTCTAAAGCACAGGGATCATCTGGAGCCACAGAAAGATATAGTTGGGTATCATCAGCATAGAAATGAAAATTGACTCCGTTATTGGTAATGAGTTCGCCCAATGGCAGTATGTACAAGGAGAAAAGCAGAGGGCCAAGAATCGAGCCCTGTGGAATACCAGAACTGATGTCATGCTTGTCTGAGTCAAACTCGGCTAGATTGACAAAGTAACTTCTGTTTGATAGGTAGGAGGAAAACCAGGACAGGGCCGTACCAGACAGGCCTATCCAGTGCTCCAGACGCTGTATTAAAATTGAATGGTCAATCGTGTCAAATGCAGCCGTTAGATCTAGAAGTAAGAGAACGGATACATGTTTCTTGTCAGCAGACACCCTAAGATCATTCATTACTTTTACAAGTGCTGTTTCTGTGCTGTGACCTTTCCTAAAGCCAGATTGGAATTTATTGTGGACATTATTGTTCTGTAGAAACACATCCAATTGATGGAAGATGCATTTTTCTAAAACCTTGCCCAGAAAGGGTAGATTTGAAATGGGTCGATAGTTACCCAAAACAGCGGGATCATTATGTGTTTAATCCGCTGTATTGTAATAAATTAAAATAAATTCCGTCTTCGTCGCGGAGATAGACTAGATGCACGAAACCGGAAATCGTCACATGCTGTGGGCTGCTAGGGCTTCTGGGAAATTGAGGCCAATGGAAATGCATGGGGTGCAACGCCTCATTGAGACGAGTCTTGTGTGCGTCTTCCGGGTGCACCAAGATGGTGGATGATACGCTCGGATCACAACAACCCGAGGGAGCTTTTTTCGCTGGATTTTCGCGGATTAAAAGCCCAAATAATTCAGCGTATGCTCTAAAGGTAATACAACAATCTCGGCAGTGAAGGGGGGTTGATTAAAATGCGGGTTAAGCGTGTAAAACAGTCAAACTAATGTTTGTGTTGCCACAAATATTTCAGGCACATATGACGTAAATTCTCGATTCATTGTGTTCAGACAGAATCTACACTATAGCTGTTTATAGGAGGGGATAGCACCCCTAAAAAAAGTCAAAACGGGTGGAGTTAGCTGGTTTGAGGATCCAATGGAGTCAGGAAATTTTGTGGTTCAATATTATTTTAAACAAAACACAGACGTAAATAAAAGGGTTTTCAATAAGAAAAAAATCTAAAACCTGACAAATGGTTTCTGTTGGACAGCGACAAATTGAGGTACTGCACAGTCCCCATATTAACCAGTCTGCCCTCCCATCTCTCTCCATATAATACCAAACTAAAGCAGGGTCTCTCTGACACAAAGCCCAGGCTCTGTGTTGTCGGATTCCACTGTGACATCGTCATCGTTTTCCTTCTGGTGAGTCTGACAGATGATACATGATACTGCCTGACCACTCTGGGGGCATACTAATAGAGAGCCCAAGTGACTCAGGCATATACAAAGGAATTACATGAGGATACAGAGCGGGAGAGTAACAAATGTGCACTGTGAAGTGTGAACAGTGGTGTAACCATGGCTGGTCATTGCTAAGATAATAATAATGACATCATCATCATCATCAGGTCCAATAGCGGGCAGCCGCTGAACGATGGTTATTGTGTCTTTTTTCCTGCATCCCCCTCCATCCATCTTGGCTGTACTCCTATCTTTTTCTCATTCCTCCCGCCTGTCTGTTTATCCCCTAGAATAAATCCTGAGTTATGGGACCTCGTAAACAGGTCAAGTTTCGTCCAACCCCTACCCCATCCTCTGGACACACATGCACTTATGTGGACGTGCACACACACACACGCACGCGCACGCACACGCACACACACACACACACACACACACACACACACACACACACACACACACACACACAGTTGTGATGATAATCCATTTAATAAAGGGCAATGGAATTACATTTAAATTCCATTCACTACCGGTACAGTACGTATATCAAAAATCTTAACTTTAACCTAATCATGTATTTTTTAAATATTATTATTATTTCTTGGCTTGGCCTGTGAGGCTATGTGATCTACAGAGATACTGTAGAAACACATTGGTTGTTTGCTGGCGTGTGCGTAAACAGAAAGGGTGTGGCCCAACACATGCACTGGGTTTATGGTGCATGCTGCTGTTTTCTCTCTGAGGGTGACATTCAATTGATCTGTACGCTGTGCCTATTCTTCTACGGACATCACAGTCAGCCAACAGCCTCGTCAATCAGCAAGGCTAAAACACAGCCTGTAAACATTAAAGTCTCTCTCGCACGCACGCAAGCGTGCACGCACCTACGCACGCGCGCACACACACACACACACACACACACACACGCGCGCGCACACATGCACACACACACACACACACACACACACACACACACACACACACACACACACACACACACACACACACACACACACACACACACACACCCTCGATATGCCTTTCTCAAACTAACTCAATCCATTTAACTGCTTTCTTTCATTGTCTCTCTGCACTACCTCTTCTCTTCATTTTCTCTGCTCTATATGAAATCTGGTTCCTTAACAACACCAATTTCTTTCTCATCTCTCTCTGTCTCTCCTCGCCCCGTCTTCCTCCCCTTTTCCTCAGATGACTGACTGCTCATCACATGAGCTCTCCGTCTCTCTACAGAGCTCGTCCCTTTCCACTCCTTCTCTCATCTCTTTCTATCTCTCTCTCTCCGCCTCTAGCTACCCATCACCCTAAAGCCACACTGACTATTCTCCTGTCTTTACTCCATCCTCTGTGATGGATGCCCATTCTCCATCCACACCTTCCTTAAACCCGATTGACGTTGAAAATAGCCGATCTACAAGGTCCCAACGCGTTGCACCCGCAAAGTAGATCAGCTATTTTCGGCGAGTGACCCTGTCGAATCATACCTTATAATATTCCATGCCCCGTCAACATCACTCCACCTTTAGATTCATATATGCTAGATGTCAATGATTCCCTCAATGGCTCAGAGAGAGTAATCTGGACTTGTAAACTCTCAACGGTCCTCTAATACCTTCCTAGCCTCTGTGGCCATCCTTTAACAACAGGGCAGGCTAAAAGGCAGAGCTATGTAAAGGTTAAATGGATTACCGGGAACCAAATGAGCTGCTTATTGCACAGAGACCTCCCACCAGTCGACTGACATTTTCATTAAGAGAACGTATAAATATTCACAGGGCGGAAGATTACAGTAGATAGAAGGGAGAAAGTGAGAGACATGATGAAGAGAATGAAGGGAAGGGGTGCAGGTACTACAGATATGGTTGGACTACAGGATTACGGCTAAAATGAAAATGTTTGCTTTTTGCTGAATTTTATAAACACCACTTGAAATAGCCAGGTGAAATAGCTGAGCAAACAAGACAGGTGGGTGAATGAATTGCCAAATGTCACAATAATATAATAATGAAAAATTCAATCACGAATTTTGATTAGCCTACATTCAATTAATTGCGCAGCCATGGAACAAAGTGAAAGACAGAGGGGGAGACAGAGGACAGACTTTGAGGTGTGTGTGTGTGTGTGTGTGTGTGTGTGTGTGTGTGTGTGTGTGTGTGTGTGTGTGTGTGTGTGTGTGTGTGTGTGTGTGTGTGTGTGTGTGTGTGTGTGTGTGTGTGTGTGTGTGTGTGTGTGTGTGCGTGCGTGCGTGCGTGCGTGCGTGCGTGCGTGCGTGCGTGCGTGCGTGCGTGCGTGCGTGCGTGCGTGCGTGCGTGCGTGCGTGTGCGCGCGCGCGTGCACGAGAGAGAGATGGGACGGACGGGTGGTGACTGATTGATGCTTGGGGCAGAGAGAGATTAAAGCAGAGCCACAAGGCCACCCAAGACAACACTCAGAGAGAGAGACAGAGAGAGAGAGAGAGACAGAGAGAGAGACAGAGAGAGAGACAGAGAGAGAGACTAGCTGGACCTGATGGAAAGGGAGAGGTGGGTAAATCAAGGTGGGAGGCAAAGAGGAGGTGAAAAAAACACGATGGCTGCTTGGCAAGGAGAGTAAGGTGATGAAAACACTAAAGAAGATAGACCAGACTGGACAGAACAGAGGGAGGCGGGAGGGAAGAGATTCACATTAACAGCAAGATGTGCATCTATACTCATGTTGGATGACAAAGGAAGGAGATGATGAAAGGAGTCTTACTGTAGGCAAAAAAACATTAATGAGAAGAAAAACTGTTGATAAGATGTGGGAGATATAATTATGTGAGGTGTAGAGCAAATGGTTTGAGGTATAGGATACAGGGAGGGGAGGGAGAGACTAAACGGATAGATGAGGGGAACTGAGCAGGATGGCTGAAGGGTGGATCTTCAATGAGCCGCAGCGCACCCACTAAAAAGCCCATCTCTCTCCCAGCGAGAGCTCTCTCAGCTCAGCAACTCAAAGGTGCAGGACACGGCACGCATGCATGCACGCACAGTGTGTGTGTACATGTGTGTGTGTGTGTGTGTGTGTGTGCGTGCATGCGTGCACGTGTGCATCTGCAGAAGACAAACTGAGAAGCCAGTGCTCTGGAAAACAAGCCTCTGTGAGAAGCACACTAACCAAAATAGCTCTCTGTGTTTTTTCATATACATGCATATGTGTGTACTGTATGTGTCTGTATTAATGTGTCTGTTTATTAACCAATTTTCTTTTAGCTGTACGAGGAAGTCGACAACCTGTCACAGTTATTCTGTAGTTGCAGAGAATACATTTAATGATAAATTATTCTGCATTTGGGGACGTCTGATACGCATAATATATAATATAAGTTATAAGTTATATAAGTTATAATATAAGTTCAGTGCTTTATTGCACTGGATTCAATACACAATGTTTGTTAATGTGTGTTAATGTGTTTGTAAACTACCTAAATAACCCATCATAACCTATTCAGCAAGATCCAGCAAAAAAGTTTGAAAAGAGAAAGTCTGTAGTTATAATCTTGTAATTTTATAGATTAGGTCGGGGGCCACAACTGTAGAATGATTGTGTGTGGAGGGCCGCACAGCGTCATATAAATAAATAAATTAAAAAGTTATAAAAATAAAGCATGATTGAAGGTCGCCCCTAGACTGGTTTCCACTCATTTCCCACCTTGGCCGCTCGGTAACCTTACACGATGAAGCCGCAGGTGACATTTGCCGTATCTGCTACAGCTGCCTTATAACGTGGCAGCTGACCATTCGGCTTAAGCTTATCAGCCTGTCCTTTTATCAGCCCTCCACCCACGGCGAAGGAAGGTCCTTTTATCAGCCCTCCACCCAGGGTAAAGGAAGGATGGGTGTGTGATAAAGACAGATTATCACCTGGGAATGTAGTTTATCCAATTATTTAGTTTAATTTTACAATAGCCCTAGGGCTGATACAGCATCTGCCCAATCACCCTCTCGTCCTTTTAACACTGCCCTCACCCCAGGTAAATACAGGCTGAGTGTGTGAAAAACCCTTATAGGTTCCATGAAATGTCATTTATGGAATATAAAAATGTAAATTGCATGTAACTGTCGTTGCACAAAATAATAACAACAACACAGTTCCATTATATAATGGCTGAATATTGTACATGAAAATCAATCATTTGCCAAATTGGTTGAATAAAGAACGGTAATTGGTAGAGGATTTTGTTTGCCGCATTTGGACCAGTATGGACATGAGCCCTGTCCTTCTCTGTGACTGCATTTGTGTCAGTGAATATGTGGCAATGTGGCATTGTTCGAACGATGCTAAAGTGTAAAGCCTGGGTCTGCATCTGCTTCATTGTCTTTGCACAAGGGTAAGTGTGTTTATGTGTGTGTGTGTGTGTGTGTGTGTGTGTGTGTGTGTGTGTGTGTGTGTGTGTGTGTGTGTGTGTGTGTGTGTGTGTGTGTGTGTGTGTGTGTGCACACACGTGCGTGCAGGCTGAATGTGGTTATTGTCTCCACTTAGGGGCAGTCAGGTTACTTGGCCATGTCTCAGCCTCTGCTCATCACTGATAAGCTCTACTGCTTATCTCAATGAGTGATTGAGCTGCATATGGGTATTTTGTGTGTGTGTGTGTGTGTGTGTGTGTGTGTGTGTGTGTGTGTGTGTGTGTGTGTGTGTGTGTGTGTGTGTGTGTGTGTGTACATCTGTGCGTGCGTGCGTCTGTGTGTGTGTGTGTTGTGTGTGTCAAAATGTAAACACACAACTGCACTGTGAAAGTACGATGCAATTTTAATATTACCAGCTGTGTGTGTACTCCCATCGCACAGGTGACAATTGTTGTGATTGTCACCCCCCCAACACACACACACTGACAAATAAACATGTGTAACCTCCTCAAAAAGCCTCCAGGTCCCCTCTGACTCTGTCACAGTGCTGACAGCTAAGGCGGTTTCTAATTAACAACAGTGCAGCAGTGATGTAAAGATATCCAGAGAGAATGAAACATAGCATTGATCTTAGTGCAACCCAGGGCTTCTGCTGGGGGAGTGGGTGGGTTGGGGGTGATGAAGTGGAGAAGTAAAGGATGATAGAGAAAGAGTTACGGTTTACTGTATACAGTATATATGTAAAAGAAGGACTAGAAATCAAGTGGTCTAAATCAGTAGTTTTTTAGCTCAAGACCTAAAGAAAGTTTGCCTGGGACACAAACTGGTGAAAATAGCAGATATACAAGTTTGCATTGCGATGCCACGCGTTGTGAGCTTGTAGATCCTAACCCTGTGACTCAGACTAGGAAAAAGTGCCTCAATTCGGCAACTGTAAAATGGCAGAAAATTAGAAAATAAGTTTGATTTTGTTTTTGTTGTTGCGTGCTTGGAAATATGCGTGTGTGCGTGGAAATCTGTGTGCGTGCGTGCGACCCTGTGCAAGCTCCCAGATAGGTCCCATATGCTGCTCATATTCCATGAGATCCAGTTAAAGTGACAACCATGATGCCTGGTTATTTGTTGCTCTAATGACTAATCCCTCAGCCCGCTAATAAGACGCTTTCCAGCACCTTATCTATCCAGGAGAGACAGGCTAATAATATGGATGGAAATTGCCTCACACAGTTAGGATGGTTATCAGCGTAATATTAGTCATGCAACGGTGGTTTAATGACACGGCCATGCTGACAGACGTCATGCCGTCATTCCACGGTTTGCCACGCAAGCGAGGGAGGCAAAGACGTGTGGAAGAAAAATATATTCTGGCTATCTCTTCAAATTCTCATAGTTTTTTTGTTGACCTTTTTTGTTTACTGCTCTACAACTCCCCATCACTGTCCTTCTTGGAATTCACACACACACACACACACACACACACACACACACACACACACACACACACACACACACACACACACACACACACACACACACACTTGGTGGCATCTCTAATCCTGTAGAAGTAACAGCATGGAGGAGAAGGACTAACACCAGGATAGTAGGATAGAAGAGGCTTCCCCCTGCAGTGGAGGCTGAGCGATTAGACACACAAAACATACACATACACACCTGTCTTGTGCACGCGAACGTGTGCACGCGTAAATATGCACGCACGCACACACACACACAGACAGACCTGTACACACACACACACACACACACACACGCACGCACACACACAGAGATCTGTACACACATATCTGGGGTTTCAATATTCTCTTTCTGTTGTCCCACCTGAGTTCTTGCAGCCTGAGGCTGGTGCAGAAGAGCAGTGAAAAGACACACACACACACACACACACACACACACACACACACACACACACACACACACACACACACACACACACACACACACACACACACACACACACACACACACACAACTCGCTCTTTTCCTCTCCATTTCCTCCATTTCCTCCATTTCCTCCCCATTATGTTATTTTGTTGGTTTATGTATATATCTAATTCTATATATTATGTGTCTCAATTAGAGACACATGAAAGAGCCTATAGCCTATATAGTCTGCCAGGGTCCTGATTGTTGACAAACAATGGACTGACATTAGCATTATATATGGGGACGAAAACTATATGATTTCAAACACATAATTCATATGCGGCAAAGGTTGGTCTCATCTTTTTTTAATGGACAGTTTTACGTCATTGTCCCAACACAAACATTAAATGCCATTGATAATGAATTGCCAGTACCAAAGATATGACAGCTGATTTAAAAAAAAGACTCCTGTAGTGTGACATACATAACGATCTGATGACTCGCCGACAACTTTAAAAGTCCTCAAGTTTCCCAAGTAAACGCCGGCCAGGAGAGTTAAGAGGATATACACATAGGGCAGAGGTGAAAATTAGGAGTGATGTGAAGCATAATAGAAAAAGAGAGGACAGAGATAAGAAAAGCAGGAAATCATTTGAACCGAATGACTAGAAAGGGGACTTAAAGGGGGTCCAACATCGCTTGCGTTAATTCAGCAAGGCTTACTTACTGTAACAACCTAACCTCATGTCTCACACACTAAGTCGTCTCATTTCTCAGATACATAGGATCAAATACAACTAAGATATATTCACAAAAAAACCAAAAAACAAATGTCAAGGAGTTCTATATGAGCCTGTTGAACAAAGCCTTGTCCACATTTGAACTCTGAGGTGTGCGTGTCCATGAATTGCCATCTCTTTTCATTCACATGATTTGCTAATGTTCCCTTTCACTTCTCTCTGTCTCTGTCTGAGAGCAAGAGAGAGATAACAGAGAGAAGCACTGCTCAATATTCAGTCTTTTGCTGTATATGCCATCCAATTTCTTCTCAGCACTGCTCCATTCTTCCTCAACTCAGAGTAGAACACTATTCACTGAGCCAAATTAGGTTTGTTCATGTGAGAGGATGGTGAATATGCAGGAAAGGTGTGTGTGTGTGTGTGTGTGTGTGTGTGTGTGTGTGTGTGTGTGTGTGCGTGCGTGCGTGCGTGCGTGCGTGCGTGCGTGCGTGCGTGCGTGCGTGCGTGCGTGCGTGCGTGTGTGCGTGTGTGTGTGCGTGTGTGTGTTAGAGAGAGAGGGGGAGGTAGAGAGCATTGAAATGTAGGGATGCACCGATCCGATACTCGTATCGGAGATCGGCGCCGATCCAGGCTCGGTGGCAAATGGGCCGATCCATTATCCGATCCGATAATTATGTGTAATTACAGTATGAAAACAACTCTACCTCCTCTGTGACACAGCAGTGTAGTATTGGCAGTATAACATGTGGAATGCAGCCACCTGCTCACACATTAACCTGGTCTAATTGTTGCACAGTTATTTAATAAATAATGCAGTACATTTTGTTTTACAAAGTTGGGAAAGTAATGTTTAAGTCAAGCCTTGATGTTGCCTTACACAAAATAATGATTCCAGACTCCACACAGTGAGGCATACAGCTTAATAGGTTATTACGTTTCTTTGTGGATCGGTACTCTGTATCGGCAGATACTGGACCCCCATGTATCGAAATCGGTATCGAATGCCAAAAAGCCGGATCGGTGCCGGACCAGTGCTGCAACTAATAATGCAGTAATAAGCACGATAAAGGTATATGATTATCATCTTTAAAGCACCATCATTAAGGGAGGAATCTTTTCCATTGTGGGAGAACCATGATGTCAGACACAATATCATCCAGTCACCCATCTCCCCAGATACTCATCTCCATCCGGTGATGATACCACCCCCCCCCCCCCCCCACACACACACACACACACACACACACACACACACACACACACACACACACACAAACACACACACACACACACACACACCACCTCATTCCTAACCCACCACTACTCCAATCAACTGCATGCATGCCCCCAGTACCAACGTTATTTACTGGAGATGGGGGACGAGGAGGCCCCTCCCTTGTGCCATTGTCCCTAATAAAAAAGTGCCATAATGGCTGGTAAATTAAGAGAACGATGTTGCTTGTGACTGTTACATGGCTTGATATGATTTTAATGGGCTCATAAACGACGGGGCAAATACTTGTCATAGAACTAAGTGGCTTCTCACTGGGGCATTCTGGGAAATTATACTGACACGCACACGTGCCTATGTACACAAGCTGATATTAAAGACATTGCTCTTGTTCAGTGACTTGTTTGGTGCATGACATAATCATAACCGTATACAGTATATACAATGGATGTGGACTTCTTTAAGATATTGAATCTATGTCTGAAAATGGAGATGTCCCTGTCTTAACTTGTTTTGACCTGTAATTGTCCCACTGCTTTGCTCCACCACTTTGTTTTTGTTTTTTGAGCCTATGGGGGGAGGCTTATATATGTTTGTATGTTTTGTATTGTATTTTGTATGTGAAAAACTGTTAAATAAAGTAAAAAAAATAAAATTGAATCTATATTAGCCAATCATAATGCAGTGAAATGTAAAAGTGAGCCAAATGTGAGGAAGGGTAATTTGTGGAGATAATAATCTGTCTATAAGATCGTGTTGACTAATAGAGGCAACATTGTGTGATACAAATGTCTCATGTCAGAAGCAGATAGTGAATGGAAGATAAAGATTTAACAAAGTATATATACCACTGTTTGGCTATCCAATGGTTTGTTCACCTTCACCAAAGATGCCCATGATTCCAAAGGGAGCATTGTCCGGCGTATTAACACTCAGATAAGCTTCGTATCCTCTGTGCATTCAGTCATCCATTTTATTATATCATTGATGTTGGGCAGAAAATATTTAAGTCCATATTTAAACTTTATAAGTGTTTTCGTAAAAGAATGGCCTACTTCCTCATTCAAGTAGCAGATCTGCATGCTCGGGGCTTGTATTGTAGATCTGCTAATGTCGCAATTTTTTAATGTTTTTAAAACATAGTATAGATGCAATGCGGCACGAAGGCTTAACTAACAACACTTTAGCTCAACACCCTGATGCTAGGAGAGTTAAGGGAAGCCATTTAGGAGTCCCGAGTGTTGGCTACACCGCACACTTGCATTGCATCGTATTAAACCAATAATAAAAACTGAACAGTTTTGGAGATACAAGGTTTGGGCTGAATAGCAACGATTGTAGTGTTGCCTTTCTAAGTGCCTATGAGAGGAGAGCAGAGGGCAGAGGAACACCTGGAGCATATTTGGCTCCGTAACGGCCCCTAGAACATCTACATAAAACTCCAATTACACACACTCATAAAAACTCACACAGGCTGCAATATTTCAAAGCCTCTAAACGAGATTAATGAGCAAAGGAAGGGCGGGCATATTTCAAAAAGAGCACAAGAGTGCCCGCAAACGGAATGCATCAAACTCTGCCCCCCAGCAATCCTTGGCCTCCTGTAATTAGAAGGCAACATTAATGTCATATTAATGAGCAGCCAGAAGGGAGGGAGGGAGAGAGAGAGAGAGAGAGAGAGAGAGAGAGAGAGAGGGAGAGAGAGAGAGAGAGAGAGGGAGAGGGAGAGGGAGAGAGAGAGAGCGAGAGAGAGAGAGCAGAATTAAATCATTACGTCAAATTTATGTCCTGGTCATATTTACGGCTTTAATAAGAGTTGGGTAAGCAAAGACACAGGGAACCGCTGGAGGCCATAGAGCCTATGTCAGCAGATATTCTCTCTCTTTCTCTCTCACACACACACACACACACACACACACACACACACACACACACACACACACACGTCCTTGTCGATGAGACCGGTTTAAATATGGACCTTTTAAAAAAACAGCAGCTTTTCAATCACCCTCCTTTACGCAAAGGACATAATATATTACTTGCAGGTGCACGCATGCACGCACGCACGCACACACGCGGACACACACACACACACACGAAAAAACATGTAAAACAACTTGTAATACAATAAATCATTGTCTTCATGTATTTAATCAACTAGGGAAGTTTCATGGTGATCAATATTTCTTAAAAAATGTTCATCCTATTCATGAAAAAGCTGCTCCTGTGGAAGTGTTCATATCATATATTAATTTCATTATATTGACCCTATAAACTATTAAAGGTTTTATGACATTCATTTTAATTTATTTTTATTTTAGGTTTTATGACCTCAATTACACCCAAAAAACCTGAACTTTGAACATTCAGTTGATTTTCTGTAGTCTGAAGTTTTCTTTGGGGTTTGGAAGGGGTTTGAGCTACAATGAAAACAGGCAACACAGTGAAAACAGTGACATCTGCTGGCAAATCCCATTGACAGGGATTTGCAGGGTCTTACATCACTTACTGCCGGCAAATCAGAGCACCTGTTTGAGCCAGAAAACCCCAGATCACAGAAAATCTACTGAATGTTAAAAGTTCATGTTTTTTGGGTGCAATTGAGATTAGAAAACCTAAAAAAAATAAGAACAATTCCAAAACCTTTTTTTTAATGTCACAATCCCTTTAACTATTTAGGTATGGTTTTGCCCACTCATAGTCATTTCGTAATGAAAACTCCGGCTCATGGACTATGTATAAGGTATTGGTATTGTATACTGTATACTGTATTGTAGGTTCAGTGCCTTGCTGCATGGGAGGAGCTTCTAATGACCAGAAGACGGCTCTGCCTGCTGAGCCACTGCTGTGTGGCAAGAGAGAGAGGGGAAATGAATAAAGTCAAAATAATAACTTTCAATTCATTACAAAGATAATGATAATAATGTAAGTCCAGGGGAGGTGGAGGGCAAACAAGAACATTGACCAGACCTAATTAAACACTGCCTGCAGCAATGTTTACTGATAAGCCCATCCTTTCTGTCTCTGTCTCTGTCTCTGTCTCTGTCTCTGTCTCTGTCTCTCTCTCTCTCTCTCTCCTGAACATTGCATTTTTCCATTTTCACACAAACACAGATGATTTCGGGCCTAAAATGTATGCCAATTAGTTGGGCCAGGCCTCGGGCTCCATAATAAAAAAGAATATATATATATATATATATATATATATGTATATATATATATAATATA
>NC_139706.1:36184567-36422067 GCF_964188405.1 Protomyctophum parallelum
CCTTAGAGTTGTTGTGTGGAAATAATAAAAAAAGGTCTCCCCCCTTCTGTGTAGCCTAGAACTGGAGGTCTAGAACTTGAGGTCATGCGATCAGTGACATCATGAAGATGTAAAGCCAAAACGTACGTCTTTGTGATGTCACTGATCACATTGTTTAAGTTTTCATATTGTAAATATGGTCGCTAACGTGGTTTAGCGACTAGCACTTTGACAGCTCATCCATCGTAGCTTGTTTACAAGTGAAACAGACTTCCTGTGCAGAAACTGCCTCATCAAAATAAGAGCCACTTGTAATGATTAGTCAACACTACTAACAGGATGTTAACATCTCATTTGAGTGCCTGTCAACATTCTCTAAAACCCTGTCTCTCAGCTGTTGGGTGCGCAAATGCGCCTCCATGCCTTTGATCTACCGCGCACCAAACGTTTTGACGACGCATGCGCACTGTGTGCACCCCTGGCTATAACACTGGCATATATACTATACTATTACCATTTGCCCTAAGTCTCGCTGCTTGGTCTCACTTTGTCTTTTCTCTCTTTTCTCGTGTTTTAAAAGTCATCCAGGCAGACCACCTCCCGTGGTCACCCCCTCTCTGCTGTGCTTCTCGGTTGCTGACCCCCCCCCCCCCCCCCCCTCTCTCCAGACTAGGCCCTGCTACCCAGCATAAAGCTTACCAAGGCGAAGCGGAGGGGGGTGGGGGGCTGGTGGATGGAGGAAAGGATGAGTTATTGTGGGAGGTAAAAAGATAGGGTGGAGACACAGGAAGTCCAGCAGGGAGAGAGATAACAGAGCTCTGAGGTTAGAGGAGTTTGGAGAAGGGTGTGTGTGTGTGTGTGTGTGTGTGTGTGTGTGTGTGCGTGCGTGCGTGCGTGCGTGCGTGCGTGCGTGCGTGCGTGCGTGCGTGCGTGCGTGCGTGCGTGCGTGCGTGCGTGCGTGCGTGCACAGCGTGTGTGTGAGTGAGAGAGCATCTAGTTGCATGGTGTGCAGTGAGAAACAGCAGGATAGCCTCTAGCTTAGAGGTTGTTGCTGCCATGCACACACAGGGTAGCATGCATTAGAGATGAGAGGGGCTCACACCAGCTATGCTCAGATCCACACACATGTGCAGGGCACACATGTGCACATGCACGTACAGTGCACACTCTTTTCACTTTAAAATGGGCCACTGTGGGTGTGCAAGAAAGTGAAAAGAGACACCAGACAACCCGGTAACAACACCAGACAGCAAGAGGAGTGAAAACCCTAATTTAGAATAGCAAACAAGCTGTTCATATATAATGGAGGAGAAAACCTCAGTGTTTCAGAATGATGCAGCACAAAATACTGACATCATCTTCTGTACTCACTTTGTACTCTGTACAAAGTGAGGGGGGGAGGGGAGCATTGACCTTTACATGCATACTTTACAAGCAAATACACATGCACCTCACCACACACGGGCACATGTGCATGTAAAGACACATGAACTCAGGGGGAATTGCACATGGATGCAGCTACACACACACACACACACACACACACACACACACACACACACTGGGGGCTGGATAGCGGGTCTGATGTAATGCAGCTTCAAACACACAGAGGATCAGAGCAGAACATCACACACATTCTCACAGAAACACAAACCCTCTTCCTACAGTACTCTCATCTCAGAGAGAGGAGCTCTGGGAATGAGAAAATGAAGAGATGGCACAGTCTGCTAGCCTGGGTTCCAGCCTGATTCACTGCGTTCCGCAGACCGTTGTGTGGGGTGAGTTTAGTGAATGATAAGGCGACGTTGCAGGACAACAGCAGTAGCTGCGCGGTGAGCATTGATATGGCAAACTGGTGTTTTTCCTCAATCCGCACCACAGACCAATCAGAAGCCACGGTTCCATTTCAACCTTCATGTGTCCCGCCTACCTAGAATAGGAGACAGTCTGCCTCGCTAATAAATAAATAATAATAGCATTCCGATTACATAGTGAAATCCTCTGTTTATCTAACTCTGAGAGTGTACAAATGGTAACAAAATATGTGCTACATTTCCAACTGCACCAGATACTGTATAGGACAGACTTTATCTTGTCCATGCAGACAAAGGTAAAATAATGATGCTAAGCTCCAATTAAGTCTGGACAGTTCTCCCCAGAAGAGGCTGTTGTGCCAGGTGATTGTGTACACAGACAGCCATCTGAGAGATAAGGGCCTACATATAAACTATTTACCCACACACTTATCAGACCTGCTGTCACCGATAATAGTCAAGCTGCTGCAAAGACACACAGTTATCGTGATTTAGCTCAAGTGCATTACACTGGACATCTGTGTAGAGATGGAAATCTTTCCCAAGCACTCACTTCCCATCTGTCTCACACGAACGTCTAGATCAGTTGCTTCTCAAATGTTTTAATTTCAAGAACCTCCATAACTCTGAAAGTGCACAAATGGAAACAAATGGACCCACAAGGGGAGAAGGGTGACACGGTATTATGTGAGGTAGAGGCTTGTTTTGGTGGTACGAGGATGAAGGGTATCACATGACTGCTGTGCTGCAACAGTACCATAAATAGATGGAATAAATGGACAGACAAGGGTCCATTTCGTTCAATTTTTTTATTTATGGTACTGTAGCAGCATGGCAGTGATGTGATACCCTTCATCCTCGTACCACCAAAACATCACATAATACCGTGTCACACCACACACTTCTCTGTTCTCACAGCTGACCCTGGCTCTCTCCATTCGTGTCTGTATGCACAGTAAAATGGAACCAAATGGACCCATAATGGGTCATACTGGACCAATTGGGATCATTTTTACACTGAGTCACCCTGTTGAACATTGAGGATCTTACTGTGCAGGATAATGAAACAGTCCAAAAGGAATTGCTTAGTGGAGTAACAGTTATGTTATGTTTATTTATTTGATGGACATCACAATCACATTGCTCATTGCACAATTGTACAATTTGTAGATGCATTGCTTACAGTGTGTTAGCACAAGTGCTATTTTTCACCACCTGTCCACAGGAGACTTTTCTAAAAATTCAAAAATAGTCCTCACTAATGCTCATTATAATATTATATGGCAATTTGTTTTATGTGTCTCAGAGGAGGGCTGTCGACAGTTCAGAAACCTGCTTAACAGTGACATCATCAATGGGGAATCCAAGCTAATAGAAACTGCAAGCTTTATATTCCTGGCAAGTTAGAATGCCATAATGGAAGCCATTGTTCTTGCATTAAAAAGATAATTAGCTCATGAATAAATAATTCATGTTAAACATGCCTAATGATGACACTGTTAGGCGGGTTTCTGAACTATCCACAGCCCACCAGAGACACAGACCGAGTAGATTTAATGTTTTATTGCATTTTAGTGTTAGTGAGGAGGACCAATTATATGAACATAGGTTGAGAATGGGTGAAGTCGTCCATTAATATGGGAGATATCAAAATACCCGTCTTTTCCACATTCTCTTGTTGTTCTGCTTCTCCTGTTTCTCATTACACGACATGAGAGATTTATATTATACGAGCAACTGGCAAGTGTACAGCACTTACACAAGAGTGCATGTTTCTCTATCTCTAACCCCCCGTGCACACCCACGCTTCAAAGTGCAGACACATTTAAACTCTCTTTTCTTTCTGTCTCATACACCCCCCACCCCGCCGCCACCCCCACCCTGCCCCTCTCCCTTGTACTCCTCACTCTCTTTCTTCTTTCCACACTGGAGTCTAAAAAGCGTGAAACCTTTTTAAATCATTTCTGGTGAAATATGCAGCTGTCCTCTAGTGGATCTGCTGGCCAAGGTCAGAGTAATAATACAGAGCATGGACACGCACGCGCACGCGCACACACACACACACACACACACACACACACACACACACACACACACACACACACACACACACACACTTTAAAATAATTTGCCATTATTTACTATTTTGAAAAACATTTTAAAATAGTTCAACTAGCGGATCTACATCGAGCTTGTAGATCGGCTATTTTAACTATTTTAAAAGGTTTTTCAAAATAGTAAAAAATGGCAAATTTAGGGATAAGGGATAAGGGTGGCGCAAGATGGAGCCCGTATAGTACAATCGAGTATAGGGAGTATACTACCAGCGTTAAGGACAGCCAAACTAACACACACTAATTGGAGAAATGTTTAATTAATGTTTTGGATGACACACAATTAACGCAATTAACACTCAACATGCTGTGGGAGGAAGAAAGGTACGCAGACAGAAACGGGAGCAGACAGAGAAACTGAGAAAGAGGAATATCGTAGGGGAGAGAGGCAGACAGACACTACTTTAGTTCGACTAGTCATTGGTTCGAAAAACGACAACCCACCTCAAACCCTAACCTAACCATAACCGCAAGCACGGGAGCAGGCGCTAGTCCGAGATGCGTCTGCATGTCGGACTAATGCTCCGTCGGATTTACATGCGGTCCCCGCAGACGGACAGAGTAGTCATAATTCTCCACACTCTTCCAATCCTTGCTCACTAAAAAGTGAGAAAGGATAACATACTGCACCAATTAAAGTACCAAAATGTAACAGCTGAGAGGATGCAGTTTAAACAGTCAATGATATGTCCCATGACTATTCCCAAAAACTGTATCCATCAAGAAATTTGCAATTTGTGCTGAAATGGTGCTCTGCTCCCCTCCATGTTAAATAAAATGCAGCATACTCTAGGGCCCAATGTTGGTTAAAATGGGTTTTGAATAATTACAGTATGTATGCTGAGCTTTAAGATATATATAATAAATGTGTGAAATGTGAATGTAAAATTTAATTATGTAATGGATAATTTGTCTTTTCCATAACATATTGCAGCATTAAATCTTTTCATTCCTTTTGCACCCAGGATCTCATGTTCTCTCCTCTCTACATACCGGTACATATATGTTACTCATTTTATACCCATAGAAATAGTGGTAATCCTGCTATAATCCAGAATTGAAATTGTACAGAACAGATTGCACACGCATGCACGCACGCATGCACACACGTACCTATATACAGTACTCACGCAATATCTCCAAGCATGAGAGCTTGAGTGGCGTGAGCTGCTCAGTGAAAGGGAGTAGTTGTGAATGGGAAGAAGAATTGAAGAGATGAAGAGCAGCTAAAAGTGCATTACTGGATGAACGATGGGCTCCTGCAGAGAGATGCTGCAAGGAATCATGGACCCCGTGGCAAGATTAGACACCATCTTGCTGCATCTAACTCAGTGGAAAAGAACCTTGCCTCTCTGAGTCCTTCAGGAGTTGGTTTAACAGCCCAGAAATATCTAATCCCCGAAATGCACTGAAGTATATGCCCAAACTCAGCATTCTAACCAAATGCGACAGAATTTGCATTAACTAATTTACTGCCAAGGACAATTTTGACTTTTTCCCCCCTATGGACATGACTTAAAGGGATATTTAATTTAAGAAAATGTTGTGGGTCATTTCATCATCTACTAAGGCTTATGTGAACACCCCAGAGAGTTGCTTGATTCCGTATTTCGATATTTCATATTAATTTTAGCTGCCCAGCCCCTTTAATATACAAACACATTGTAACTTCAAACTTATTTGAACGTAATATTTTAACCATGTTAGATTAAGCAAAAAACACGTATTTTGTTCTTGTGACTGTATTGTCCTAATATGTGAGGAGGAGGTTATGTATTTATTGATGAAAAATGCTGGGGCAAGTGCGCGGGCCCTGATTGAAAAAAATAAACCAAAAAATAAACCACGCCGACCGGGAGACCGATGGGTCGACCGGGGCCCAGCGACGGCCGGTGATCGCCACTCTGGCCTCAAAGGGACCCGGCCCCGAAAAACAGGTGCCCCCCCTTCTGCTTTTCTCACTTTGACTGGTTCTCACTTTTCCTGTAACATACATGATCACAAAAAGTGTTTATAATTTAATAAGATATTTAGATAGGATGTTGTAGACTTCTTCACCAATGTTACAGTAGGCTATTTACAGTAAGCTATATAGTAGCCTACAGTATGTTAAAATAAACAGAAAGATACATACCAATTAAAATGATCTTTTGTGACTTAATTTCCAGGCTTTTGCGTCATAGGGCATTCATTTACAGAAATCCAAAAATAAGTTGAAGTACAGATATACAAGTCAGTGACGATAATGCATCTTAATAGTATCAGTGGAACAACCTTGACATTCGATTTGTGAATTTAGTTTGAAAAGTACTAAGAAATGGACTCATACAGGCAGCATCTGGAACTATTAAGGCCAATCTAGTGCGTAGTGTACTTTGGTTATAATACTGGCAGATGAGAATGACAGCAATGACCTTTTTGGATCGGTTTCTTAATAATGCATTTAGAATTGTGATTGACAGGCAGGGGAGTTGCGGTTTGTCGTTTGCATAAATAAATAAGGATGTCCTGAGAGAGTTCACTGCTACCATGGTGAGGGAAGATTATTATGCGGACACATCAAACCGAGTTGACATTTCAGGAGTACGTACGCCAGTACTGTATATGAGCAGTGGTGGAAAAGTAGTAATTTGTTTTACTTAAGTAAAAGTATCAATACTGCAATGTAGAACTACTCCTTTACAAGTGAAAGTCCGGAATTCAAAATGTACTTGAGTAAAAGTACAAAAGTATTGGCATCAAAATGTACTTAAAGTACCATAAGTAGAAAGTACTCACTATGCAGAATGTCCCATTTGAAGTTTTCAAATGTATACAAATATTTTGAAAATAGCTGATCTGCAAGCTCACAATGCGTCGAATCGCGACACATTGTGAGCTTGTAGATCGGCTATTTATTTCCAAATGGCCAAAATGTATATACCGTAGTGCTGAAGTGGTTACTGTATCTTTTGTAACAATTCAAATCTACAAAGTAACTATTAACTAAAGTTTTCAAATAATTGTATTGGGAGTAAAAGTACATGTGTCTCTGAGATGTAGTGGAGTAGAAGTAAAAGTATTGGAAAGTGGAAATACTCAAGTAAAGTACAAATACCTAAAACATGTTACTTTCCACCACTGTACACAGGCATGCATAAATACACACATATATGCCCTGTATCTTTAGAACCACACAAGCACATGCACGCTTTCACAGTAGCTTCAAAAAGGCCCAAACTTCAAAGCAAAGGCGTTCCTCTTGGGCTGGCTAAGGAGAGATTCCCCAACACGTTAAGTCACTCACGCACAACAACTCTGACAAATTCCCACGCACAAGCATGTTGCACACTCTCTCACATTAGAATGCAAGCGGAGGTCTGCCCAGTGACTACAGTAATCTTCTCTCCGTTCCTCTTCCTCACTTGTTTAATCTCTTGTTTTATTTTCTCCTTTGGAATGGAAAGTATGGGTGGATCCATTTTCATCCCTTTCTTATAGATCAAAACGAAAGAAAGGCTGGCTTGAGATCAAATGTGCCTGTGAGGAATCCACCCATAGACTGTCCCCAGAGCTTCTACATCCATTGAACTATTCACATACTGTACAGTAGCCATTAGACACACACGTGTCACGCACGCACGCACGGTTTGTACATGGTCCATGTACAAACCAAAGACACAGCCCACCTTCAGAATCAGGACCTCCTTGTGACTGGTGTCAGAAGGAGAAAGAAAAACGAATAGGGTGTATTCGGGGTGTATTCGGGATGCTAACAAAGACATCACATGCATAATTAAACAAGCTGGTAACATTCTTGAATGGTTATCGTATTGTGAAGACTACTCTGACTATAAAACAATTTTTCAAGACTTATTTGTGGAAAACACTGAAGACTAAATTATCTGGTTGATGGTAAAACATCCTCCAAAGTAACAGGATTTCTTTCAACACACAAACACGCACTCATCACGCATGCACACACATTACCATTGATGTAGAGGTCCTCCAGAAAGCACATTATATCAATTGGAAGCTTACCAAGTGAAACCAGCCAAGACACACACTGTAGCCACTGAAATATTCAATAGCACCACAGCAAATCATTAGCATTATCATCAAGAGTGAAGACCTCAGGTAAGCTCCCAACTTCCAAAGACATTGATTTGAGACAGAGAGAGAGAGGGAGGGAGAGAGAGAGAATGAGAGAGAGAGAGAGAGAGAGAGAGAGAGAGAGAGAGAGAGAACTAGAAAAGTGCTCACACAGTGCTCCACCAGGTAAGGAACGTTTGGACAAAATGTGTAGGAGTAATATAAATGTTTATTTATTAAAGCTGTGCCTCCTGGTGGCGCTATAATAGGGCAATGTTAAAATGATGTGTGTACACAGATTGGCATTGATCGGGCCGGTGCCGAAGATTACACGGATGGAGAAAAAGTGAGATTACATGATATAATGCCCTAGTGTGTGTGTGTGTGTGTGTGTGTGTGTGTGTGTGTGTGTGTTTGTGTGTGTGCATCCTTTGTAACTATCATTAATGTGAGGTGAGATGAGATGCATTTGTGTGTGTGTGTGTGTGTGTGTGTGTGTGTGTGTGTGTGTGTAATTTCAACACAATCAACTCCCTGAACGAGCAGAGAATGCTGCTGCTCCACTGCTCAATGCATTAATACACCGTTAGAACATTGACGAGTGGCCTCGGTCTCCGTACTCCAGGCTAACGAGACATGCGCTGTATATTTGCCACCATTAGGGTGTTTATGATATCAGAGCCTCGCCCCTTAGCTTAACAACCATTGATTTGTTCATGGCATTACTCCTCCTGGCCTGCTGATGGTCGATGGAGAGAGAAGTGGGCTGCAGAGGGCCTTCACTGCTGGTTTTAATGACCCACTTTTAGACCATATCCGTGGTCATCATATGGACATACCTAACAATGGATGCCAAAAAAGGGAACATTTTCATTTTTGTGTATTTTTAAATAAGACATTCCATAAAAATCTAATTTTATATAGGCTACTTCCTTTTAACAAAAACTTGCTGCGTGATAAAGTGTTGCCTTACATCTACGGCATTGGAGTTAAGCATAACATTTATTAATTTACGTAGATGATTTAATTTACGTAGACGCCAATGGCGTTTTAAGTTAACCACCAAGCAAAGGGAGCAAGAGTAAGAGATTAGGGGATAAACGGTCTAATTGGTTATGTTCAAAACACCCCTTTCATCTTTCACCTCTCTCCACTGTCCACTGTGGGGAGGGAGGGGGGACTGCTGAACGTGGAGAAAGAACATATCAGATTCTAAACGGGTTAAGGTGTATACATGGAAGAAATGACCCCTCTGCACCTGATACGAATATAAATCGGGTTGGGCTTGATCGGGTTTATTTAGTTGTATACAACTAAACAAATCCAACGCTTAAGTGCCATTGACATATAGAAAGCAGCAGGGCGCTCTTCTGCAACCTGTGAGTTAATCTACAACAGACAAACGGAAAAAACGTGATCAAATTAAATGCAAGACGGCTTTCTTTTCCCAGACAGCATTTTTTGGAGAAAACAAGCTATATTAAACGGCCAATAACTAAAGAACAGAACATCCCGGTATCTCTCTTCTTCCTTTTGAGATATTTGGTGTTTACATAGTCATAGAACAAATTCTTCTGTGTGTCATGAAAGATTATTAAAAATGCTGGCAGTCGCAGGCTGTTTTGTCTGTTTGTCTGAACATGTTTTTCTCCTCAGTGGGTTGTCTGTTACGGTCCCAGCCAACTGGACTTAGCTAAGGGGCTACACAGTACACACACCACAACACAGCGACATCACTACAGTCATAGAAAACTTCAATTTTGGAGCTGTGTCAACGCAACACGTTTTATGAGTGAGTATGTGCTTTGGATATCATGTCCATAGCGCTCACACAGAAGAGAGTGTTTATTCGCAAATGCAATGTTTGCATGAACATATCACAAATAGCTTAGCTGACAGAAACAATGTAGGCATGGACTTCTCATGGTTGTGGTAATGACTTACGACTCAACAGGTAATCATGGGGTTGTTACACACAGCTATGTTCAAATGAGCAGCCTCCTCTCCTAAAGTTCAACTAAGCATATTAGTCAGGGAATATTATCAGTATTACCAGTCAAATCTGGGAATAAATAGAGAATCTTCTTCACCAATGTGTTTGTAAAGGTGTCTCCTAACATATCCCACATTTGTTTATATTCAACCACCCTAGGGGAATTTTTGACAGCTGCTGAAAGTTGGGGTACCATCAACAGTCAATATATGGCAAAATGTTCTACATTTCATTATGCTTTAAATAGCATGTGATATGTCAAACTAGGGGGTTTTCATCATTCTGAATCCATTCCAAGCATTTGTTTTGCATGTAAAAAACTCCTTGGGCTAAAAACAGCCATAGACACTTGCCCAAATGTGCCCAAATGTGCTGACCTCATCATATTTGTGATGACGTTTATGGCCTTTTTAATAATTAAATTTAGAACATGTTGCCATATAATGGCTGTTGGTGGTACCCTAACTTTCAGCAGCTGTCAAAAATTCCCCTAGGGTGGCTGAATATAAACCACTGTGGGATATGTTAGTAGACACCTTTACGAACACATTGGTGAAGAGAATTCTTGGTAAGAAATGTATTCCCAGGTTTTATTTCCCCTGACTATATACTGTGTACGCAGTGCATAACCCAAATTCTGCAAATACTTTCAGTGCTCACATCCCTGGGTATGGAGTATGGACAAGTTAATGTATACAGTAATTTTGTCCACAGACCTCCCATCAGAAAAATATGTTCTGCCGTCTTACAATCACAACAAATCATGATGTGAAGGAGATCAGCCCCAACTCTCCTCTCCTCCTCCCCCTCCCCCTCCCCCTCCTCTCCTCCTCCCTCTCCTCCTCTCTCCTCCTCTCTCCTCCTCTCTCCTCCTCTCCTATCCTCCTCCTCCTCCTCCTCCTCCTCCTCCTCCTCCTCCTCCTCCTCCTCCTCCTCCTCCTCCTCCTCCTCCTCCTCCTCTCCCTCCTCCGGGGAGCTCATTACAGCACACTCACCGACCATAGGACTCTGCCTAATTATCTGACTGGGGGATCAGCTAAAGAGGGGCACAAGCCTTATGTGTATAAGAAAGAGAACGATGGGGCGTGTGCGTGTGTGTGTGTGTGTGTGTGTGTGCGTGTGCGTGTGCGTGTGCGAGAGAGAGAGAGAGAGAGAGAGAGAGTAAGACAGGGAGTGACAGAGTGACAGAGAAAGACAGCGAGAGAAAAGTGTAAAAAGGTAGCCCGTACAGGAAGAATACTTTCTGAGGGTGACTGGAAATGTGCCACATGAGAGAGGAGGGGTGGTACATAAAATGGGGATAATGTGCGAGCAGATTTGGATGCTGGCAGTGGGTTTCTGTTAGAAGCATAGCCTCGGGTATCTGGTTGATATTACTGCTGCAGATGGTTGTGAGACACTTCTACGAGATTTATGTGCTGTTAGAGCTCCTGCATGCATGTGTTTTGTGCAGATGTGGTTTGTGTGTGTGTGTGTGTGTGTGTGTGTGTGTGTGTGTGTGTGTATGGCGCGCGTGTGTGTGTGTGTGTGTGCCACGCGTGTGTTTAAAGTACATGCGTGTGCTCGCACGTGTGTACAGAAACACGTGTTTTGTAATTGTTGTCACTTAAATGGCACGCTTTAGAAATAAATAACCTATTGAAACCTCAGGAGAGGTACGCTGTGAGCCAAAGCATCCAATCAATCTATTCTATACACAGTGTAAACTGCCACTGCCATCAACATGCTTTACACACAGGCTGCTGTAAATATCAGCATATGACACCTACCACATGGAGTGTGTACATCTAAAAACAAAATGTCAAAAAAGAACACAGAAATCCTGGTTGAGTCAAATGAAAGAGTTGTCTCTAGTAAAATCTAAGTAGACAGAACCTCTGTTTTATACATGTAGACTTGTATATCGATACTGTAGGTCAGGCCTACATCCTTCACACCCACCTACTTTGTAGGGGTATGCAATGATACTTAGTGATATGGGGCCTGATTCTTCAACGTGTTTCCGCTGATATATTGCCGTGACGCTGGCGGAAAGGCATTTACGTGGATTTCCCACATTAATTTGGAATTCATGGAAATGGCCGTGAACTTGACGCTGACTTTGGTTCGTCGGTAACTCCGCTAAATCCTCCGCCACCTCTTTAGGTGGCGGAGAAATTTGCGGAAGCATACACTTGCATATAGATTTATTCAGAAGGCTTTAGTCTTCATGCTGAATCAATAAATAGTCCCCAAATCTCAGATAAAATATGTAGGCATGTGCCCCCAACATATTGGTCGATCAGCACAAAAAATCAGCACAAAAAACGATATATATATATATAAAAGCCGAGTGCACTTGTATGCCTAAATGCATGCATTATAGGCAAGTTAGCCTATAGAGTCCCATATACAGAAACTGCCCCGCAAGCCGACACCTTTTTATTTATTTATTAGGATATTTATATCATGCGCGATTGGGGCTGCTCACTCGGCAGCCTTCTACTCGAAGTGCAACGGTTGTGAGCTTGTAGATCGGATCTCGCGGACTCGCGCTGCATGTTAAAAAACAAATTCACAGTTATAATAAGAACATAGGCTTATCTGCATTCTGCACTGTACGAATCCAACATAGTTTAGTGTAGACAGTAATGCCTGCAGTAGGCGGCGGCAGGCCTAATGAAAGTTTTGTTACGGAGACTGTCGGGGTGTGTGTGTGTGTGTGTGTGTGTGTGTGTGTGTGTGTGTGTGTGTGTGTGTGTGTGTGTGTGTGTGTGTGTGTGTGTGTGTGTGTGTGTGTTTGTGTGTGTGTGTGTGTGTGTGTGGCGGAGGGCAGACAGCAGCGTACTGCCGATCCGATTCACATTGGAAAATGAATAGGGCTAATTAGCCCTATATAAAAAAATAGAAGACCAATATTAGCCTAATGAATGCAGCGTGTTTGAAAGTCGGCCAGTCATATCAGTTTTAAACCAGCTCACCTCCACTCGTGAACATGACGGACACACAGACAGAATTTATAATAATGTATATTTATATTGATCACATATGGATGCCACACACAGAATAGTTTAACTCACTGGATAAACTCACTGGATTATAATTTCTTCAGACAAGAGGATCCCAGGCCTACGAGGTAGGCCTATAATATATTTACTTATGAATGTATGGGCTACTGTTCTTTATCGCGCAACAGTGTCGAGGGCCCATGCAGCCCCCCTCCCTCTCTCGTCTCTCTCTCTCTCTCGCTCTCTCTGAAAATACGACTTTTGCATTGACATATCCGATATTTTAAATATCGGATATGTTTTACCTCTGCAAAGGTGTGAGTGAACACCCGCCTTGGTCCCGAACTTAATTAAATAAATTATAATTATATTGCTTCAGCGGAGCACGCACCATTGTAAGCTTGGATATAGCAGTGACCGCGGCTGTGATCTCAGACAAACTGCTGTCTGCTGAGTCATGCTTGAAGCCTTTTATGGTACGATATGGGGCGTGGATCAATGCAGATGAGGTTGTCGGTTGCTTTTCCGATCACTTTGCACCCGCTGCTTTCAGTATGACATACACCTGCGATACGCCAGCGCACCTGTGGTACACACCACTCTCTGAATAACACGTCATCTCAACGTAGCTTGATCGGACGGATAAATACGATATCTGTTTCCGTCACCGTTACACTCTGGCGCATTTCGTTTTTGAAGAATCAGGACCATGGATACAATACAGCATCTCTCATATGGCCCAAATCCTTCACAGAGGCTTCCATGGACTAATTACCCTCTCTTCCCTTCATGATGGATGGATGATGGATTAGATAGATAGATAGATAGATAGATAGATAGATAGATAGATAGATAGATAGATAGATAGATAGATAGATAGATGGCAATCAGCGACAGCCGCAACCTGTCAGCCGCGACCTTTATAAACGCCACTTGAACTTGACACTGTCTGGTTCACCCAAGACGCTCGCACAGCGTATGTCGACAGCTTGGCGCTGGATGGTAAGTCCACACTCCTCTCGGTACCGGATCCCTCGACACTAACTAAACTCACTGTTTGATTGTTTGTACCGCAACTCAATTCTGTCTTGTATTCCACTTCATCAGGCTTGTAGGAGTGGGGCTGAAAGCACACACGGGAGTGTGTGCCCCCCATAAACAAGTGACGAGTGGAAAGCCGCACACATACCTGGAAACCCACCTGACTCGGTTCGGGGACGAGTAGCAGAAGACGGGACCCTCGTATCGACTGGCAGTCCACCGCACGTTAAGGTCGCAGTAAGACAACCGTTCTCTCATTATCACATGTTTTGCTAAGAAGAGGCACTCACAGACGCTTGAGAAGCTAAGGATAATAAGAATAATTGTGAATGAAGAAAAGCACCTTGTTGATGTTTACTGAAGAGAAGACGTTTAGTTAACTGTGTCACGTTAACCCTGAAGATTGTGAAAGAAGAAGACCTTGTTGATGTTTATCGAAGAAAGCATGTTCTAGTTAAAGTGTCACGTTAACCCTGTGAACGAAGACAGGCCCGTTGGGTTCAGTTAAACCCTTAAAAGACTTTAAGTTGGCGAGAGCCCCGCCTTACACCGGTGAAAGAAGACCGAGACTGTGATTAGAAATATAGTGCTCTTTTCTGTTAACCCATTGGCTGCCTTTGACGTACCGCTACGGCGACCCCAGTATATAGAGAGAAATCAGAGTATAAATGCTTGTGTACCTACCTGTTGGCCGAGCCTAAGGGGCCCTAGGTTACATACTCCCCCGGTCCCAAAACCAAGTACTTTTACTCTGATTACTCACACAAATGTATCTGAGTACTTCTACTCAAAAGTACTCTTCTGTGCCCTGTGGATAGAGAAAGCTACCTAACACCGTACCTACCTCCGGGGAGCCTCCTGGCACCCTCTGGACCCTGGAAAAGAAGAACAGGAAAGTTATAGAAAAGTCTAGTTGGTAGATAGCCTAGACCGGAGTCTCAGGCCCCAACCCTGTACTTACCTTGTGCTCTGACCGCTTGCTAACCACCCCTCTAATCCTCTGCAGTGACGTTTCAATCCAAGGAGACCTGACTTCAAGAAAGAATGTTGTCTCATGCATAATCTGATGTGATATTGACTTTTGTCTGACATTATCTGAAATAAAACAAGGGGCGCCACCGTGTGTCAAACCCTTGATACTGCATTCTGACTCCTGAATCCCACCCGACCTCCCACAACAGATATATTCTGCGTTACATAGAAGACCAGATTTGCAATTCAAGGTAATGTTTGTTCTATATTTATGGCTTTACATTGGCCATTACAGCTTTGTTTCCATTTGGGAAGACTTCATTGATTTTTATGGGGTGGAGGGGGGCATAAGATGCTCTTTATGTGCCAATTACGGTTTTATGTGTGTTTGTCTACATGTGTCTACATGTGTGCGAGTGCACGTGTGCGTGTGCACATGTGCATGTGTGTGTGCAGTGATGAGGATGAAATGACGCATGCACGCACGCAGCCACACAGGCACACACACACGTACCTGCAGCCTCAGTCCTTGCGCACAGAGACTCTAATGCAGAGTTATTATATCCCCATAATTACTCTAATATCCGCCACATCATCTTCTAGCTTTCTGACCTCTTCCTAGAGCCCTAAGATCCATCCATCTGCTTCTCTACCTGGACACATGAGCTCTCGCTCCTCTCCTCCTCTCTTTCAACCACATGGCCATGATAAATCTCTGCGATACCTTCCCGATGGCAAAATCAATGGCTAATTTGGAGCACCGCTTTATATGCCCATTGTGTGTGTGTGTGTGTGTGTGTTCATGTGCACACCACGTCAAGATGTGAATCGTTGTTTGTATTTAAGCCCAGGCCCCCAGGGCAGTACTTGTATGTATGCACACTCACAATTCTACATATGGCTTTTCATTTTGTGTGTGAGATCATCAGTTTATCTCTACAACAACGTGAGACTAAGTGTTTCCCAGAAGACCAGCTCAGCCTGCTTTGACAGTAAATAAGCCAATAGGCAAATGTCATGCGGCTATTAAATGAGTTAAGCCTGATCGATGTCGGTGCGCGTGCAGAGGTATATAAATTCATTCAAAATGAGACACCAACTGACAGCAATAAAACAAGTCATCTGTTAGCATCCATCTGCAGATATGTGGGCTGGCAAGTGTGTAAAATACATACGGTATATCATTGGTGTCGAATGGAAACCACGTATCTCCATATTTAAACTTTTTCTGGGTTTTCTTTTTTGTAAATTGTGGTGTCTCGCTGAGGGACCGCGTGCCACCTGACCACCTCCCTGGAGAGAGAGAGAGCAGGGGAGGCGGAGTTGAGCACAACAGGCTGGGCTGCATCATAGGAGGCAGGTACTATCACCATTACCTGCTGGAGGGCTTCAGATGAGCAACACCTGTGCTCCCAGCCAAACACTTCAAGAAGCCTTCACCTCCCCGCACTCGCTCTTGACTCTCTCCGTGGCAGGTTGGTGCGCGGTCTGGCGGTAAGTGAGCACACACTCCCTCACAAATATTATACAATCCAAATATGTCAGACTGACTCTATTTTCTCACCTCATAGGAGCATTACTGATATCCGGGTCCCCGTTGGGCTCGGCTGGGAAGAGGCTGGCAAGGGCATGTCTTGGAGGAATTGGAAGTGACATAGTCACAAGTGACAAGTGACAAGTAAACCAAAGACTGTTATAGGAAGCCCCAGAGCGGCTATCTTAGGCTCACATGTACCTGGACGTACCAGAAGACTTTGTGTTATCGAATACTGAACTTTTAAGTTGACAACACTGGAGCCTCAGTTATTATTATTATGATTTTCCAAGTTCAATCCCTGTGAATATTATTTTGGTTTAAATAAATGAGTGCCAAACTCTGGGCTCAAACCTGTTCCTTGCCTGTCTGTCTCTTGGCGTTGGTTGCAATCCTCACAAAATGAATAACCTACTTCGTCATACAAGAGTGTCACACAAAAGTAGTGAAAATAGCAGATCTACAAGCTAACATGTCGCATGTGAACTTGTAAATCGGTTATTTTCACCATCTTAATAAGTTGATGCAAGAGCCAACGCTAGACTGCCGACCCGGATGTACTTTGTTTTAGTGTGTTGCACGCTGGGCGGCCATCTTAGATGCAAAATAATTAGCGTGAATGCTAGCGAGCTAAAATGAAGCCATCCTTGCTCTAGAAAGCGCCAATGTTCCAATCGGGATCACCGGATAATAAAAAAGACCTCCGAACATCGCGCAGTTTATCAAAACAATGGAGAGCTCCGTAGATTTAGAGTTATTCCATTTTTTGTCCGGCTGCATACAAGAAGTGAACGACACTACGGATGAGCAAAACCGGTCTAGGATCGCTATAATAATTTCAATCCGGTTTGATATCAATAATAAAGCTTATCTGACGTAACGTTCCACCAATAGCGGTTGCCGGTTGGATTCTAATTGGCGGAACGTTCTGTCACGACCAGTTTGTATAAAATGTTTTTGAAGTCATAATAAAAATGGTTTTGGTTTCCAAGGTTTCCACCTGGCAGCGACAATATGCTCTTGTCTGTCGTGTGCACGCACATTCACGCTGCACACACGCACGCATGTCAAGTCAAGTGGCAGCAGGACGAACCGTGAGGGATGAAAAGGGGAGGGTGGTTGAAGGGATGGAGAGCTTGAGGCATGGATGGAGCCATCACTTTGCACACAGAGATGCAGGGGCAGTGAGAGATGAGGGGATGATATCCCACGCATGCGGCAGGAATGCTTACTCCAACACTTTCCCTTTCGCGTGGCCCCCGCAAAGGAGACAGAAAAGAGCAAACATGTCATGGGAATGAATCCATGCTCACTCGCCCTCTGTATAGGGGAAACAAACACAGGCGTGGGCGCATCAACAGCAGCGATGCACATCTCACAACGAAATACCTGTCTCATGTTGAGTTTTCTTATTCGTTTTTTAATTTGTATTCACTATCTCTCTCTGACAGACAGTTCTCATCTGGGTTCTATCTTTCAGTGAAACCCTTCCCATGAGTGATCAAGAAGCCCAGGTAATGGTGGAGCTGCTGTGACGATAAGCTATTTGAAATGCATTCCATCGGTGTACATCTCCAACACACTGGGTTGGATCACAGGATTGTAGCTCACCGATATAGCCCTAGAGGGCTGGAGTCAGCTGTCAATCATGAACATGTACTCAAATCAGTTTCAGCTAGTATACACATATTTTACACACACACACACACACACACACACACACACACACACGCACGCACGCACGCACACGCACGCACGCACATGCACACACACAAGCACACCCACACACAGTACATTTTCAAGAACAAAAACAAACCGTACAAACACAAAAACATAAACATACAAGCAAAATACAAGACAATACAAAAAGGGCTGACTTTTTAAATCCTGAGGGAGGAAATGAATGACGTTTCATAATCGTTTATATTTTGTCTGAATTTTAAGCTGCTGGCTACAACGTGGGAGTTATTTATGTGCACACAACAGATAGGCTAGCAGTTCCGTGACATTCATTGTCTTTACCCCCCCCCCCCCCAGAAGCAAAGATTAGAGTCAAAAAGCGTTCGCTCTGAACTGGGGTAACAGGTACGGTCGCCCCTTTTCCATCTCGCCCCACTACTCTACCTAGCTGTAAATAACAAACATAATTCACTTGGTGATTATTTAAAAGGTATTATCATATTAATTTATCATTGTTAAGTTCACTCTGTATATCCACGGACATAATAGCATGATGATGCCATTAACTGCTAGAAGGTCCTAAATTAACTTAATTAAGCAGTCACAGTCTCTGTGACATGTTGTTCTTTCTAAATGTTACAGAGTATAGAGATCGACTACTATACAATCAAATAAATCTGTATACATTCAGATTTCAGAGAGGGAGGGAAATACTAAATTAACTTTTAACTACATTTTTTTTTTTATCGCGGGGGCGAGTCGTTTGGTATTCTGTACTGGGATCCTCTCAAAGCAACACACCTGTGTACTGGGATCCTCTCAAAGCAACACACCTGTGTACTGGGATCCTCTCAAAGCAACACACCTGTGTACTGGGATCCTCTCAAAGCAACACACCTGTGTACTGGGATCCTCTCAAAGAAACAAACCTGTGTACTGGGATCCTCTCAAAGCAACACACCTGTGTACTGGGATCCTCTCAAAGCAACACACCTGTGTACTGGGATCCTCTCAAAGCAACACACCTGTGTACTGGGATCCTCTCAAAGCAACACACCTGTGTACTGGGATCCTCTCAAAGCAACACACCTGTGTACTGGGATCCTCTCAAAGCAACACACCTGTGTACTGGGATCCTCTCAAAGCAACACACCTGTGTACTGGGATCCTCTCAAAGCAACACACCTGTGTACTGGGATCCTCTCAAAGAAACACACCTGTGTACTGGGATCCTCTCAAAGCAACACACCTGTGTACTGGGATCCTCTCAAAGCAACACACCTGTGTACTGGGATCCTCTCAAAGAAACACACCTGTGTACTGGGATCCTCTCAAAGCAACACACCTGTGTACTGGGATCCTCTCAAAGAAACACACCTGTGTACTGGGATCCTCTCAAAGCTCTTGCCTCTCCTCACCAAGCTCATCTATATTCAGGGCTGCACATAAGCGGTGCGCCAGCACGCATGCGCTGTCAAAATTCAAAATGCGCTGTCAATCAAGCGCCGGGAAGCGCTTCTGCGTACCAACAGCCGGGGCCGCCTAGAATGATTATTATGGCCAGAATACTAGTCAGTTCTGTGGCGAGAGCATTTTCCACCGACTGCCACTCAAAGTGGCTACTGGCCAATCACAGCACGTCTTGCACAAGTGCACTGGCCATTGTGGCCAATCACAGTACGTCCTTACTCAAAAGGGGGAGCATTCCATGCTGCTTTCTGCTGGTAGGGCGGTTGACAGAAGGACACTACTGAGAAAACCTGACACAAATAGTTTCGTCTTCTCCGTTTCAGATAGCAAACTACTGTAGTCCCCGGTGTAAAAGGGCATGCTTTGGATGCTTTGCACTCTTCCCATTTGCGCTGTGCTTGTGTTTGTTTTCCGGGTGCTGGAGCAGCATGGTTGCTCGTGTGCGATGCAGTCTCTCACAGCCTAGGCACCGGCCACCGACTTTTTACGGGTACTAAGGTTTTAGTTCCGACATAGTGGAGTGGGAAGAGTTTAAAGCATTGCGGACTGGCACTGCTGCTGCCCAACATGAACACCGTGTCTCGACATACTGTCCCTTATTATCGTAAAGTCGGGTAGTGTACACCGTTTATTTTTGCACCGAGGAGCCATGTGTGTCTGACTGTCTGACTACGTCGCCTCAGCTAAAAACAAAAGGGAACCCTGATGTATGCTTCGCCGTACGATGTGTCGCATGTTAAAAAAATAGCTGATCTGCAACGTATCGCAACAGGTTGTGAACTAGTAGATCGGTTATTTAAATACAAAATAATAAAAAATCTAAATATTGCTTTGATGTTCATATTATCCTTAGGAAGTATTAAGTTGTTTTTATTAGAATATGCATTCCATAGGGCTGGACCACACATGGTTTTAGCAAATTTAGATTTTTTTAATAATGGGATGAATCTACAACAAGAGCCATTCTAGGGCTAAATCTAGAGTTGCAATACCCTCCATTGACTCCCCACTCATCCAATAAATATCGTTTTGCTATAAGTTATTCATCCCTCTTGTATACATCCGGCAAGACGAGTCGCCGCATTTTAGGAGCACCAAGAAACTCCTCCAGGTGCTCCTCTGAGTACTAGACCAAAAACGTTGTGTGCAAATTGATCAATATCAGTGAAGATCCTGAATGTGCTTATATTTAGCCCAGATAAAGGTTGCTTAACCGTGGAAAAAAAGTAATGTATATACTTGGTTGTACATCACACTTTTAAACTATTTTCTACATGCTATATGCGTTACCATCATGGTGACGCGTTACGATGTGACGTGTTTTAAGCTTGTTTGTTTGCTTGTTAGAGGAATTTCCTTAATGCTGATTGCTGCAAAAATAAACTCATCCTTAATCGTCTTATCCCCCTCGTTGAGCCTCTACTCCGAAACAATCAAAACGGATTTAGACGTGGTAGATCCACTTTGAGTCAAATCCTATGCTTACGTAGGGTTAATGAGGAATCAGCTCTGCAACATCGATGATTTGCAGCAAAATGATAATGATGATTAAGCTTGTAGATCGGGCCATTTCCACTATTCACATAAAGTATTTAAATGATGTAAGTAGTTTGTCATTGCCCTGTGCACCTTTTGTTTACGAAGCCTAAAAGCTAAACAGAAATGTCATTTCTATTCATAATGTTCCAATGTTCAACATCAGAAAAAAAACAGTTAAATTGTTGATCGCAAATATGTGAGTGACAATTAATCAACACGTAACATGTCATAGTTGTGACAACCCTAGAGTGCGGTCCATCAAAGCGGAGCCCTGTGTGGCCCAGAAGGACCCGTTGATTTATGGGCAGGCCAGAGCCGAGCACACCAGAACATGTAGAGGTTGACCCTCGCTGTAAATAATACATGGAAGCTGCGGTGAACGTCACATTGAAGTGGAATATAGTGACAGAGAAGAATCCTTGATAAGCCAAGGGTCAATGTTGTGGTGAGAGGTGTATGCATGTGCAATTGCATGTGCGTGTGAGTGTGCGCAAGCGTGTGCGTGGCTGCGTGCATACTTGCCTAACTGTATAATATTGTGACTGCAGGTCGCATTTACTATGAAATCGTACATTTTTGTCAGTCAGTCACTCAAAATCCCCATACATGGGGCACCTGCTGGCCTAGTGGTCCAGGCGCATGCCACATAATAGGCTCTGGCCTGACAGTGTGTTGCGTGTTCGAGTCCCGTTCATGACGACCTTTGCTGCATGTCTCTCCCCTTCTCTCTCTCCCATTTTCCTGTCTATCTTCACTAATAAATGGAGCGTAGCTTGCGGAGTTAGTTCATGCAGACATACTCGAGGGGGTTCATGCCATGCTCAAAGGCGCATACTATACTCAAGGGGTTAACATGCTGTATACTATGTGGTCATATAAGTGTGTGCAAGTCCCACACGTCATTCGTTGATGTGGCAGTCAGCTGACCAATTGGGCGAGCTACTTAAGCTCACCAGTCTGCAACTCTGCATACTCTTCCTGCCTTCCTCTGCATATGGTTCCTGGTTGTTATGTGATGTTTGCTCCCACCACCACCCCAGCACCACTGGTGGGCTCTGAATTTATGTTCCCCATGGGGGTTTATTGTATATCTATCTCCCTGCTCTTAATATTTCAGAATGGTGTTTAATTGTGCCGAGCAAGGAGAAAATGCAGCAGAGCCGAACACCAAGTTTAATATCACATGTACACTGTATTCTCATGTATTCAATAAATATGGGTAAATCTATTCATGAGTTGTCTGACTGAACTATCAATAAAGCCAAAAACAAATCTTAAAAAATCCCCATACATGGGAAAGTCCCCATATATGCTGGTGCCCAAGGTCTCGTGACATCAGGTGACATCATCAGGGATCTCCATCCCTGATGTCATAGTAAATGCGACGTGCTGTCGCAATAGAGCACCGAAGTCCTGACGTAACTCGCTCATCCCGACGATTCCACTGGTTCGCGGAAGTAATTTCTCTATGGAGAATAACATGGGGTGATCTTAATATCGTCTACTATAAGCGTTGTGGTCCAAAAATAAACAAGCTGTCTCAGCGTTATTGTTAGGGAGGTGTCTCTGTATCGTTTGCAATAGTCAGTCACTCATATATGATACAGTCTGCTTCTAGCGAAAATGTAACTAATTCAGCAGCAGTAACATTAGTGTTTTCTCTCAGTCAGTTGATTCTTCATATCCATATGAGTGCAACGGCCGGGGTGACATGTTTATTTTTCAAACACAGTTCTTATATGAGGCGATCTAAAATCGCCTTATGGGGATTTCAATGCAACGGTGCTCTATTACAATTTACAATTTACAATTTAGGCATTTAGCAGACGCTCTTAATCCAGAGCGACTTACAATAATCAAGAACAAAAGCATGGGAATACATCACAAAAGCATTTATCATAAAACATGCGTAAGCTAAGAAAGTAACAGTGGAATATCTATATTATGAGACTATACATATAAACTATATATATACTACTATGCTATACATATGTACTATGGCGTGCTATGACTATATACAATGCAATTATAGTGCCGTCTACATAACATGCTATAAGTCTGTATCAGATGCTATCTAAGTCTAAGTCTGTATCAGATGCTATCTAAGTCTACAGAAATGCTATCTAAGGGGGTAGGGTAAGTGCTATGGGCCATGATGGAGTCTAAAAAGGTGGGTTTTCAGACTACGGCGGAAGATTGGGAGTGATGCTGCAGTTCTGACTGCAATGGGAAGTGCATTCCACAGTTTTGGAGCCAGAAGGGAGAAGAGTTTGGGACGTGTGGAGCGTTGTCCCGGCGTTTTTAGTGAGGGTACTTCCAGCTTCCCTGCGGTGGCTGATCTGAGTGCGCGGGAGGGTTTGTAGGGTTCAATCATACTTGCAAGATATGGGGGAGCCATACCTTTGGTTGCCTTGAATGCCAGCATCAGAGTTTTGTATTCTGTGCGGGCAGCGACCGGGAGCCAGTGGAGGGAGCGGAGCAGGGGGGAGACATGTGAGAATTTTGGCTGGTTTGGCTGGTTTGGCTGGTTGAAGACCAAGCGAGCCCATATGGAAATCCCTGATGTCATCAATATTGGCCAGCAACTCTACATCTGACCTCAAACCTCAAACCCTTAGATCTCTATGGATATATGTCCATCCTATATCCATCCTTCCTCTTCGATGTCTACCTGTCCATTCAAACTCTAGACCGGCCTGCCCCAAAGTTATTAGTGCAGCCGGCGAAAACTGTACTGCACAGGTACACTCACCTGTCCTGTACTGTACTGTACTGTACAGGAGATACTGCCCCCGCCACCACCCTTATTTCTCCATATATGGAGCTGACGTGTTCTGACATTCCATATGTTGATCTGACCTCATCAAACCCTGTACGCTCCATATATAGCCAGTACAGAATTCATTCCATATGTTGATCTGACCCCCCCATGCAAAAGTGCCAGAACTCGCCCATAGTCTGCTGTCATCCAGGCGGATGCGTGAGGGCGAGGTCGCTTCTCGCCCTCAGGCGTCTTACTGGTAGTATATGGCATGTCTTTCAGTCAGAAATCTGTTCATGTGTGTGTGTGTGTGTGTGTGTGTGTGTGTGTGTGTGCACTGTGCACGTGCGTACAAACGTGCGTGCGTCTGTGTGTGACAGTGCATATACAATATGGGCCTGATTCTTCAACGCGTTTCCGCTGATATAATGACGTGACGTTAGCGGAAAGGCATTTACGTGGATTTCCCACATTCATTTGGAATTCATGGAAATGGCCGTGAACTTGACGTTCACGTAGGTTGTTCGGAAACTCCATCCAATCCCACGGGACGTCTTTAGGTGCAGAAATTTGCGGAAGCATACACTTGCATATAGATTTATTCAGAAGGCTTTAGTCTTCATGCTCAATCAATAAATTGTTCCCAAATCTCAGATAAAATATGTAGGCATGTGTCCCCAACATATTGGTCGATCAGCACATAAAGAAATTATAGCCTATATAATATAAAAGCTGAGTGCACTTGTATGCCTAAATGCATGCATTCTAGGCAAGTTAGCCTATAGAGTCCCATACAGAAACTGCCCCTGCAGTGCAAGCCCGACACCTTTTTATTTATTTATTAGGATATTACTATAGCATGCGCGATAGCGCTTCTCACTTGACAGCTTTCTACTCGCAGTGCAACGCGTTGTGAGCTTGTATCGCGCATGTTAAAAAACAAACTCACAATTATAATAAGAACATAGGCTTATCTGCATTCTGCACTGTAGGCTACGATTCTTCACTGTACGAATCCAACATTGTTTAGTGTAGTAATGCCTGCAGTAGGCGGCAGGCCTATTGAAATTGTTTTGTTACGGAGCTCCTTGAGTCAGTTGACTGTCGCGGTGTGTGTGTGTGCGTGTGCAGGGTGTGTGTAGTGTGTGTGTGTGTGTGTGTGGGGGGGGGGGGGCAGTCATATCAGTTTTAAGCCAGCTCACCTCCACCCGCGCTTGTTCACAAACATGACGGACAGACTTTATAATAATGTATATTGATATTGATCACATGCATGGATGCCACACACAGAATGGTTTAACTCACTGGATAAACTCACTGGATTATAATTTCTTCAGACAAGAGGATCACAGGCCTACGAGGTACTGTATAGGCCTATAATTATTCACTTATGAATGTATAGGCTACTGTTCTTTATCGCGCAAACAGTGTCGAGGGCCCATGCCCCCCTCCCTCTCTCTCTCTAGCTCTCTCTCAAAAGACGACTTTTGCATTGACATATATCCGATATTTTAAATATCGGATATGTTTTACCTCTGCAAAGGTGTGAGTGAGCACCCGCCTTGGTCGCGAACTTAATTAAATAAATTATAATTATATTGCTTCAGCAGAGCACGCACCGTTGCAGCTTGGAAATCTTTTTATTTCCTTTGGTGTCCTTTGATGGATTGATGTCAGTTTGTGCATATATAGTAGCCTACAGTGGTAATATACAATGGTGCAAAAACGACATAACATAAAAGCCCTAACCTGCTCCTACATGTGTAGAATTATTAAATTAATAGAGTGCAGGCTATATTCATAGCAGTGACCGCGGCTGTGATTTCTTTCCAGCAATAACTTTTATTGTAATTTGTGAAGGCGCTATATAGTGGCTGCAAAGCCTTTTTTCTTTTTTTGACAGACGGATCTCAAACTGCTGTTTGCTGAGTCATGCTTGAAGCCTTTTATGGTATGATATGGGGCGTGGATCAATGCAGATGAGGTTGTCGGGTGCTTTTCCGATCACTTTGCACCCGTTGCATTCAGTATGCCATACACCTGCGATACGCCTGCGAACCCGTGGTACACACACCACTCTCTGAATAACATGTCATCTCAACGTAGTTTGATCGGACGGATAAATACGATATCTGTTTCCGCCACAGTGTAACGGTGGCGTATTTCTTTTTAATGAATTAGGACCTATATGTGTATACTTTATGTGTGTGTGCCGTTTAATATCACATAGCTTCATGAAATATGCATGAAGTATGTTGATACCTTCCCCCTCCCCTGCAGGCCACTTGCAAGGTCCCTTAACCCCATTGGACAATCAGGAGCTTATGCAATATGAACACCCACTCCCACTCTCCGTCTCTATCCGTCTTTCGATGAGCTTCGAATTTCGAGGGTCGGTTTTGGAGTACGCTCACGTCGGCACGGCATTTATGAAGTGATCGCAAACAGCTGGTCCTTGCCTAATTTCATTCCTAGCATTGATCAATGTAACGGCTGAAATCAATCTGGCACGGCCTATAAAATCAAGCTTCGCCCTCGTTTTTGCGACATGAACAACTGCAATACGACCAAACAACGTAAGGAAACCATAGTTACATGATAGAAAAAGCCAATACAAAAATTTCCCCCGCTTGCCTTGCGGTTAGCTAACACATTCCTATGACTTAGTTGAGGACGGCCCTATGAATCCCTATTAAACAAAAGGGCCGTATGAAAAGAGATTGGGAAAAAGAGAGAGACAGGGAAGTTACAGTAACTCTTTCTAATTAAGAATACATTTTGTGCTGTGCTAATGAACAGCAAACTCACTGATGCATACAACGCACATACACACACACGCGCAACTCGCTCACACACACACCCCCACACACACAGTCTCAACAGGATATCATGGGCTCCATCTCGCGCCAGGAGCCCTATCTCCTTCATTTTGGGATTTAGTATTGTGTAAGAGGCGTTCCCCCGTAAAACATGCTATCTTGTGCCACCACCTAAATCCTTAAAACACCTCCGCTACCCATTACATTATGCATAGGTGTGGTTTGGGCGTTACACAACTTAAACCATATCAGTGTGCAAGGTTCCATTCCCTTTAAGAGTTGCTGCTCCCCCCACTCCTGTGTTGTTTCTTTTCTCTCCATCGCACAGAAATGCACCACAAAACACACGTCATTTCATTGACTCACAGCTCGCTCAAATCTGGACAATTTTTTTAAATTAAAAGTGCTGTGTAATCTGTACATTTCGGTCTTTCATCTTGTATATAGATCGCAAGTATACTGCCTCTCTACGAAACGGTATCAAATGAAAACGGAAGTTCGGGAAATCAGATTAATTCAATAGACTTGCACTGACTGAACTATGGCGAAATCACATTGGAAATGACACCCATCTAGCATTTAATTGCTTTTCAGTATCAGCATGAGTTACTGATTATGGGGAATTTTACATTATTTAAATCCATTACATATTTGCTGCGTAATGCGGTGATGAAACTGAACGAATTGCACACAATGCGCCTTGGCACACATCTAAACTAAAACTTATTGACTAGACAATTAAACGCAATGAGCACAAGGAATTGACACTCTGATTATGGGAAATATCACGAAGATTTGTGGAGAATTAAGACAGAGAGACCTCTGAGCTGCAGTGAATGTTCTGCGGATTCGCATTACGGGTGGTTTGAAGAGGCACTTTCCGTTGTCCTAAACCTGTGTGCATGAGATAGCAAATATAGGGAAAGTGCATCAACACGCCTACAGACACACCTCCACCCGCAAATATAGGTGTCGGCAAAATGAATAGTGGGTTGTGTGGGCACAAGATAACGGTTACACACAGTGGAAGCTTCTAAATGCACAAATTTATTTTATTACTTGCGGATAAAGAATGGCGTACGATGTACGATCTTGCTCCCTCTCCAGCCCATCATGGGACAATGGATAAATAAACAGAATCACTTCCCAGTTCCCACACACACTAGTGAGAACACAGACATCATACTATACTGTATCTCCATGCTAAATCTCCAGAGTGCAGTTAGCACTCAAAGGTAGCTTGGGTACTGTATGTGCAGTGTGCACAGCAAAATGCTCAGTGTTAATTTAACCACTCTATACATGTATACTTCATTGATAGGGGATTAGGGGTCCCCCAGGGGTCTATACATTTTTTCACTCTAGTCTACACCCAATCTCTTCACTGAAAACTCACATCGTAATGCACTGAGTCTATCTTCACTGAATGTTTGTATTATGGCATGCCCAAAATAGGGATAAGCTTCATGTACCCTGGCCTATACTGTACATGAGACCTGTAAGGCCGGTGTTGTGCACCGTAAATAGCCGAATAGCCGTGAATAGACGATATTTTCGGTGCACGATACGGTGCGAAGTACATCAAGCCCTTAAGACTAAGAGCAAGCACAAAATAGGACAAATTAAGTGAAGCACAAGAGAAGTGCACTGTGTGTGCGTGCGTGCGTACTTTTGTTGTTCCCTATCTGCCGTTCAGAGTTTTTCTACCCTCTATCTTTTGTCTGGCTGCCATGCACCATGAACACTGTTTAATTCTCTTCTCTAGCTCTTCCCCAAGGGAAAGGGAGTGGGTGATGCGGGGGGGGGGGGGGGGGGGGGTTACAAGGGCAACGGCACTTAATTAATCAATCAACCAAGTTGGAAAATTCACCTAATTAATGACTAATTACAGATCCAGGCACAATGCCAGATGCCATCCCACGCCACTGCCACCTCGCCCCGCCGTGCCCCAAATGAGACGAGGGGTAAACAGAACACCCCTCCCCTCCCTCTTTCATTCTCTTCCTTATTAGTCTAACCATCCATCCATCTGTCTCTCTCATTCTCTGTTGAATCACACAACCGCAGGTCATTAAGTGAAATCAACTCAAAGCAGAGAAATGTTTGTGATGAACATATCTCCGTCTTATCCGTCAGTAATTTCCTTCTTACCAGAGAATGTTCTGCAGTCATCACAGCAGTGGTCTGGATATTCTTCAGAGGTTCTGGCACAACTTGATGATGCGTGCTGGTCTGGCCTTCCCTCTGCCAGCTGCCTCTGCGAGCACGCCAGGCTCGCTGAATCCTGTGGAAGTATGAAAGGAAAGAATATACAATATTTTAAAAAAGCACACCCATGTGAAGTGAGGGCCACTCTTGTCGTCGTACATCATCCAATAGAAAATGTATTTACTTCTTCATGAATGAATTTGTCAACTTATGTTATTATCTTTTAACCATGATACAAGCCCAGAACTGAATTAAAACAGTTACACTGTGTTTAGAAAAGCTGCTTTGCTCGTCCACATAAGACGTAAATTCTCCATTCATTGTCAATGGCATGTAATGTTTGTGTTGCCACAAAAAGCCGATTTGTTCAGACACATGACGTAAATTCTCCTTTCATTGTCAATGGCAAATGTGACTCGAGTTAAAGACAAAAAGCTGTATATAGGAGGGGCCCTCAAAAATACTGATGGACTGACTGACCACGAACTGTTTTTACATACTATAGGTTTCAGCCCAAACTACTGTGAAGTGTCAGACAGACTTGTATTGTAGGAACGGATTGTGTGGCCCTGGTTTTTCCCTAATGGGACTAGGGGGTAGCTACTGGGACGTAAGTCGGGACTTGATCACTCCCGGCTGGGTCACCTGAGTGAGGGGTATGATGTTGCGAGACCCGAAACCCTGATGACCTTGGGATACATCACTGAGGATACGTCCCAGGTGCATCCATTTATGTATGTATTTTGTTATAGTTCTTCTATTTATAGTGACTCATAGGAATAGACTAAGTGACAACCAGGAATAGTTTGGTGACCACCGGAGAGACGGATGGCAGCCGGAAATTAGACGGCACCCGGGAGCAGTATGGGTTAGCGCCCCAGCCTGTGTCTTCCGTGAGGAAGAAGCCCAACAAACCCACGGTGAGGCCTTTAGGAGGGCCATGCAAGCCTCAAGCGGAGCCTGCGGCACCACCAAGGGCAAGGTGGAGCCTGCGGAACCGTTGCGGCTTGAGAATCCACCATTCCTGAATGAAGTGCCTGGTGCTGGGAGTCTGGTGCAACGCACAGGGCCTGACCTGGTGAGAGCAGGAGTGGACCTGGTGAGACGTAGGAGGGGCCCGGACAGGTGTCAACCCACAGAGCCTAGTCCTTCCATGTGCCAGAATGGTACCTCCCAGTCCCGGCAGAGTAGTTCAGGAGGAACTGATTGTGTTGCCCTGGTTTTTCCCTAATGGGATTTATCGAGGGTAGCTACTGGGACGTAAGTCGGGACTTGATCACTCCCGGCTGGGTCACCTGAGTGAGGGGTATGATGTTGCGAGACCCGAAACCCCGATGACCTTGGGATACATGACTGAGGATACGTCCCAGGTGCATCCATTTATGTATGTATTTTGTTATATGTACTTGAACATAAACACCACCACTACACCGATACACAGAGTATATCTTGTTTTGCATTGCAGATCAAATCGCTGGTTTCATTACAATTTGACAAGCACAGGATCAGGATTAACAATGTCACCGTGCACCATATCACACTTCTCCAGTTCTCACTATGCCTCTAATTATCTCCATTCTTCTCACTCTCTCTCTCTTTACTTGTATCTTACTACCCTGAATTTTGGTTACATGCTTTCTTACCCCCCCCCCCCCCCCAAACCCCTCCCACCACCACCACCTCTGTTTTGCCACACAACCTCTTTTCTCCTTCTGTTCTCTCTCTTCCACCTCTCTTCCCTTTCCTCTGATCACTGAGGTCTGGGATGGAGTGTATAGGATCAATTACTCGATGGAGAAAAACATACACTTCCAGTGGAGCAGAGAGAGAGAGAGAGAGAGAGAGAGAACAGAGCCAAATAGAACAAATGCAATTAAGCCATATTCCTTTAGCTCAAAAAACCCTTCCCTTCAACCTTCACTCACTGCCTTTTTTACCCTTTCCATTCTCCCTCCTGCATGTATGTTTACCTGCAATGGTTCATAATAAGAATATTTGAGACATTCTTCCTCCTGCTCCTGTTCCTCACCCACCTCTCTCTCTCTCTCTCTCTCTCTGCCCTGTTGCTCAGCCTCCACTCTCCAAGTTTATTTTTGCACACTTTTTCCTCTGCGGCGTTGACCTCTCCAAACCCCAATCGTTTTTATTCTACCAGGCTCCATTGACTCCCTCTCCTTCATCTGCCGCTTTCAAAGAATTGAAAGCCCGAGGCGAGAGCTGTCCCTCCCCTCAGACATCAGCTATAAAATCTTGTGTCCGTGCTCAAGGGAAATAGCATGAGATGGCTACCTAAGTGGGTTCACAGACTCCACACTGACCTCTGATCTTAACATTTAAACTCGAGCACAGGGAATATTGAATTAAAGTCATACATACTTTAGATTGATCACAAGACAACAATGCACTTTTTGATGTAATGCTATGCAAGAGAGAAGGGACACAATGTGTGCGAGAACAAAAAGATGGTACAAACACCCACACGGAAACACACTCAAATGTCTCGCAGATGTACACTACACAAAATCTACAGGTTGCACTCACACGATGGCCTTGTTCTCTCGGTGCTGCTGTTGCTCACTGCAATGGATGCTATTGTTATCCTCCTCATCACTCTTACGGCAACGGTTTCTAGGAAGGGAGACAGAAAGATGTGAGGTCAGACAGGGACATGTTTGACAAAGGAAAACCATTCTTAAAGGACCACACCTGTGATGTGGCATGTTTAGTCCATTGACCTATAGTCGTCTTTTAATTATATCCATTATTTTTTAAGTGCACCATGATGTTTAGTCAACATTGAGTAAATTAGTCAAGTGACATTTAAAAGCTAAATAAAAAGAATTATGGGAAATTATCCCATGTTTTATGTACACTGGCTGAAGCTGTTAATAGTCAATGTGTTGACAGCAGCATACTTTCATTCCTGAACAGATTTCAACTCATCTCTCTATCAGAGCAACAAGATGTACACGTTTAAGACTCTGGAACAGTAAACAGAGCAGAATAGTGCTTTTCATCTGTGGCAGAAGGCTTTTTAGTGCTTTTCATCTGTGGCAGAAGGCTTTTTAATGCAAACTGCAGCATACAGGCAAGTGTAAAGCCTATATGGTAAAACCATCTTTATTGCCTTCCTGTAGCAGAGGGGATTTGCAATATCCGAGTTGGGGCTACTTGTACTAGAATATAGGCTTTGTAATTTATATGTAATAAATTCATGCAACAGTGAGAGTTCTTTCATTGTATAGTATTAGCGACTTACCTTTCCACCTTGGGAATCCCTTCTCCACCATGGTTACAATAGCGATGGTAGCGCTTCCCTTCCTCCTGCACAGAAAGAGAAATGAATTATCCCACTACCACAACACATGGTTTCATTCTCCATATAAGGATACGAGGGAGAATGAGCTGTGCCTCTATAAGATCAAATTATATATCTGCAGTCTTCGGTGTCTCTGTAATGGTTGTGACGCGCACACACGCACGCGCACGCGCACGCGCACACGCACACGCACACGCACACGCACACGCACACGCACACGCACACGCACACGCACACGCACACGCACACGCACACGCACACGCACACACACACACACACACACACACACACACACACACACACACACACACACACAGGATGACAGATTCTCCTGCTCTGTTGCCAATACAAATGTAACGTTTAACAGACACAAATACGCATGCTTTAAAGAAAACCACAAAATCCTGTGTGTTAATTGCCCTCTATTCAACGTTTCACTGTATGGCTGAGGGAGACAGCCTGCCAAGCCTACCTTCATGCTACTAAAGATGCCTAATCCTGGGCCCTTGTGTGTTTCCCATCATGGTAGAATAACTAGAATATTGATGTGTTTATTGTGTTATAGGGATATTTGCATTGTGCCCATGTGTCTTTGCATCCATGTGTGTATGTATAACAGCTTCTTGGCAAACAGGCGGCGCAGATGCCAGTGTACTTGGAAGGTGCCAACCAGGAGCCAGACAGGGTGGGTGGAGTGGGGGGACAGTCCCGGGCAGCTCTGGGGCTGTTGCCATAAAGCTCACTTAGACAGGACAGATGGATGTATTCACAAAGCCGCTCCTCTCCAACTCGCTCATTCACTAGACTATCTGCAAGCCAGCAGGGTGCAAGCTGTGGGTTTGTTTGCCTGTGTGTGTGTGTGTGTGGGGGGGGGGGGGGGGGGAAAGGGGTCCCCCGTGCATGCAGTACTATTCCTGCGAGTTCCAACTTCCTGAGTGTTCCAGCTTCTTCACTCGGCTAAAGCCAACAATGGGAACAATTAACCTAAGCCTTATACTTGGTTGTGTGACAAATATTACAAATAACCGATGAACAAACTAACAATTTGTTGCATCGTGAGTTCAGTTCAGTTGTGAGATTGTAGATGTGCTTTTTAGAATAAAGAATAAGGTGGTACGGTCTGCATTGATGGGTAGTCAAGAGCAGTGGGTGGGTGGAGAATTGTGCTCTCTAGGAGCAATAGAAAGCACTATGACTATGTATTTTTTTTATGGAAATAAAAATGGAGACTAGTTGAGTTTGCGTTTAACTTCTTTCCCTTGACATCTTAGCAGCATCGGCTGCTGCATTATGGAAAAGTTATACAACAGCACCACAGTCCAAGGGAGCAACACAAAATAAATTCAACATTATTGGCAGGAATTTTAATGCTGTCACATAACTGAATTACTATCATAATCAAAGTAAGGGCAATAACTTGAATGTGTTGTGCATGTTATATTCAGTATTGATGTGTTATTGAAATGATAATTCCATAGAGGCCTACTTCTTTCACTGAGATCGATGGGAAACATACTTGACTGCACGCAACCAGGCACATGCACACTTAATGCACAGGCATGCACACACATGCCAAGACAAAAGCTAATTCCCTGTGTGTGAGGAATAGTCTTGGTGGATGCCCTTCAGACAGCAGTGTTTTCCTCTCAGTGAGAATCACACACACACACACACACACACACACACACACACACACACACACACACACACACACACACACACACACACACACACACACACACACACACACACACACACACACACACACACACACACACACACACACACACACACACACACACACACACACACAAATTTGATCCCAGGGTGTTTCATTACAGTTGTGAGATGATGTGTTCTAACATCTGCATCAGACTGGTTAGCTGGCGCACCACTAGGCAGAAGCCCAGGGAAATGTCCAATCAGTGAAAGAGCTGTACCAGTATGCTTGTTAATTGTAGCATTGGAAATCAATTTACATGAGCAGCGCTCAAACGGGGTAGTCCGCAAGAAAACAGTTACTCTTTCACCTACGTCGTGTATGAGGAAAGACCCTTAACAGAATGACTGACTGACTACGGTGCTGGTACACTGTGAATTCCTGAATGTCAATTTACCTCGGAGCGTGCAAAAACAGACCCTGGCACTCAAGATTTTACAGTGTATAATTGACACCATCATACAATTTACACAACTTAGTGGCCATTTCACCCTGGTGTTATAGCTATGGGGCAACACAGCTGCTTTCAACAGGAGGGAAAGGACATCTTTATCTAATCTAACACAATCCCCTCAATCCTAGGAAGAAGTGGATGGAGGGTAGAAAAAAAGAGGGTAAATGTCGGATTTACCACCAGACAGACAGACAGACAGACAGACAGACAAGCATTTATCTGGCCAGGAAACACTGCTTGTTGAAGCCAAAACATTCCCTCATCCTCTATAGCAGGCCAAGGCAGGGAATGGAAACTAGTCCAATAAGGAGAGATAAGGCATGGCTACCAGCAAGTATGCAGATATTATATGGAATTAATTTCCTATATCTATAATTAAACAGTTCATCAAAAGCAGACAGGCCCATCCCACTAAAATCACACTTACTGTAGGTTTTATACCTTTTTTTTGTACCCATGTATGTGATCAGATCCTATGGTGTTGAATGCTGGACTTTTTTTTAATTTTCCCCCACTACATTTCTGGGAAGGGAACAAGTACATTATGAATTACCTCTTAAGGCTTATTTAAAATAATGAAAATGGCAAATATAGGAGCTCCATCTGCAATCTTCACTATGTCAAAATTTCAATACAGCAATGCATTGATATTAAAAAGATTTGTACTAGTATATTTATATATTCAAATACTTAAAATGTGTTTAAAATCAAGCTAACAGTAGCCTACTATTACTAACTCAAGTCAAGTACAAATTTGACTGAGGAACTTTCACTTGATGTATTCACTATACTTTGACCGGCTACTGGAGTTGAGTACTTTGTCCACCACTGTATATACGGTAGCTATATAGAAGAGTATATTGTACGTCCCTAATTGTTATGATGAATTGAACATGGTGGGCCCTATTGTAAACAAGTGTAGGCCTAATACTTTATGGTGTCGTCCACAGTTAACAGTTTTGTATTGAGTTGTGCTTGAAATGTACTGTAATTCTCCAATCAGCTATAGTAAGATAAGAGCTTTTACCTGTCCAGAAGAAATTATGCAAGCATGCAGCAAGCTGCAGGGTGGTATAATATTCTGTCTTCATGTTTGCGCGTAATTTGCGTAAACAAAGTAACAGCGGCACGACTCGCCGCTCGCGAACAGGCTAAAGCTGTACAGCTGTCAATAATATGTACATTGATTGCATGCTTGATTGACAGACAGCTGGTTGTTTACTGACGGCTACTGTAACGTCGCGTCACCATGCAGGGGGCTTTCCATCTGGGAGGAGGTGTATACACACACACACACACACACACACACACACGCGCGCTGTGAGAATGAGATCATCAACAGTAGGCTACGTATTAGCCCTGAAACATGACTGCCATGATGATTATCATGACAGTCATGCAGAAACTTAGCCCTGTTTTTTGCGCTCGCTGCATTTACAATATTTCCGTATATATAATCATTCAGATTTCAAATATAAAGTACTCACAATTTGTCCCACGGGTGTTAGTTAGTAGCAGCGCCAGCGATTAGAATTGCTGCATCCCGCGTTGTTTAATAAAAAGCATTTTTATCCGAGCGCCCCGGCTACTTTTCTCAAACGGGGTTCGTTTGGGAAATCCACAGTTGCACACCGGGAGCGCACTCGACCATTAGTCTGCATTGGAAGGGCGGTCAGCGTACCTTATCGAACACACCGAGTGCCACCCTCCTCCCGACCGATAGGGGCGCGTAGTTGAAAGCCAATGGCAAAATAACACCTCGGATAAAAATGCTTTTTATTACAACGCGGGATTCAGAAATTCTAATCGCTGGAGCTGCTACTAACTAAGTAACAACAACAACAGGAATACAAATACAAAGCTAAATACAAATAGGCTAAGTGTTGTAAAACCAAGCAGTGTCAGTGTTGGACACTTGGGGCGCTGTAATAGCTGTCTCAGCAACCTTGTGCCATGTTTTCATTTTCCTGAATCAAGAAAATGAAACTTTATGTTGATACGGCACATTGATTATCAAGAATCTTGATAATCAATGTGCCGTATCAACATAAAGTTTAATTATGTCACCACATAAACATGTAATGTTTCCATCAGATTTTGATTGTCCATATAGGCTGTACATAACCTTTTTATCAATTTTATGTGGCCTATTTTCTTTCACACAGACTCAGAGCCCAGAGTTTCAGTGAATGTAGAATTATGTGCAGGGTGTAATTTATATATAGATGTGAAGGGACTTCGTTTCACAGACTAAACTTTTTTGAATACTTCTTAATATTAAAATAAAAGATCTCTCTCACACACTTGCCAGTGTGCCAGTGACCACCCTCCCCTGTGCCAATGTTGGCACCTGTGCCTGAGGTTGCCTACTCCTGGGCTACTGCATGCAGGGACAGGCTGACTGCTAATAGCAGTCTGGAGAAAGAGTAGGCTACCCTACAGAGCTGTTTGCGTTCATCAGTAGGCCTATAAAGCTAGAGTATAAGTTACATTTCTGATTGTATAAGCCATCATATTTCATTCTTATAAGGGTTGATTTGTTTTATATATTGTTATGTAAGACTGTAGCGGCGTGTAGCCTAGTATATGGGGGAAATCTGTCAATTTCACACATTAGACATTTTAAATATGCTTTGTTTCTGTTGTTATGTGGCCAATTGCTCATGCTGTTAATAGCATTGGTTAACTGAAGCTAACTTCTGTTATATTACTTTTTTAAATTGGATGTAGGCTATGTTACTGTGGTATTCTTTATTGTCATTTCATCCAGTGTCGTGTATGTTAATATGCTGTAGGCCTATTTTATATGTTGTAGGAAACATTCTGCTACACTAGTGGGTCTCAAAAGTGTCCTTGAGTGTGTTCCAAATGGCTCGATACGGGTGTGTAACTCAGCTCTGAGAGTGTACAAATCTCAGAGAGAAATGTGCTCTTTGAGAGCGGTTTTGAAGGCTGTTAGTATAGGGCCTTCCCCATTTTAGTGGCATAGGAGCTAAATTAGTTTAATTCCTCGTTTGAGCCAAATCTGGGTTGCACATGGTTTGTTGAACTCCCTCTGGTGTTATGAGTGTGGACTTAGTTGACATTAAGGAAGTATTTAGACAGGTACATGGGTATCGGGTTGTGTAGCGAATCTTGTAGACCAGACCCATTGCAAGATGCTGTACTTTGTCATCAATCCTAAACCATTCCAGCCTATCAGAATGGGCAGGGGTGAGGTGGGTTCTGGGAGTGAGGCCAGTAGCCTACCCAGTTTGTTTTGGGAAGTCTGGAGTCTTAATTGTTTTAAGGGCCTTTGAGGTGTTGTGGTACCAAGTGGTGCATTAATAGTCGAAGAAACGAGGGCTCCTGTTAGGGTCTTCAAAGTGTTTTTGTTGGAGATCCTGTACAGGAATCTTGTTCTTTCGTTGACTTTTTTATTACATTGGTGGCCATATTATCACAGGAAAGATTTTCCTCCAGGATGGAGCCTAGGTAGGCAATTTCATCTTTTCGTGTGATAATATTGCCACCCACTTTAACTGTCTGCCTTGTTGAGATTACAATTTGATCCAAAGAGAATGGATTCCTGCTCTGTCTAGGCCTATCCTTAGATTTATATGTGCATGCACGTATGCAGTCTATAATATGAACTGTATGCAGTGCACTATATATAAACAAACGAATCCATTGAATCCATTATACAATCAATAAAATAATCTATTTTTCAAACATGGCAAAATAGCCACGCTTGTGAGCCTATTTTCACAATTTTTGCATGAAACCATTGTATGACGTTTAAAATACTGTAGAGCTTGAGTGGTTAATCAGACTAATCGGTTTAGTCAATTATAAAAAATCTATTAGCATTTTTTAAGTTTTGTGTCGATTCGTTAATAAAAAAGAAAAATCAGCTTAAGACTATTCACTTAAAAGTCATAAAAGTATGAAGAAATCGATAGTCGTAGCTCCACATTCTAAAGTGCAGTGAAATACAGGAGTAATAGCAAAAAAGCAATTCAAAGTGTAATAGTATGTGTACAGTCCATTCCATATAATATCTATAAACTGGAGTCCTATTGCAGTCTATCACATTTTCTTTCAATCTCAGTCTGGGATAAGGTCTGAGAATAGAAACTGCTCCTGTACAATTTGCCAGACGGTAGCAGAGTGAGTGGCAGAGCTGGGGTTCCTAATGCCTACTATACAATAGAAGACTTTGAAAATACTTTGAAAAGACTTAACAGCTGACACCCTCTCACATCTGCCACACACTAGACAACTTTGAAAAAACTTGTGAACTTGTGAAGTGAGACATCTAAAGAAAATGTGTCGTAAGTCTGAGATTGTAGTCACACAAAGACATGTAGCCTAATAATATAATGTCTGTCTGTCTGTCTGTCGGTCGCAGGAATAACTGCCACCCCACATTATTCAAATTGTGGCGCACATGCATGTTGCTCCACATTTTGGCCTATAACTCTTGAACCATAGGTCATACAATCACATCTTCAAACCTCTGCACATTTTATATACTCCAAAAACATAATGCATTAAGTGTGAGCCACCTGGGATGATGGGTAGCAGAACATGGTTTTATTAAAGGACCACTTCACCACTTTTCAACTTCTCTTTATATAATTGGTCCTCACTAATATATACTGTACATACATATACTTGCCCTGATGAAGACTCTGTTAGAGTCGAAACATGTTGGCTTCTTTTAACTTTTATAAATAAAGTACATCTATTTTTATCACCCTCTCCTCATTTTTAACTTTTTTGAGTGCTCGGATCGTCGCTTGTCCTTAGTATTCCAGTCCCACTGATCTTTGAAGCACCAGCCTACTTTACATTATTATTTTTTGGATCTCTATCGAGCACCTGGTTGATTTTCTTTTTGGTCCTCACTAATGTTCATGATAAAATACCACTTTTATTTCCTACTCAGTCTGTGCCTCATAGGAGGGCTTCTTCTTCTTTCATGTGTCATCATCAGATGCCCAGCTCAGTAGCGCGCAGTGGGAGGCATTTGGTTAGACATAGCATTGGTTAGACATAAGGTTGGTGAGGGGTGCGTTAAGACGACCAGATTAAGGTTGGTGAGGGGTGCGTTAAGACGACCGGATTAAGGTTGGTGAGGGGTGTGTTAAGGGTTGGGAGAGGGTTAAGGTTACGTCCTTGTCTCAGGTCCCACATCAAATAGGCCGTGGTGGGACTTTTAATCTATTTAGAGGCAGTTCTGTTGTGGTGGTGCAGGATATGCCAGTCGTGTATTTGGGCTTTCTTTGCTAAGGCTAGGGTAGCAGCCTCTCGTCGGAGGCCGGCCGGAACATGGGGGTTGGCTGCAGACAGCCAGTTATGGTCTGTAGAGCGTTGTTTATGGCAACGTCAACCTTCCTGGCATGTGGGCTTCTGCACCAGACCAGGCTGGGGCACAGTACTCAGCTGTGGAGAAGACAAGGGCTTGTGTGGAGATTTGAAGCACCTTGAAAGAATGCACCCCAGCTAGTACCAGCGAGACGTCGGATTAGTGAGACCCTATGACACTTTGGCCGTCAGTTCTTCAAGATGTTGTTTGAAGGAGAGTGTTCTATCCAGACATACACCAAGGTACCGCGGGGCTTGCTGGAACTCCAGGCGCTTGTTGTTGACGAAGACATCCAGTTACCTTCTTGCTTCGCTGTTGTTGAGGTGGTAAGCTGCTGACACTGTCTTGCCAATGCGCCACCTGCTCAGATAGGAGGGCTGTGGGCAGTTAAGAGACCTGTCCACCAGCAACAAGATTCTTTGAAAAATATATTTTGATTTTTATTATCGTGAGAACGATGGCTTCTATTTTTTGCCATCGATGATGTCAATGGTGGACGGGTTTCTGAACTGCCCACAGCTCTCCCATGAGACACAGACTGAGTAGAAAATAATTGTGGCATTTTATCATGAACATTAGAGAGGACCAATTATATGAAGGTAGTTTGAAAAGTGGTGAAGTGGTCCTTTAAGTAAGACAAGAAAGTGTAAGGAAACCATGGGAAAATGGGATGGTTGGCTGTTGAGGAGTGATCAGATGGACTATCAAAATGCAAAATGAAGTGCTTGGCACTATTCCCTGCTACTATTAACCAGTGAAGAACAGCACTGGTTAACATAATATGGCAAGGGATGGAAGAGGAGCAGTACAAATAAAAATGTATGCATTCACAATCGTACATACACGCACGCATGCACAGACAAACACACACGCATGCACGCGTGCACACAGTCACACACACACGTACACATGCGCGCACACACACACACACACACACACACACACACACACACACACACACACACACACACACACACACACACACACACACACACACACACACACACACACACACACACACACACACACACACAGTCTGCTAGTCATCTAGTGAACTGGGGTTTTCAGTGATCAAAAACTGAGCTCCCTCATTTAGACCAGACCAGTCTTCCAGGACATGGTAATGGGTTGGGATGGAAATGGCTATGGGGGGTTGGAAGGTATTTCATGTTCTTGTGGTTACACACACACACACACACACACACACACACACACACACACACACACACACACACACTTTGCAGTCATATGACCAAGGCAGACAGAAAAAGCGCTATCCATCAGCATGCAGGCTTGGTCTGCTCATATACAGGTCATTAGAACTCAATCGCAGAGCGGCTGAGTGAGCTGGTGCAGACAGAACCGTCCCGCCGGGAGATACAGAGACGATAATGCACTTCTTGAAATATGACACCCTTCCCTGGCATAATACTTCCACTGTATTGTCTACCCCTCTGTGTGACAGGCAGCTCACCGACCGCATGATTCTCATGGTTTCTGTTTGCCAAGTGACATTAAACAGATCCTGAAAGACATACATTAAATCCACTCAACATTGGAGAAGTTTCAGTATGAGTATGACATATACGTATATGCCGCTATAGTTGTTTTCTCCCTCCAAGCCGTTTAATAAATCAAGTAGCACTAACAAGGACCATCGTAATGTTGCTATGATTCCAAAATTAAGTGCTATCTTGAGAGCATCCCATGCAATGTATTCCATGTTTAACCCCAATAAAGTACACATAATAAGGTTACATATACTGGGGGCTGGCAGGCTGTTTAAATAAGCTTTGTGTAAAAGGGTAACATTTCAGCTGTCCCATTGATTACGAGGTAATGGCTAGCTGGGTGGCTAGCTGGATAGATTGATGTGTTTCTCGGGTGGGGTGGGGGTCTCATTGCTCAACAGTGAATTTGACTAACTCACAAACACAGCAAGCAGACCTGCCTCCATATCCAATAACCTGCATTTATGTCCTTGTTCATATTTCAAATTCCAATTACTGGATAGACCATTCCATCAGCCATTCACTCCACATCATCTCTGCTCTGTTCTTCTGAAACACCACACACACACACACACACACACACACACACACACACACACACACACACACACACACACACACACACACACACACACACACACACACACACACACCCTCACTCACACACACACACACACACACACACACACACACACACACACACACACACACACACACACACACATGTGGTTTGGATCAATTTGTTAACATGGTCTCTGGAAGAAAGCTATGAAAGTGTGACTGCATATACTGTGGCTCATATTATGAAATAGGAAAGGTTCTGCAGAAATAATGACCAGAAACTTGAGGGAGCACATTCTGAGAGAAGAGGAGTGGGTTGCAGGGGACTGCAACACAATACAGTAATATATTGCAGAGTAAGTTGAATGCTATATGGTGGAGCTGCATGTGTTTTCGATGAACATGCGCTCAATATCTCCTGGCCATTTATAATGCACCATATACTACATCACTGGTGTTAAATATTCAGAAGCCAGGTGAATTAACATACAGTGTGTACACACACACACACACACACACACACACACACACGCACGCACGCACGCATGCACAGCGCACATATTATGGATGTCCAGAAAGTTCCAGTATTTTCTGGAGGTGATTAACATTTCTGCATTTCCACGATGAAGTCATGTATGTTAATAATAATCACATGCACACTTTGAATGAGTCCTGTTTTCAGTGTCCTTCACATTTCTACTTGGAAATTTAGACCATGCAGAGGTGAAGTCTAATCATAACGAATCGTTTTCAGCTCTGCTGACGTCATGGAAAATAATCTATAACCAAGAGGAATAACCATTGTCAAAACCAAACCAAGACTATTTCAACATTTCAAAGGGAGGAGGGAAAGCTATAGGAAAGCTGAGAGTCAGAGAGACGTCCGTGCACTGGGTGCGCTCACTGCTGTCCATGGTGCTGAAACCACTTGTGCCACTTTTCTGTAGCTGGTTCTGTAACCACTGTTAAAAATGTGTCTAGCCGTTACCATATTGTAGATTCTACACTATTCTAGCAATGTATAGCAAACCATTTGTTCTCGGTGTTTGTCATGTCTGGGGGCTTGTGTTCCCTTTCATAATGCTCTGCCTCTGTCATAGCGTCAACTTTCCGAGCAGAAACTATATGACATCACCACTAGAATTGCCCGCTCAAATGTGCCCCACCAGACCAGGTGCATCAAGGTTTCCCTCTGCAGGGATTAATGATTATATGTAAACAAATAACACTAGAATAGACGAAGTTGGTTCTTACCTGGTTATTAATGCAGAGAGCAAGGTGCTTCCTCTCGCGAGCCACTGCCAGAGCCCCGCTGCGCAGCCTGGCGTCCTCTCCCTGCATGGTTCTGGAACAACACGACTCAAAGTTACAGAGCAAAACCTATTGAATCAGCATCAAGTCGTCTGCGTCAAATGGCAACACCTATATCGCACTACTACTGAAAGCAGACGCAGAATTCCATCACTCAATATAGCTATACTGCCTATACTGTATATCAGCTTTTAACATTTATATAATGAAAATGAATACAGCTTGCCTATAACGTTTCGGCATATATAGGGTAATGATAGGTGGGACTAACCGATAAGTGCCGTTCTTCAGCATGGTGATGAAGCGTTCCCCGTGGTCGGAGTGAAGTGAGCACTTTGTGACGGGAGGAGTCAGACACCACACTTGGTAAACACAAACATCCAATGAGGTGCCGACTGCCGAGCTTATATCTTATACCCGCGCGCGTTGCGCGCAATATAGCACCTGCAGGGGTGCCATCTAAACTACACAATCACCGTTAATCAAAGCGTAATTATTCTGCACACTCTCAGTGGGAAAAGGGCAATCGCATATCTAATCTATACGGGACAATATGCAGTCTTGACAACGCTGTAAATCATGGTACGCTTGTATTTGCTCACCTCCTAGTCGAATATGTAATGTACAATGCCCTGGCGTGGATGGTGTGGGTGGCAAAATTTGAGCAAACAACTGGGTATTGGTCGATTGTGATTTGTGAATATATGCATATCACATGATTCACGACAACTGCCCCATACAGTATGGGCACCCTGAGCTATAAGGACATATCCAGATGACTTATTGGAAACCAAAAGGAATGAAGGACTTCCATATCTGTCCGGTGAGAGATTCCTTCGAATACATTATCCTGCCAGTGACCTATAGCATAGTGTTTCTCGTGGGCCTGACTCTCAACGTGGCTCTGCTGTGGTCAGTGCTGCACTGCCGAGCCCGCAGCTGCACGAGTGGTACCGTGATCTACTTGACCAATCTCTCGGTGGCAGATCTTCTTTACGTGCTGTCCTTGCCCATGCTCATCGTCAGCTATACCATGGGGAGCTCGTGGCCCTTCGGCGACTTCATCTGCAAGACCGTCCGCTTTTTCTTTTTGGTCAACCTGCACTGCAGTATGATGTTTCTCACCTGCGTCAGTGTGTACCGCTTCCTCATGGTGTGTTTCCCCATCGCCGCGTTGCGTTTCAGAAACAGAAAGCTCGCCGTTCTGGTATCATCCTTGATTTGGGTTTTGGTCACCCTGGAGGTGTTGCCGACACTGGCCTTTGCGCAAACAGGTTTCATCAACAACATGACCGTGTGTTTCGAAATGACTGATCCTGAACATTTTAATAAGTACTTTCCATATGGGATGTTTCTCACTATAGTGGGCTTTTTGCTTCCCTTTCTCGTGACTATAACCTGTTCTTGTTCAACGATAAAGGCACTTTGTTGTGTATCTGGGACATATCTGAGGACAGGAAGGGTGCGCAACAAGTCCCTGTGCACTCTCCTGGTTGTGTTTGTGATATTTGTGGTGTGTTTTTTGCCCTACCACGTTAATCTGACTGTATATCTCTTCGTGCGGGTGTACATGGTCCGAAATTGTCACGCTCTCGATGTGACCCTGGTTTCCCTAAAGTCCTGGGAACTCCTCGTCAGTCTCAATTGCTGTGCAAATCCACTTCTCTACTTTTTGGGGTCTGATCGGTACCGCAGAGAACTCCGTGCCTGGCTGTGCAAGAGGAGATCTGTGCATCCAACAGTGCGTTTGGTGGAAGCGCACAACACGCACCTGCCTGGGCCCTGCATGGGGATATAACACGGGATATACCTAGCTCTGGTCCATAGTGCTTCTATGATTCTGCCCTGCAGAATCATAGAAGCAATGCAGGGACAACATCACAGACAGAATATATTTTCCACCTGCTTTGCAAATGGTTTTATTATTTCACAAATAAAAATGCATTATAAGAGATTCAACCGGTCACAATTTAGAAATTAAGCCGAAAGTGTGCTATTGTAATGTGTAACGTTACTTGACAGTGAAGTTATGAACTGGACTGCATACGCATTTACAAAACATGACTATTTGACAGATAGCCTACCAAACATATCCTATAGTCTGACAATAACAGACCAGAGAATTAGTGCCCTCTGTTGTTCATACAGTTAATGTCAGATCTAAAACCAGCATCTATGACATGATGAAACCTATATGTAAGTAAGCCACAATCCATAAAAGGCAGAGAATCTTCAAGTGTAAGGTAAAGAAAAGCCTATAGTCTACAAATAATTCATGTTATGGAAAGAATATTTAAAGTCATAATAAACATCACAAGTTTGAAAAAACAATAAAGAAAAAACAACAGTATATATATGCCTTAACCTGCACTTAAACCCCAATTAACTGCATGGTGTCCACCAGGGCTCTATACATTGTCCTCAATTGTTTTTCCCTGTATACATACTCTATCTTGAAAATAAAAATGAAGATATTCTAATTTGTTTTATTATTATTTCCCCCCGGAATAAAGTCACTGTAGGTTTCAAGCACTTTGGCAGCATCCCTAGTTTAGTCAAGTATAGGATATGTTCATCCAAAGTAACAGAGAGCAAGGTCATGGTTAGTACTGAGCAGGGAAATACTGAGGTCTACATCACTTTAAAACACTCCGAAAGGCCAAGGATGATAGATGGGCATTACAATGGTCTGGGAGCTGAGAGGGGAGGGGAGGGAGTATAGGTCAGATAACTTAAATGGATATTTCAGTGATTGTTTGTTATTTATTTTGTGGGGGGAATATTTGATATTCATTTTTATCAGACATGCCCCCTTCCCATACAGACCCATGCACTGTAACTTCAAACTGCAACCGATAGACTTCCTTGGTTATGGTGACTCAAAGTCAATGTGTGAGGGGAGACTCTCTTTGGTGGAGCCTGGGAGTCGATGGTCGCTGAGGGGGCTCTTGTTTTACAGGTTAGGTTTAGGCATAGTTTTTGAGGTTAGGTTTAGGCATACTGCAGTTATTGTGAGGTTAGGTTTAGGCAGTTTTTGTGAGGTTATAGGGTTAGGTTTAGGCATAGTTTTTGTGAGGTTATATAACCCCGCCCTACTAGTAGCAGCCGGCTCTGTAAAACAAGCGTCCCAACAGCGCCCATCGGAAACTAGGCTCTGCAAAAAAGACTCCCAATAAGTGAGATGGTGGGGTTTTTTGAATATATTTTTTGGATAAAATAAAATAAAATACAATACAATGAAACAAAGCAATTTTACCTGTATCGTCTCGTTTTGAACACATACCTGCTCTCCCAAGTCAAGAGGCAACGGTTGCGGAGACCAAAAGCAGACATTGGCTTTAGTCCGTCAAGGTCCCTGTCAGACAGTTCACTCAATCACCTCTTAACCCTGTAATGATGCTGCCATCTTCATCATCACATGTATGTGAATATAAATTAGCAGAATTGGAGCAGACTCAGGGCTAGGCAAATTAGTAATCACTAGGTCGTTGCAACTTGTTGGAAGCAAGACTGGCAGAACAGTTATACTGTAATCTCCCTTTCACAAATGTATATTAAACTTGATGTCACTGTTTTTTGAATAACACAATAAAAGGTCAATTCATTCAAATGAAAACATTCATTCAGGTAAAGAGGAAATCTTCTTTATTTGTACTGGCACTTCCGTTTTTAATTAGTAAGAACATGTAAATAAAGCAATGTAATGATCACCAACACTAGGCGGTTGAACACAATGTGCCTCTCCCGCAATCTAGTCTACATAAAGACTGCACTGCAGTCACAATACCATAGTGATTGGAGGAGAAAGTAGTACTGCATCAGATGGTACCACTATTAGAATCACTTAAGTCCTCAAACTCTTGTGGAGTAAGCTATATACTATAATCCTTTCTGGCCTCATTCCACTGCTCCAATGTGTTGCTCAGGTCTACTTTGCTGAGCAGAGGTAGTGAACGTTAAACCCTATAGCAATACAAAGAGACAAAGCTTTATACAAATTGCTAACAAGGTAAAACTGAATTAAACCATAAAATGGTTTAAATTGTCCTGTGCCTGGTCAGGCCACATCGATTTGATTCAGTACATTTAGTAAATTACAGCAATTAAGTTAACAAAACATATTGTCCGTATGGATAGATACGTTATAACATTACGTAAGATCTTATTTTATAGACATTACAAGCCAGGTAATCTTGTAAAGGTCAAGATGTAGCTGTATTTTAAAAACTACTGCTTTAAAAAGTTGAAGAGTGAATGTCATTACATGCCATGGTAAGTGCAATCAAAAGTGTGCCCCTCTCCTTTTCTATTTTGTTCTTTTTATTGTTTTATTAATGTCCAATTTGATGGTGCTATAGAAAATAAACTTTTATGAACCTTAGGGACAGCGAAGATAGCAGAGAGAGAGAGAGATCGAGATACAAGAAATGAAGGAATTGAGCCATAAAGATTTGAACGACGAAGAGCCATGCTCTTTCGGAGATCCACCACCATAAACGGTCAATGATGCATATGATTAAAATTGAATATTAACTCACTATGTGCAAACGCAAAAGAGAGCTCCATGCAGTCTAGAGAGGGACATAGTAATTAGTGATTACTAGCCAATGTCACATGCAGCAACTCATAGCCATTATTTCTTAAATAAGGCAAGAGAAATGCCTGCTAAAACAACTTACGTTTATAAAAAAACAAATATAATTAAATTTAACCCATAACCAAGATAGTTACCAAAATATAATATAATATCTAGGATGCATTATGCACTTGCCCTACCAGGTTGGTAAAAACCTATACCACAGGATATCAGTTGCAATCTGTAGAGGTTCATACTTTTTAGTACGCACACGCACACGCACACGCGCACGCGCACGCACACGCACACACACACACACACACACACACACACACACACACACACACACACACACACACACACACACACACACACACACACACACACACACACACAATGATAAGGTGGTAGAGTCAGTATGTGAGTGCAACTGAGTCTAAACTTTGACTTGTCAGTGTGTTGATAGGGAGGTCAGTTTGGATTAAAAAATACACCATTTAGAATTGTCACAGCCAGACAGTCAGAGTTCTGTTGGGAAGAGGCACAGATGACTGTACTGGGCAGAGTCAGTTGTGCAGTCCTTCCCCATGGCAGTTGATTGACAGGTCTTGGGTGGACAATGCAATGCGTGGCTCAGCTGGCTCTCAAGCCCAGGACCACGTGTGTGTTACCGCTCATCGTCATCATCTGGAAAATAGCAATTATGTGTCAATGCTAGCGAGCTAAAATGTGGCCATCCTTGCTCTAGAAAACGGCAATGTTCCAATCGGGATCACCGGACAATCAGAAAAGACCTCCGAACATTGGCGTTTAGTCAAAACCATGGAGAGCGCCGCAGATTTAGAGTTATGAGCCTTTTCAGTCGACCTGTATACAAGAAGTGAACGGCAGTGCACATGCGTAAAACACAAGGAGTCCGCTGAAGAAGGCAAGGCCAAGCAAAAACAAAAACAAAAGAAGATTACAGCAATCCCGTTTTATATCATTAAAAAAAGCTTATATGACGGAGCATATCAGAAGCAGCTGACGGTTGGATTTTATATGACAGAATACTCCATCAGAAGCAGTTAATTTGTTAAGAACACTGTTTGTTCACGGTCTCACTGAGACACTAGATGTTGTGGGTGAGTGATAAGTGGGATGAAGAATGGAATATGGAATAACTACTCACTCAGAGTCTGACGTGGCTTCTTTCTTGAGTTTGGCTCTGGCTGAAGCTGACAGGTTCAAATCTCCTCCTGAAAACATTAAAAGAGAGGGTTGAGAGGGGAGACAGAAATAAATATAATAATATAAAGGGAAAGCATGAAAGGAGACAACTGGAGAAAGGGAGGGAATGAAGAGTATGTTGAAGAGAAAATATAATATTAAAACCAATGAGAGAGAGCAGGTCACATGTAAATACATGCTTCAGAGAATATCAAAAGCTACGCTTGACACTAAGTGGTATAATGATGTGACAGCACTCTTCTCTCTTACCTCGGAGATAATCCACAAAGTACAGCATCACCACTGCTATTAGTGCGACTGTGGGCAAAGAGAGGCGATGGAGAGATTGTTAAGAGTTATTGATTATGTCAGTCATAGGGGTCTAAGAGAAGGTTCAAAGACGAAGCTCTCACAAGTTACTCACTGCAGACACAGGCACAGAAGAAGACTTCTAGAAAGAGGTATCCTTTGTCATCTAGAATGGTTCCAGCTGCCATGGCAATGAGAGCAAGTCCCAGGTTCTGGATTGACTGCATGCTGAGGAAATAGAAGGGGAATTATTAGAGATTAAGTCAATGTCAAGTACAGTTAACACGCCCAGGCGGTGGCGTAACCAACTGGTAATCCAGTCGCAGTGTGCCGCGGGTTCGACTCCCGAGCCCGACACGGCCTTTACTGCATGTCTTCCCCAAGGGGCCAGCTAGGCACTCCAATGTTGAAGCGCTGGGCCATAGTGGTAAGAGGAAGGACTGCAGGCGGACCCGTGGATTCTTGACGAGGAAACCCCGTGCAACCGAGCACTCAATGTTAAAGCCCAGCTGCACTTCCGCATTTGGACACCAAAATCTGGTGTCCAAATGCTGAATCAGCGAAAAAATGCGGAAATAGACGGTACTTCCGGCAGCCTTCCGGGTGCTTCAAAACGCCACTGAGCAACTTCCACTGACATGAATAGCGGAGGCGGCGGAGCTTCGCGCCAGTTTAGTCTCTATCCTTTTAATACTCTATGGTCTTCCTCCATCTCTCTCCCGTTTCCTGTCAGCCTACTGTCTGTCCCTTAAAAAAAAAAAAAACAATAAAAGGCGTAAGCCGCAAAAAAATATCTTAAAAAAAAAAAAAGTACAGTTAACACAACAATATGTTATAGCCTATGAGCAAAATATGAGGTTACACTGGATGAGGATGGGATTTAGGAATGGGTGTTTGGGCCTTTTTTGTAAATATGTAAACTTGGAATGTCATTCTCTGTAGTTACCCATAGAATTACATCATATAAATAGTAAATACAATTAAAATTGCAGTTCACATCACAGGGAAACAACACACAGGAATCAGGAGGATAGCATTAATATTAAAGGATGGTTCAACATAACCCCATCAGAGCACTTCACGTAACATATGTCTGTAATGATCATTTCTTAGATGTGTTAGCCACCATGCCACCATCTTGGATGTCCAAATCAATATTCTGTGTTTTAAGTTGAGTACAGGGTTTTAACTGCACAGAGAATGTCAGACCACTAAAAAGGAACTCTTTTTTGGCCCTGTCATCAGTAGTGTCACCAGTGGTGCACAATGCCATTTCTGTCATTTCCGCTGACTTCGTTAGAAGAAGCAGTGCATCCCATATTAAAACTGCATCCAGTCTCATGACTGCCGACAGTCACTTTGAAAAGCAGAACAAAACTCCTAGAGAAGCACAGTAGTATTGTATGCGGAACGATTATATATAATATTTTTATTTCTTTATTTATCTATTATCTATTTATCACATTGGAAAAATAAAGGTAATTGGCACACACCAAGACTGCATTTTTATTTTTGCATGATGGAATGACAGACGTTTCGGTTATCCAGCCTTCATCAGCGGACTGCCGAAACGTCTGTCATTCCATTACCTTTATTTTTCAACGGGTAACGCACCACAAAGTCAGAGTGCGGTGGTCACAAGAAAAGTTACATTATTTATCAGCCATTTTAAACATGCCAGATCCTAAATGGATAATGAATCATTTTGGTCTACAACCCAAGGTTAATAGTGTTTTTGTATTGAGTTGTACTTGAAATGTACTGGAATTCTGCAAACTGTTAATAAATCAATCAATACCGGCACACACCAATTGCCACAATACCAGTGAGATTACACTTGGAGTGCAATAGTTAATCGTACTAATGAATTAATCTATACTGTAATTGATTAAAAAATCATAAAAATCAATTAATAACTGATCCAAATTTTTAACTAGGGTTTTCTTTTAACTAGGGTTAAGTTTAAATTATTTTGTAATTTGTGGTGAAAATAGCCGATCTACAAGCTCACAAGCTTTAGATCGGCTATTTTCACTATTTGTATGAAACTGTTGTGTGACAAAGTATAACATAGGGTTGATTCTTTCAAATAAATACAAATATCAAAAATATCTTGCTTCTCTATAATGTGATGTATCAAAAAGTAATTCATTAAATAATGGCTAAGTGATAATTGCAGCCCTAGATCATACTGTAGGTACATACAATCCATAGATCATACTGTAGGTACATACAAGCCATAGATCATACTGTAGGTACATACAATCCATAGATCATACTGTAGGTACATACAATCCATAGGCAGTCCCCAGCTGATGTTCTGGCACCACAAAGGCTACCATGGGCCACAGAGCACAAGCCAGTAAGGAGTAGGACACACCGAGCAGGGACTGAAACACACACACACACACACACACACACACACACACACACACACACACACACACACACACACACACACACACACACACACACACACACACACACACACACACACACACAAAAGAACATTTAATTACATGAAGCCTAGCCTCACAACACGTGAGCTTGTAGATCAGCTATTTTCAGTGACAAGATTAATTAAATAGGATGCCTAGTATAGACCCCTGGGGGACTCCTCGGTCAATTAATACTTAAATTCGAATACCATCACGTGCAAATATTTATTCTCCTAAATGTAGGCCTTACCATGGCTATCCAAGGGTTCCAGAAGGTGAAAGCCAACATCATATGAGCAGTAAGGGTAGTGACCACAGCACACATCACCCAGATCACATTCTTCCCCAACCTATCCACCATAAAGCCCAGCACCGGAGAGGCAGGGGCAGAGATGATGTACACGATGCTGGGATTTAGAAAGAAGCAGAGATAGGTTGACTTTTACTTTGGTACTACAAGTATATTTTGATGCCAATATTTTTGTACTTTTACTTTAGGTTTTGAATACAATCCTTTCACTTAAAGGTATTGTTGATACTTCTCTTGGTATTGGCTGAGTACTTCTTCCACCCCTACCTAGCTTACCTGTTGATGGCTCTGGCTTCAGTAGGGGTGAAGTCAAACTTTTCAATGAAGAACACCCTGAAAGAACAAAAATGGATGATTTAACCACATGAACCTAAGCGGTCCCATTCTGGGATCTATGATGCGTAAATGCTATTTTTGTCAAAGGCTGTGTTTCGAATTGCTAGGGTTGTTCCCTACTCCCCATACGGGGATCCAGACTCAGTGGACTCTAATAGTGATGACGGTCAATACTCCCTGTATGGGGAGCACCGAGTTTGATGTCAATATCGGTAGAGTGCGCTATAGGTCTGCGGGTTCATGTACTTTTCATTTGCATTGTAATCCCCATAGGGTTTCTTCATTAAGAACTGTTTGAAAAATAAATAAATCCTCCCGGCCGTTTCACTCATATGGATATGAAGAATCAACTGACTACAAGAAACCAGTCAAAACGTGAATGTTACTGCTGCTGAATTAGTAAAACTTTCGCTAGAAACAGACTGTATCAAATAAGTGACTGCAGGCTGCCGTAAACAATAGAGAGCCACCTCCCTGACAAGGACAGTTTGTTAAATTATTTTTAAATTCATGGAGGATGAATGAAGGAAGGAATGAATGAATAAATAGGTTAATGAAAATATGTTTGGCAGGCCATTTAGGCCTATAATTATGATAAAAAGGTTATTCTCTTAAAATAACATAGGCCTATTAATATTATATCCATGTTATATGAAAACAGTGCACCACCTTGACAATATGAAAAACCCCGCTATGAATACGCCAAAAGATATATAAGCAACGTGACGTCGGTATTGTGAGCTTGTAGATCAGCTACTTTTGTAGCGAGATCCGCCAGGAAAGAAAAGAGAGGGGAAAACAAACGTTTACAAAGTACATTTATGTTGATTTATTTCGCTGGTTCAACTTCTGCCTCTTCTGAGTTGGAGCGCATGCATGCAGAAGCAGCGCACGTGCGCAAACGTGTGCATGTGCGCTCAAGAGCGAGCTTGCGCAATGGGGTAATTTGCTTCGCTGCGTTTTTGTAGTGACCATCGGATGGTCCCTACAATTCCCGGTGCATTGTGGGATACTTCAGTCCACTACATTAGGGTGCAAAAATGCTCATTACACATTCGGACACTATAACAAAATGGCGGAACCCCAAAGTAGTGCACTATATGGGGCATAGGGAATGAATTAGAACGCAGCCAAAGAGATTCATTTTAGAGGTAAATAGAAGCAGACCTACTATATAGCCCAGGTATAGGGTTTAATATACACACTGTCCACCACAGAGTGTAACATGGCCATGATACTGAGGTAAACACCACAGCGAGTGGTTATCAAGCTGGCCTCTGCATTCAGGTAACTCACCATTGCATACTGTTCTGCTCTGTTCTGCATATCATCTACAGTATTTGCTCAGTAAGCAGTGCTTACTCAGCACTGACCATCAATGGAAAAATCATGTTGGTTGCCAAGTGATTCGAGAGTGCCTTTCAGGGAAGGAAATGTGGGATTTGATAAACCCTCTCAAGGCTCAATTGGATTCTTTCTATACCAACCATTCTCTCTCTGTGAGGCAATCTCTTTAACTCTCTCTTACTTTATGGTCGTTTTAAAAGAGAGCTTTGTGTAGCTGAACCATTATGTTCTTTTGAGGAGGGTTTATTTTTCATTCCATGGTTGAGAGGATTACATTATAATAAAAATATAAGACGTATTCCCCAAACAAGACAAGACAAGGCAGAATGAGGGGGAGTCAAGATATTTTACAGCCGGAGCCTAGTCTGGCTCCAGCCCTTGACTTGCTAGCCACGTCCATTAAAGAAAATATGTTCTGAAGTGAAACCCAAGGCCCAAATTTATCCTCTATTATTTTAAACTTAAGGGCACGATCACACCGCACTTTTATTCTGGTTATGAGGGCGGATTTTGCCGATGCAGACAATGGGAGGAGCAGTTTGCTGCCAACCCTACTTCATTCCCATTTAAATGCATTGGCAGAATCTGCCCTCAGGTAGAATAAAAGTGTGGCGTGACCGTGCCCTAAAGGTGTATTTCACTTTAAAAAAGTGTTTAAAGTGTTTAAAAGTGTTTTAAAGTGACAACAGCCATAATATTCAAATAATAATCCAAAATGAAGTTTAAGAAAGCACTGCCTTCCTTCCAATTAGGAAGAGTTGCTGTTCCAAATAAAAGCACAGAAAATGTGACTTTATATAAATGCTTTATTTTATGTGCGAGTGATTATTACTATGCCTTGGATCAAGACTACCATAGATGTAATTCATCAAGTCTGACTTTTACTGTACTTTCGTACCCCCCACCCCCCCAGCGCAACTGTCCTTGAGCAAGACACTGAACCCCTAATTGCTCCCGATGAGCAGGTATATGTATGTATATATATATATATATATATATATATATATATATATATATGGCTGCCAAAGTTAACTCGATTCAGCTCAATTAACTCACAGTGATGTTCAAGATTAATTATTTTAATCACAATTAATCAACCGCATAATTATTTATTTTAGCTATATGGCCTACATATAGTTTAGGACACAGCTCTCCATGTCCATTAGCATGCTCCTTCCCAGCAAACACGGTCAGGACCTGGACGAATTGGTGACGTCTTGATTGGGGCCAGATCAAGTCAAACTATCAGATCTGGCCCAGAGTATCACCTGATTTCAACCAACATAAATTCTGCCCACTAAGACGGACGTCACTGGATGAATCAGAGAGAGTCCAATAGAGGCCAGATCAACTTAAGTCATATCATAACTAGTCAGATCTAGCCCAGAATAGGCTATATTATTATGAAAAATTACGTAAAGATCATCATAATCATCATAATAACGTCATCACTTAATTTGGCTTGCTGGGTTATGTTTCGCTGGTATTCGTTGTGGTGGATTTCCATGATCAGATGTTACAGTATAATTAGCCTACTGTTATTAGACATAAATGTAAGCACAGCACAGGTGACATTTGAGCTTAAAGGGTGTGTGTGTGTGTGTGTGTGTGTGTGTGTGTGTGTGTGTGTGTGTGTGTGTGTGGTGGCAAACCAGGGGAAACAGCCAGGCCTATTCCCCACAGAATGAGGCTGGGGGAGGTAATAGAGGGAGTATATCACCCTGTACAGGTATTGCAGCCAATGGGAGCCTGGACATGGACGCACCTGCAGCCAGAAAAGGCAATCACCAGAAGCTGTTAAAGAGCCGACGCCCAAGCTGTCTGGTGAGTCAGTGTGAACTAATGGAGGAGTGAGAAAGGAGGAATCTCTCTGTTCATGAGGAGGCTGGTATGAGGGAGATCTCTCAAGTGAGTACAAGACTAAATCAAACCTTTGGACCCACTTGGATGTGCTGTGCGTGTATTGTGGCTCACCTGGTCTCGTTCTCTCTCCCTCCCTCCTAGGCCGACTGAACTCCACAAGGGAGAGCCTACAACACTCTCCCCCAACTAAAATAGTCACTGCCTCTCTGCTCTACCCACAGGACTGCAAGTGACTAGAAGCCTAAGCCCCTGACAAGAGGAACCCTTTGTTGATGTTTTGCCCCGTTTTCCCCTTTCCCTAGCCCTCCAAGCAGAACCCAAATGCTACTGAAGTTTCTGACATTTGTTCGACCCAGTGCATTGGGTCCTGTTCCTCGTCGTCCATGCCACCTGATTAAAACATTTACTGGCTCATGTTTACATGTTAAAACGCCTCCCCGCGCTCTTTGACGATATTCTTCAGTATGAGGCTTTCTGAATATGTAAAGTATAAGTACACATACATACCTTTGCGAATATCTCCTGTGGCGCGGAAGCCGTTAAGTATTTTTAATATATGTTTGCCCGATTTGGAAGCTTGGATTCTTCTTGTTTATTGACACCTCATTGTACCGCCTATCTGGCTAGCTAGTGGCGCTATAGCTATGACACAGCAGATCAGAGGCAGGGACGTAGCCTCACAAGCCAACCGCACACCGGGAGGCGGTACAATAAACGGTAAACAAACAAGAAGAAATAAAGCGACCAAATCGGTCAAACAAAGATTAAAAATACTTAACGGCTTCCGCGCCACAGGAGATATTCGCACCGGGATGTATAGCTACTTAAAGTTACCGAATTCAGAATAACTCAAGGAAAATAATGGCGTCACATGCCGCGGGGCCTATTTTAGAGAGAATCTCCACATCCGCATTTAGGAATTTCCATACGAAAATACAGTAGCGAGCAGGGACCCAACGTAAAACTCAACAAAATATCAAAAAAGTTTTACGTAGGGTCCCGAAAGGGGCTACCCTTTCCCGAACACTTTAAATAAGACAATTTAAGTTTATGTTGAAGCTGACTCTGAGCCTCTTATTTTATTGTGAATCTGTCAATGCTGGACCGAGGATACCCACATTCTCCACCATATGTGGCAACCCAGGGGAGAATAGGTACAGATTCACAATAAAATAAGAGGCTCAGAGTCTTCTAGTCACTTGCAGTCCTGTGGGTAGAGCAGAGAGAGAGCCAGTGACTATTTTAGTTGGGGGAGAGTGTTGTAGGCTCTCCCTTGTGGAGTTCAGTCGGCCTAGGAGGGAGGGAGAGAGAACGAGACCAGGTGAGCCACAATACACGCACAGCACATCCAAGTGGGTCCAAAGGTTTGATTTAGTCTTGTACTCACTTGAGAGATCTCCCTCATACCAGCCTCCTCATGAACAGAGAGATTCCTCCTTTCTCACTCCTCCATTAGTTCACACTGACTCACCAGACAGCTTGGGCGTCGGCTCTTTAACAGCTTCTGGTGATTGCCTTACTGGCTGCAGGTGCGTCCATGTCCAGGCTCCCATTGGCTGCAATACCTGTACAGGGTGATATACTCCCTCGATCACCTCCCCCAGCCTCATTCTGTGGGGAATAGGCCTGGCTGTTTCCCCTGGTTTGCCACAGAGTGTGTGTGTGCGTGTGTGCGTGTGTGCGTGTGTGTGTGTGTGTGTGTGTGTGTGTGTGCGTGCGTGCGTGCGCGCAAGCGAGAGAAAGGTGCCGGCCCGGTTACCCCGAATGTTAACTCAATGCTTTAAGGGGGAAAAAGAACAAGTGGGTTGATATGTTTTGATATGTTTGAAGTGGGTTGATATGTTTGAAGTGGTCATAAGGAGGTTGATATGTTTGAAGTGGTCATAAGGAGGTTGATATGTTTAAAGTGGTCATAAGGAGGTTGATATGTTTGAAGTGGTCATAAGGAGATGTTAGGCTGTAGGAGCAGCTCTGGTATCCCTGTGATAATGAATGATGATCATATCACATTATTATTCTGTCTGTAAATGGTCGCTTTCATTACCCTTTCCTGGGCAGAAAACAATTAGTTCTCCCCTTTTTTGAGGGGCTCCTATATTCAGCTATTAGTGTAGATTTTCTTCTTACACAAACATTAAATTCCCATTGACAATGAATGAATGAATTCATTCAGAATGTGAATGAGCAAATCGTCTATTTCTGTCGTCCTACACAAAGAATTAATGGAGAATTTACATCATATGTGTCAAAGCAAATACATGTTACATCATGATGTGTATGATAAGAGCACCCCTCACTTCACACAGGTGCGATTTCTTATTTTAATGAAGTTACAGCTGTCTTCCAGCTTTCAGATGGATGAATCATGGATGCTTTCTTGATATTCTCATTACCAAATGCCTACTCTGCGTGCATACTGTCAAATCTTACATGCGTCGCAAGTACTGCACTCGACTATTCGGCCAATAATGAGAACGGTACAGTACATACCACAAACTGTACAGAAAAATAAGGCGTGTGTCGGGGAGACTAATCCGCGTCAGTTGTCAATGCTAGCACAAACAATGTATTTGAATGATTACTGTAATTTACATTTCTATATATAAATATTATATTTTTGTTCTTGGAAATAAAAATAATTGCATATCGTCAACTAAGTGTTATAGTATATTGCATGATATATGGGTGAGAACTGGTATTACTCACTGTCCTAGTCCAATGAAGGGGAAGACAGCTACATAGTAGCCAACACAGACGAGGAAGATGAGCCAGAGCTGGAAGGGGAAGTCTTTCACATCTGTCAGTTTGATCACCTCACCTAAACATGCATTTAAACAAACAAACACAAATACAGTAGAATGTTTGTTTTCATCAGATCTCTCTAAACATACAATAAAGAAGATTCGGTTTCCATTCAACTTTAAAAGCTAATTGCATGATCCCCTCGGGTGTTGCTCCACAGAAATGGTGTATTTTCAAGTGAAAGCAAAGTATAGATTAGCCTTTAGAAGGCATGTCAATGAAGGTAGATAAAAAAGGAAAACAAAAACACTATCTGCGTCAACACTGACAACGTAGACTACTTTATTCATTATCTATCGTCAAGTGTAGGTCAAGGAGTTAACGATAAAGGATTATTGACCTGCGTTGCCTTGCTCCTTGTGGAGGATCTTTTCCGCTCGTCTATCAAGGAAGGCCAAGACCAGAGCACAGATCAGAGAGAATAAACATGTAACTCCAGCTATAGAGGGAAGAAAGAAAAACAATGTGATTGAATGGATGAGTTAATGGATGTTATTGGCAATAAAAATGAACAAGGAGTTTTAACACATGCCTGCTTTTTTATATATATAAACCCCCTAGTGGCCAAAGACGTAATCTGCATATTAAATCAACAAATCCCTCGTGGCCAGGGACGTAATTGACGTAATAGACGTACTGCCCTGTCAGTACGTCTTATAACAAAATAATGGAACTTTTAGACCAAAAACCGGCCGAAATCCGCGCGATCGTGCACTATCGTGCACGCGCGCCGTCTCTATGTGAATCGCGGCAAAAAATCAGACATTATGGGACGTTCCTGGCCGTTTTTGAGCTTAATTTGACTAAGTTATGAAAAAGCTAGTGTTAGCTTAGCAATCCTGACAGCCAAGCTATCTGCTCAGGGTCAAACTACCCCCGGATGTTTACCTCCGTTTAACAGGAAGTGATTTAGCCAGATTTGACTCTTTTGTCAAAATCAGCATAATGGTGCGTTCCCGCCATCTGGTGGCAATTCTGGGTATTACAGTGAAAGTGAAAAGTGATCTATATTATTTAGATCGCTGAGCTTTCTTTTTGCATTAAAATGACGAATTAAGAAATGGTCCTCTGGCCAGCATTGGCCAGCTTTGGCGACTTTTTGAATGGCAATCGAAAAATGTGAGATATGACCACAATGTCACGAAATGTCTCATTTTAAAGCTCCAAGTCACTATGTCACGGGGCAACCCGTGCCCTATATACAAACACACATGAAACTGTTGCCTATAACATGCAAGGACTATTGTTTTAACCTTTATTGAAATTGTAATCACTGATTGGTTAGTTGCACTGCTGGTGGCATTTCCCTTGATGAGGAAGGGGCCAAGTGCTATGCAGGAGAGGGGTGTTTCTCGAGTAATTGTCATTGAGTGGTCATTCTGTTTTATACTTGTTTATTTGTAACACATTATTTAGAATGTTTAGGTTACTGTGTATTGAAGGTGTTATTTATGGAAGTATTTATATTGAAAGTATTTATTGAGAAGAAATGGTGCTAATTGATTCTGTGTCCTGTGGTAGGATCCACTCCTATTTAAGGGAGGCTGCAGGGACAGACAAGGTAGTTGGATGTGGGCATTGACACAAATAACATCCCTGAGGGAGAGCTACAGGGCCTTGTGTGATCAGGGTACAGCCTGAAGAGAGCTCTCATCCTGTTTGGGTTTTGTTAAGGAGTGTTGCCTAAGTATTTATTTATCTTTTTGTCCGTTATTTCGTTGCCAGTATTACAGTTTGCTATGGATCATTATTGCACGGAACAATTCTGTACGACTGGACTTTTGGTGGAGGAGTTTGGGGAGAATAACTACCTTAACTACCATTCCTGACTGTTCTTGGAGCCTTGGCCGTTCGGGCAACTTTACACACTAGTTTACAATGAAAAAAGAATTATGATTCTAGCACGTTCCATCGTTTATGTATAAGCATTTTAGTAGACCTTGGTGAAACCAAGTAGTGAAACTAAGGTGTACTAAAATGCTTATAAGTAAACGATGGAACAAGCTAGAATCATAATTCTTTTTTCGGTGTAAACTATAGACTTGGAGCTTTAAAATGAGACATTTCGTGACATTGTGGTCATATCTCACATTTTTCGATTGCCATTCAAAAGGTCGCCAAATCTGGCCCAATGCACAATAAGATAAATCTAGCAATAAGAGGGTTAATACAAACTCTCACCCATCGCTTTATTAGGTACGCCTGTGCAGCACGTTAAGGCAAATTTCAAATCAGCCAGTTACACAGCAGCAACTCAATGCATTTACCGGTAGGCATTTGTACACATGGATGGTTATCCATTGCTTCATGTTGTAGCCGCCATATTCTGACCCTACCATCCGAATGTCGCAGCAGTAATCGAGACTTATCAGACCAGGCAATTTTTCCAATCTTATATTGTTCGATTTTGATGAGCCGACAGGAGTTGCACCCTGTGTGGTGTTCTGCTGCTGTAGGCCAGTCAATCTAAGATTTGACCCAAAAGAAATTGCAATAGTAATAGTTCAAGGTTTTTTAATAACGTTAAAATGTGATTATTATATAAATTGTGGATCATGGTAAATTCAGGGGTTGAACGTTGGGGTACCACTGAAAACCTATATAAAAAGGCAAATTTTTAATTATGCTTTAAGTAGAATGTGACATCACTGATATAGCCGTCTTCACTTAATGTGATGTCCTCCTACCTCTGTGCGGTGTGCAAGGACGGACAAATGCACACCGCACAGACAAACAGTCTGGTGAGACGTAGGACACTTGACAGGAGGCTAAACATAGTCCTCGGCTTGATTACTGCAATGCACTGACTGCCTAAGAAAACAACTGACAGATTACAACTTGTCCAAAATGCGGCAGCCAGAGTTTTAACTAAAACTAAGATGAGAGAACATATTACTCCAGTTTTAGCTTCACTGCATTGGCTTCCGGTTGTTTTTAGAATTGATTTTCTAATTATTTTACTTGTTTATAAAGCTCTCAATGGTCTCACACCTTCCTACCTACATGACTGCCTGCCTAAATATGTCCCAAACCGCCCCAAAGGTCTTCCACGGCTGGCCTGCTCGCTTTGTCAAAAGAAATGGCAACTAAAAAAATCCGGTGATGCAGCTTTTTGCTTCTACGGGCCGACGGGGTGGATTCGTGGAATAAACTCCCACTGCACCTTCGAGGCAGCCTCTGTAGATTTTTAAAGCACAGCTCAAGAACCACTTCTACTCTTGCTTTTAATTGATCTTTTAAATTTTGTGTTATTCATGTCCTCACTGTATTGCATTACTATTATTTTTTTTGTTTTATGCCTTGCTTTTCTTTTCTTTCTTTCTCCATTGCTGTGTAAAGCACTTTGAGCTGCATTTCATGTCATGAAAGGTGCTAGCTACACAAATAAAGTTTTATTATTATTATTATTATTAGAGACCTCTCAGTGCCTGCTATCCCCCAAGAACACACAAGGCAGAGAGAGCCTCCTGTTGGTTCGGCATGAGAGAAAGTCCCCTTGCCCTGAGCGCGGTGGTGGCTGGGGCGGGAAATAATACGATATAAGTACGATATAATAATGACAGCTTGGCACGCATGACAGAATGCAGCCTTGAAGAGGCAAACTAATATTGTTCATGCCGTTTGCTTTGATTGAATACGTACTACTATGATTTGGGTGTGTTAGTGATGTTTATCATGTATTAATCTAATTATAGTAAACTAATACTATTATACTAAAAAAGATAAAGATCAAGGGAAAATAGACATTTTTACAGTATAGTATAGTATGTTTCAAGTTTACACACAAATTACACAATAATCAACACAAACACTTTATTTAGAACACCCAAATCAAATCATATTACAGTGTATGTGTTTAATCAATTATTCCATCAAAGCAAACGGCATAAACAATATTAGTTTGCCTTTTTTTTTTTTTTTTTGATTTGATTTATTTAGAAAAGCAATCATAATACACAGTAAAGTCCAAAGACTTATTTCCACTTAGGTCCTCTACTACAGAAATAAAAGTTACTGTAGTAAGTTGCACTGAGTTGCACCACTCACTTCACACGGGTGTGATTTTTAGCTTATTAGCTGATTGACTGGCCTACTGTAGCCCATCTGAATGGTCGAACCTTGAGGTCAAGGTTCGACCATTCAGAGATGCCATTCTGCATACCTCGGTTGTATGTTAATGTTGCCTTTCTGTCAGCTCAAACCAGTCTGGCCATTCTATTCTGAACTTTTATGCCCACTTGTTGGGGGAAAATCCCAGTAGATCAGCAGTTTCTGAATTCATCAGACAAGTCAGTTGGCACCAACAACAACCATGTCACATTCATAGTCACTTAAATAACCTCTCTTTACCATGCTGATGGGATGATGCTGATTTGAAATGCAGCAGATTGTCTTTACCATGTGTGCATGCCTAAATGCATTGTGTTGCTACATTCCAGATTAGCCTTGAACTGTGCCGATAGGGACAGTGCACGGGTAGTGTCTAAAATGAAAGTGAAAGAAATGTGCTCACAGAGAAGTGGAGAAAAGCACAAGGACAGACATTTCTTCTATGCAAGTGATTCATCAATGCCAACCAAAGGCAGTTTTACTTCTCACTTCTCTTTTTACAGGCTGTGTTATCTGAGAAGATTAGTTTCCGTCTATGTCAGAGATAGAAATATATAGTATATGTAACTGGAGTCATAATGTTGAAGAGAAGACTAGCGAATGTCTCTGCTCATTCCTGCAACACACGTGATGCAACACATCATTGTCATGATGTCTATGGCCCACTGATTACTGATCTGTCATGGCCAAAATTGTTATTGATTTGATTGGAAATGTCCACAACATCAAATAATGGCCGATATCAGCTAGACCGATATATCAGTCATAGCAATACTGTGCTTCTGTGTGAATGCATTTGCAACACAGGTCGCACACAGAAAATAGCTCATAATGTGTTGCGTCGACACGTTGTGAGGTTGTAGATGGGCTATTTTTGGTGCAACTAAGTATAACTCAGGCTTAAGGAATCCACAGCGGCCTCCCTGATACATTCCCCAGTAAAGTATGTTGCTGTGAACATGGTAATGGTGTGCTCATAGCCCATCTATAATTTTGGATCCATTTAATATCATTGTCAGCCATAAATGTGCGCCTTACCTATCATGAGTGATGCACCAAGTGTTGTGTATCCTGGGGCGCCGACAATGTCGGCAACTTTGTTGTATACCCAGCCCATAATGTTCATGTTTACTGTACTGCCCTGCACGAACGGAGCAAAGGGGAGAAGTGACACCATGTTTTCAATCACTGATATGCAATTCCTTTAACATTGTATTGTATATTCTGTGCTCACCAATCGAGCCATGCTAAGCTGTAGGCCGAACACCAGGTTGAGCTCCTTTCCTTTGAACCAGTTGACTGCATAGGTGTTCTGGGCCACAGCCAGGGACTCTCCTCCAATTCTACCCATAAAAGACATTAGGAAGATCATTCAAGCTGGGTCACAGGGTGAGATATGAAGGATAGGACCAGGTTTTCCTGGGCATTTAGAAGCTAATACTGTGATGGTACAAAACTAAAACAACATATTATTTGGTTTTATTTTGTCAATTTTTTTAAAGATAGAACAATTATTCTTACCCAAATACAAACCGGCCAACTTCCATTAACCAGAAGCGATCCAACAGTGCTCCAGCTGCAAATATTACCTGTGCATAGTTGGGGGATTATATCTATTGGAGAAAATGCCTACATATTGACTGCAATTCTCATTCAGTACCAGACCAGTCACAGACCTAAATTGCAAAGCAAACCTACCTGTCCTACACAGACAAAGATGGAAAAGATGATCGTTCCCAGCCTACAAAGTAAAAAATTACAGAGAACCTCCATTAGCAGGAAATACATGACAGTGGCACTTTCATTTCACAATTTATCTGGAAAACACTCCTACCTGATGCCTAAGACCCTGTCAATTAAGAATCCTCCCAGGAAACAGAGAATGACATTGGGCCAGGAATACCAAGCATACAGCTGCATGAACTGAGAGGTGTTCAGCTTCATATCCTGGTACAATCAGGGAAGAATTACAAATTATATGATGTTCGATTTATTATTAACGTGTATATAGATGATAGATCTCTCTATGTGTTAAAAACAAATGCTCAGCTGATTTACCTGGGTGATCTCTTTCTGTAGTGAGGCAGGGTTATCATAACAGAAGTAGCTTCCTGAAATTAAGTATACTATCAGTATCAGTATCAATATTCAATAACCATAATGATAACAGTTTGTGTCTCATCTCATGTGGGATAGCAGTCTAACCTACAAAAACAGTTCAAGTGTGTGTTATCTAAACGTCAACGATAAGGCATTTCGTTCAATACTTCAATTGGGCTGCAGTGTTTACGAAAGTTAGGCTTTCTCTGCTCTTACCGAATCCCAGGAAGCACATCAAACTTAGGACAACGATTCGGTGCAGTAAGTGACTTGGGTCGCAGATGGCTGACATCGGTCTACCGGGTCCCCTGGCACTTCGCGGTTCCGAGGAAGACACACCATCATCATCCTCCTCCTCGTCATCTCCTAACAAACTCCGCCGATCCTCAATATCCGCCATGTTCGTTTAATCGATTCGGGACCAAACGTAAATAAAGGAAAGAGCGAAGTGATGGAGCAGCGCAGCGGTCTATCATATGACCAGCCACCACGCCACGTGATCATGTCAGCAGTCTACGGAAGTTCAGTTGTAAGGTAATGCCTAGACTAAATGCGCAAACTGGAAAGTGTAGAGTGTGCCATGTATAGCGATCTATGATGCCATGCCCATGCCATGCACCCGCTCCTGAGCTCTGCTGTGAACGTCGAGTGCCTATAAACTCCAACACTTGTATCACCTGCATTTAGTACAGTGAGTAGCCTAAAGTGCTTGTTGTTACCATTTGTGTATTTAGTCAAATATATCCTGAGTTTCACAGGGGGCCCACATTCTCTGTACGTGACGGGCACGGGGCATGCAGTAGTTGACATGAGTGCATTCTATTATCTGTAATGGCAAAATCAAAACTATCAGAGATCAAATTGATAACATATACTACTACTCTGGCTACTACTGGACTGCCCTCAGATGTGGTGGCCAGAAATGGCCCAACCTAATGAACAGTTTCTCCTCAATTTGGCTGCAATTCGAAACTGGCCCCCTTAAAATCTGAATCCTCCACCCCCATTTCCCCTCACTGTAGGGTGTAGGCCTACGTTTTCCCCCCTTTTTTGAGTGGTGCAACCACTCCTACATCCAGCAACGTCCGTGTACCTGTGTGTGTGTGTGTACCTGTATGTGTACCTGTATGTATGTATAAGTGAGCACGAGTATGTTACATATTTATGCCAGTAGGGGGCACCAGAGATACAGAGAAGACGTCCGTGTGTGTGTGTGTGTGTGTGTGTGTGTGTGTGTGTGTGTGTGTGTGTGTGTGTGTGTGTGTGTGTGTGTGTGTGTGTGTGTGTGTGTGTGTGTACCTGTATGTATGTATAAGTGAGCACGAGTATGTTACATATTTATACCAGTAGGGGGCACCAGAGATACAGAGAAGAAATTGGAATGATACAGAGAAGAAATTGGAATGATACAGAGAAGAAATTGGACGATACAAATTGGAATGATACAGAGAACCAATAGACGGGAGTTGCACCACTCTGTTCACACTGGTGTGCTTTTTTACCTCTATGATGATTTCCTGTTTTTGGCTTTATAGAAGTGTATATTTGTACGTCTCTAAATGTTATGATGAATTGAAAATGGTGGGCCCTAAGTGTAATGCTTTATGGTGCCAGTTTTTGTATTGAGTTGTGCTTGAAACTCAGCGGCAGTCACCAGACATGGCCAAAGCATTTCCGGGGGTCCCCAGCCAAAAACGTTGAGAACCCCTGCCGAGCAGTGTTTCTCAAACGGTTTCATGTCAAGGACCCCAAAATTGATACTTATTTAGCTGCAAACCCACATCTGAAGAGGCAGCCCCAGAAAAGATGATGAACATACAAAAGTATTCAAAATAAAAAAATAACAGATGTACCAGCTCATATTACCGCACGCCATGAGCAGTGAGCTTGTATATGTGCTATTTTTAAATAGCCACAGTAACACATTTAGCTGGGGACCCCCTGGAACCCCTGTGGGTCCCCAGACCCCACCTTGAGAACCACTGCCTTAGAGAAAACAAATTACAATTAGCCTTCGTCTGCTATTTGATTTTGATTTATTTATTGGATCCCCATTAGCTTGCTGTATATGACAGCAGCTACTCTTCCTGGGGTCTCAAAACCATCATCAAAAACAACGTTTTTCATGTCATTACATACAGTACACCATTCATACAACACAACACAACAAGAATACAACACAAAACATCACCTCATAGCATGTCTAATACATTTGATAGCTAGCTCCAAGTACAATTCAGTCTTCACAATGACATCAAAACAAATTCCATATTATATATCGGGATCTGTATATATAGCTCATATCTCCAAAAACAACTTTAACTTTTTCTTAAAACTGATATAGCCATTCTCCGCGATCAAAAAAATAGGTAATGAGTTCCATGCCACCATTGCTCTGTAATGGACTGTTCTTTGTCTAACATTTGTTCTGCATGAAGGAGCAGGAACCGACCCTCTGACGAGTGACGACTATATAGCCTATGATTCATCGATGGGCTTGTTGCTGCATCCTTGTTCCTTGATGATTACAGTAAGTCATTCTGAGCCAACCGAGTTGGCAATTCAATTTGCTACAAGTAACAATACTTTTATGTTCACACACTAGCTACAACATACAAATATTTTCACATACCACCATATTTAACAATAGCAATTCACAGCCCATTGATTCTGTTGAGTTTGGTTCTTTTAACCATCTGCTTCTGGTCTCCTTCTGCCCACATACTGCTAAATCAAATAATCGATTATGCAAAGCCACTGTATTTGACACAGGAAACGCAAGATGCCAAACACGATGGGAATTGACATAAACTAGGAGGTGAAATTGAGCATAGGAGCTTTTCACTCTGGGTCATCAGCTATTAGTCCAAGGTGACAGTTTGAAGAGGAACCTATATACTGTAGGTTGCAATCAGTGCAATACATTTGCAAAAGTAAAAGGCTACGGATAGATTGTGTGTTGTGCTTGCCAGTTGCCACTATACCACAGTGAATGTTGAGGCCTTCTTTTGGTAAGGGCTTGATTTTTAATACATGTTTTATTTAATAGTAGCCTAGAGCTGCCTCTAGTGGTCATAGGGTGTCACTACTCTGTCCCATAATGATAGTGAGGGAAAACATGCGTTGCTTATTTCCCTTTTGTTAAAATGATTAAAAAAAAACATAACTTTAAGCAATGCATAAACAGCAACATATTTTCAATTAACCAACCATTTAAGTCTATTATAATCTTCCGCCCTGTTGCAAAACGTGCGTCACCCAAGTGGTTAACAACCTATAGAAGGCAAAACATGTCATCATGCTTTATGTAGCATGTGAATGTCAAACTAGGGGTTTGTGTATATATATATATATATATATATATATATATATATATATATATATATATAAAATAAAAAACACTCATTGGGCTAAAAACGGCTATAGCCACTTGCCCAAAATGTCACATCATCACATTTGTGAGATTTGTACATGCTGGGGACCCATAGGCCTGCTCAACATTTCTAACATAATAGTGTACTCAACATGGTTCACATTCTAGCAAGTGGACTAGTAAAAACAAATGTTTTTTTTCACAAAAACTATTAGCATTTTCAAAAAAATCTCAATGAATACAAACTAGCAAATCCACTCTAAAAACCAAATAAAACTAACTCAATTAGAAAAAATATCTTCAAAATGAACTAAAACTATTAACCTTGGTCAGGTAGAGGTGAATGTCTTGGAAACAAGGCGGGTCTCAAACCCTTCCATTATCATCATCGTCAAGCTATGTAGCCCGTAGGGCAGGTATGCCCCTCCGTGTTGCCCCAGAGCGTTTTGACCCCACCTGGCATTATATTTGACCCTGTCACACAAGGCTCCGATGTGTGAGACTCCAACCCTTCCTGTGTAGAAGGTACAACACAACAGCATGGCTGATTATAATTTAGAGACATGTAGGTGGGCCTGAGGTAAATTGGCACAATTGGCTGACATTACACATAATGAACCGTTTACAACTCCATTACTATGTATAATTGAGTAAACAGACTGCACATTTAAGAAGTATTCCACTGCTTCAACATTACAACTTGTGCCAGACCAATGAGACCATACAGTAGGCTATAGCCTGTTGCGTTTATGCATTGATGCTAGAAAATTCTGCAACCATAATTCCACAGCAAGTCATCAGTGACTGTGAATCTGTGATGATTCCTGTCAACTAAATCAAACTATACCTTGTAACCAATTGGAGTATTTTACACACAGTAGACAGAACTGACTGGGAGCAATATTAAAACTTTGAAGGGATAGGCTAGCAAAGCAAGGCATTCAGATTCATCTCAGCTAAGATAGTCTGCCCTCTGGAGTTAGGTATGGCTTTGGTGACCCCTGCTGTTTTGTTAATATAATGTCTGTCAGATAGGAGGTCACACAGGTCAGGTAGGAATTAGGAAATGAGGCAACATAGTTCAGTTCTGAAATCACAGAAGCAGTGTGTTTGCATGAGTAATGCCCTTACATCATCTGTAAGAACAATTATTACAACAGATGCCCATAATGTTTGCTTTGATGGTGTTCTTAAGTCAACATCGAATCTACTGTTCATGCTAGCATCTCTCTATCCATATAGGCTACTGTACTACTCTGAGTTACATGATAAGCAAATACCTACTGTACTATATAGCCTATATATATATAGGCTAATACCATATTGTTTTGAACAGTTATCTGCATTTGTGTACAAAAAAGGTATATCTTTTTACACCACTTCCATTAAAAACACCACCTTGGTGTGTTTTTCCAGATATTTTACACTAGCAGCATTAGAATTACAATTGGTGCATCCTGAGCAGATTTATTTAAAACTGTAAGTCTAGTTTTGATGAATATGTTCAAAATAAAAGAGCACAACAGCAAATACGTATTTCTTTAACTATTCAATAACTATTGGGCTAGACAGGATTTTCATTTAATTTGGTTCAACAATTCACAGATTTCACAGAATTCAAGTTTGTCAATGTTGTATCATTAAGCATTAACAGTATATAAAAATGTTCACTCTTTCTTACGTACCACAGGTAGCACCTCCGCATACACCTAGGGGTATGTATCCCCATTTGAGAATCACTGATGTACTGATATATATCTTTGTACAGATATGTATCTGTTGTACAATTACTACAGTATGTCACATCACAATAGTGATGTAAGTCAAAATTGTGAAGAACCTCTGAGCCTTCATGAGTCATGACTACATTTTAACAGCCTTTCCTGTCACATACTGTGACATCTCTAGCTGCGTTGAAGATACCGTGTCCATGGTGACTTTTGAAACAAGCTTGCGGCTGAATGTAGTCGTCAGTCGTTTCCGGAACTCCTTGCACAGGATCACATAGATGAGTGGATCTAGACATGCGTTCGTGGCCGACATCCATAAGGTGGTATTCTTGGCGATGTAGAGGGCGTTCTCTGCTCTGCAGCTTTTCTCTGTGTTTCGGGTCTGGGTCAGTGTGTAGGGAACACGGACAAAGTGGTAGGGTGCAAAGCAGATGAAAAATACTACTACCACCACAAAGACCTTTGCTTTGGTTCTGCGACTGGTTGCTTCGGAGCTGCTCCTGGAGGCTTTGAATGACTCGTACACCTTCCTGCTGATGAAGGTGTAGCAGACCGCCATCAGAGCCAAAGTGCCCCAGAACACCACCTGGACACAATACATCAATAGAAAGCACAACAAAGCATTCACTTCACTGAAAAAGTGTTTGGAACTTGTTTTACTTCCATGCACACTCACTGCAATCGCCTTTGGTTAATTAAGTTGTGCTCATACTACTACTACAAGAGAATAATTTCGGGGTATGATATACTCTACGTTTGCCAATTTTCACGGTGTCCCATGCCAGAAAGGAACAGCGCCCTGTGTAACATACAGTAAACAGTGACATGTACTCTGAATTAATGCCACTACAAAGTATCAGGAGAAAACAGCCATGCAGCACTCAATAAATGTCTTTTTTACATCCTTTTATTTACCACGAATTAGCAGCAAACAGGGATGTGTTCTGAGCCCCCTAATCTACTGCCTGTACCTACTATATGACTGCATGCCCATGCACAGTCCCAAGTTCCAAGTGGTCAAGTTGGACACCACAGTGATATGCTTGGCCAATAAACTGAATACAAATCTCAGAATGTTTAAGCAGTTTTTAAGGACCCATTTTTAGGCCAGTGCAATAGAGCGTCGCAGTCCCGCCCCCTCGAGAGACCCGGAAAAGAAATCCCTGTTCATTTTCCTCATAGACTTTTCAGAAAGTATTTATTTAAAGACGGTTACGCCGCGGACAAAGCCAACTCTTGTCGTGACAAATCATGACAACAAACAAAGTTCGGGCCAAACAAAGAATTAGAAAGTAGAATAAAACGGCAGGTTACAACACTTTTTTTGTTTTTCTTCTTTGTAATTATTTGTTTGGTCCAAAATATTGTGTGTGTTGTCATGATTTGTCACGACAAGAGTTGGCTTCGTACGACGCTTAAAAGGTCTTTAAATAAATACGTTTTGAAATGTCTATGGGAAAAATGCATTGGGATTCATTTCCTGGGCCTGGCGTCGTCATGAAAGGACTGCGACGCTCTATAGAGCATGCTTTTGCCTTTTTTACATACATGTCAATACAATTAAGAAATTGTCAATTCACTATTTGGAATAATACGATACTGGGTTGTGTTGCGTCATGGGTCAAAAGGGCCATAGGGTCAAAGGTTAAGGTTTGTGCTCCCTCCTCTGCTACTGATACTTCACTCTAATAATGCACAGCCTGTGTTAGAGTGAAGTAACAAGGCTAATTCCTTACCCTACTATAATGCAAAACAGTAATACTTATACAGTATGTTGCATTTAGACTATTAGCAAAGTTAAGATGTGTTACCTGACAGAAGTAGTTGTATCCCTCGTGCCAATGCAGACCAAACTCACTCTTCAGGGAGGCACACTTGAGTTTGCCTCCAGAGAGTTGTGGCGGTGGCGGCTGGTCAGTCAGGATGGCGTTTGGCAGCGTTAGAGACAAGATCACTGCCCAGACAGTTGCACTCAGCACCTGACCGACCCTGACCTTCTGCAGGGCACACTTTCCAAAGGGCCGGACTATCTTCAGGTAGCGGTCCAGGCTGATGAGGCCCAGGAAAACAATGCTGATGTACATGGTGATGTAGAACACAACGGCCGAGTATCGACAGTAGAAGACACGCAATTGCCACGAGCCCACGCCAGCGTCACTCATCACCCTCAAGGGGAAGGTCAGAGTCATGAGCATGTCAGCCACCACCTATTGATTGGCGAGGGATCATAATGATTAATAACATTCTTTCTGTAGTTTTGCACTCACAAATTTAATAGGACTGACGTCAAAATGTCTAATTAGAAATTTCAGGATTTGTGCCACATTTTCACGATTTTTTCAAAAATAGCAGACCTACAAGCTCGTAGCTATGAGCTTGTAGATCTGCTATTTTTCAATAGCTAAATTATAACATAATGTTTAAAACACCAAAAGGGGTTCCCGCCCAAAATGGGTTAAGCACAAATCCCTACACTCACCACATTTTTTAGGTAGACCATAAAAGTGGAGGTAGTGGGGATGTTAAAGAAGATCCATGCTGCCAGGCTGTTCAGTGCCAGGGCCACTAGGAAGAGGATGCTATATAGACAGGGGAAAACCACTGCTGTCACGCTGGCATCTCGAAAGCACTTCATAGAGTTATTGGATACTGTGCTGTTCATCTTCACAACCTTGGTGGACCTTGAGTGTAGAAAGGAGTTAAGAGAGATGATGGAATGAAGGACAGAGAGAGGAATTAATTTATTGTTTGGGATACATGATGGAGGATGAATTAGTTACTGGATGAAATGTTGCTGTAAGAATTAGTAATTACTGTAAATTAGACCATGTTCATGTTTTCAACAGTAAATAAGTGTACTTTGTTGGCTGACTTATCTGCAAGTTAGTCTATAAGTATAATTTGTTTTGCCTTTGAAAGGAGTAACTTCTATGATGTTGGCAATTCTAATTAGTTAAAATAAATAGAAGGTAAAACATCTGCACAGTTCACACTGAAGCTACCAAAACCTATTTTATTTCATGGCGCAACTTTGCATCCTTATATGTAAATAGAATAAATAAATAGACATAGTATTGAACCTTTAAAAATGTATGTAACATGTTTTACATATGTAGATGACATTTCATGGAGCTTTATGTATTACAGACATCAGTTGCAGCCTGAGCTGTTATTATGTTTTTTACAGTTTTATGATACAATAAATCTCAAAACCAGCAGATGTAAAGATGTTTTCTATAGGCTAGTTAGGGCCCCAATTAACATCCTGAGGCCCATTCACCATGAATTCTGACTCTTGTCACTAACATGGCACTACATCTACATAGCTTTACATTGAAAACTTTAAGTTGCAAATAACATTCAGTGCAGAAGCCGGTGCTAGGGCAACCGAGACGTACTCTCAAAGTATTCTGGGTAAAATAGCAAGAGTCTAATTCGGACAGTTTTATACACCATGAGACTAGTATAGCCATTGATATATTATCTTGAAAACCCACATTTAGCCTTACCTCTGTGTCCTTGTCCTCTTTGGTTTATGGACATGTACAATCCTCAGGAGAAGAATATATCCCTGAAATTTGAAGAAATCAAATATCCAATTCAGTTTTGTCCCAAAGCCTTTTAATTTTGCTTTGGCTTTCAACTTTACACTCTTGGTCTCACTCGGCACCCAAGAAAAACTCCTGTTCCTGTGTGTGTGTGTGTGTGTGTGTGTGTGTGTGTGTGTGTGTGTGTGTGTGTGTGTGTGTGTGTGTGTGTGTTGCACTTGTTTGATCCCCTTACAATGGGTGGCCTCTGGAGCTAATGTGTGGCTGTCTTGTCACAATCCCAATGAGGTTTCCAGTCTTCCTCTCAGTGAAAGACCCTTTCCTTCTGAGCTTCCTGTTCCAATTGTCCGCTGAGAGGTTTGTTCTGCTCCGTGCCAGTCCGCCTGCCACATGTAGCTTTCGTCTCTGGCACTGCGGCTGTTGATGGGTGAACACCAAAGGCATGAACTCATTTCTCAAGCCAGATCTAGAGACCTCCTGCCCCCCTTCTGCTCCTCCCACTGGCCTTGTCCTAGTTCCTTCACCTCCTCTTTTCCGGCGTTCAAACCATACTGTAATACTACGGCTGCAGCTAACCTCCAAATAAGAGAGACAAATACAAATGTCATATATAGGCTATACCAGCTGTGGTTGTGGTCGATGAAAAGGACATGTATCATGTATTTTTTCTCACGGTTGGTTTCTCACGAACCTGCTGTATATGAAGGTCACCATCCTCTGACACAAATAAAGTGCATGGTAGTTGATTTCCGTGTGTGTGTGTGTGTGTGTGTGTGTGTGTGTGTGTGTGTGTGTGTGTGTGTGTGTGTGTGTGTGTGTGTGTGTGTGTGTGTGTGTGTGTGTGTGTGTGTGTGAGAACGTGCGCGTGTGCGTGCGTGCATGCGTGCGTGCGTGAGTGCAGCGTACATGGCATGCAATGTTGTCTAACCACGGCCATGACATACAATCCAAAGCTCGATTTTCTGCAATGTCAAATAATAACACAAAACTATTAAACCAACTGAAGGTTACCCACTAACAATGGGTGAGAGACCAAGATTCATAAGTAAGGTGCCATTTTGAATATTAAGAAAAGTTGACCAACTTATCTTAATTCACCAATTCTCGTATTTCATGTATGACACACTTCCATGAAATACCATACTGTAGGCACAAGTTTTCCTTTGTTTGGAAAAGTCAAAGCAATGCAAAGCACAATGTAAATATCAGAAAATGCCCTGGACTGTGACGTTGTGGAAGGCACATCAGTGGGAAGTGTATATATTCGTTGCTGTCGGGAGGGAACCTCCTAACTCCATTTTGGAGGTTTTAGATTTAGTTTTGCATAAATTTCGAAAATATTGAACCAATGAAAAGTAGTAAAAAGCGCTTGGGCCTTGGACAAAACCTCAACTCCATTGGACCCTCAAACTGTCTGCTAGAACAGCTAACGCCACCACCTCTCCCCCTCTCATGGACATAATTGACAATATATAAAGTCACCAACTTTGATGAGGCAGTATTGCTTTGTTTTCAAAATATAAGGTTTTCTTTGAGTTAAGTGGTTTCTTCCCAACAGCACACTCACTTCTAGTGTCACAAATATACATTTTTGAATATGTTTTGATTCTGAATATTTGAAACTCATTTGCTGCAGCCTGCACAAGGCGAATACGTGGCTGAACTATTTGCTTGGACATTCAGAATTATTTCCTACAATAACAATTATCTAACTGTCCGTACAGCAAAGTAAATTATAGCTGCAGTAGAAGAAGGGAGTATCCTTCTCCAGACATCGCTACAACACTGGCCCTGGAGAACATTTGACTATTTAGCATACATATTTCTTTAACTAGCTTAGGTATATTTAATTTTGCATTTGATTTTGTTTCGATTTAACTATTTACAAATTTACAATTTATGCATTTTGCAGACAATCCAGAGCGATTAGTAAGCATGAAGGAAAACATAAAATAGTAATCTAGGGGGTAAACCAAGAACTTATCATTAGTCGAAAGTAGTATAATAATTAATTATCTGTACATTGAAACTATACACACTATAGGATGCCAGGTCTACAAATGACCTGGCATCTATCATAATATGCTATCTAAATGACATTGTAGCCTTTACATAAGCCTGGAAGGTCGAGGCTAGGGCAAGTTACTTTAATGAATGGCACACTTGAGCTAGCTATGTGGAACATCAATATACCACTGTTCTACAGGTACATAATATCAATATACCACTGTTCTACAGGTACATAACATCAATCATCACCATCTTTATGGTGCAATGTTCTCTGTTCTGCCTTCTACAGCTACTTACAGTATGGGGATCTGATCCCCATATTGTTTAACATAGATATTAGTTTCTCCCTGAACTCTCTACACAGGAAGAAATAGAGAAGTGGGTCCAGGCAGACATTTGTAGTGGTTTAAAGCCATTGTGTAAATGACTTAGCAAACTTGGCCCAGACTTGAAGGCAGCCCTCCTGTCCTTTGGTCTGTAGGAGAGTGTATGGGATCCGCACTATGTGGTATGGTCCGAAACACACTAAAAACAAAACAAGAACCAGAAAAACTTTTTGTCTTCTTCTGTCCCTGGCTGTTGGTGCTCCCAGAGTTTCTGAAGGACTGGATAACCTTTTTAGCTATACAGATATAACAAGCCACAACCAGTGCACTGACAAACCAGAATAAAACATTCATGGCAATGACTATGCTTTCATGGTAATGAATTTGGGCTGGTCTTTTTAGAGACATACATGTGATTGTGCCTTTGTAATTGGCAGGTTGGTCAGTTAGAATCATAGTCGGTATAGCCATACATCCAGACAGTATCACCCAAACCAGGGCGGACATCAGTTTGCCAAAAATAAGGTTCTGGCCTAACAATTTTCCGCATGGTCTGACGATCTTGAAGAAGCGGTCCAGGCTGATGAGACCCATTAGAGTGATACTTATATACATACACGTGTAGAAAACGACATCAGAATAGCGGCAGACAAATATGTGCAGCTGGCGTGCTTCACCTGGAAGATCACTGACAGCTTTGATGAGGAATGTCAGCGTCATGAGAAGGTCAGCAGCTACCAGGTTCTTCAGGGTACACCATGAAGGTAGACATGGACCGGAGCCGCAGGGAGACCCACGCTGCTACTCCATTGGTAATCAGAGCTATAGGGAATGTCAGGAAGTAGATGATTGTGATAGCCAAGAAGTTGGGTTTGAAAGTGGCACACTCCATATGGCCGTGATATGTAAGATTAGATGTCATCACTGCACCTGAGAAATTTTTTAACGGTAATATTGTACAGTATATACGTACACACGTGTATATGGATAGGGTGGCCTGGCTGGGTGTGACTACCACGGCCTGAATGATTCAGCCCTGCAGCCCTGGTGTGAGATATGATCTGGACAACAGATGTCAATATGAAGTTGAGGATAACATTCAGACCACTTGAAACTTCTGTGTCTTAGTCATACTTCTCTCTCCTTTCTTTCATAATCTTTTTTGTCATCAGACGCCGGACGGACAGCTTGGTCATATACTTCTCTCTTTGTTGACGTTTTGTTAACTCATCCTCCTGCCGTTAACCCAGTGGTGGAAAGTAACTAAGTACATTTACTCAAATACTGTACTTAAGTAAAATGTTGAGGTATTTGTACTTTACTTGACTGTATTCCAATTTCCAATACATTTACATCTACATCTATCTCAGAGCCAACATTTGTACTTTTACTACACTACAATTATTTGAAAACTTTAGTTACTAGTTACTTTGGAGATTTACATTTTCATTAGAAAAACATACATTACTGTATTAAACCACTTCAACCCTATATACATTTCGACCATTTGAAAATAGCTGATCTACAAGCTCACAATGTGTCGCGATGCATTGTGTGTGACTTCTATTTTCTATTCAAATATGAATATAAACTAGAAAGGTCGCAATTTTGAAGAAATGCAAAGTTGTGGTTTGCAGTTACATTTCTCGCATTCGCGGCGCCCCCTATGGATGAAAATGGAATTGCTTTTGGAACTTGGTTGATTGAACCACCCGCGACATGTCTATGGAGAACTATTTAATTAATATCAATTAAACTATACAACGGATCTCTTAGCAAAATACAAGCACACGATTCCCGATGAAGCTGGTCAATTTGACATATATGGCTCGAGTGTGTGCGGCAAAAACTGTGGGAGGAGTAGTGCGGCAAAGTATCCTCATTTACAATAACAATAGTCTGGTTGTCAACCACACTAAAACGTGGTTAAAATATTTGAACTAGGCTACTTGTCGAGTATGGAATGTGTTTACATTCAATGTTGCCGGTGGTGTTTGCAGTTTTGAAAAAGGAAGCAATGAATATAGACTTCAGCTGGACTCAAAAGCTATTTATAATCAATTATATAAACTAAAAAGTAATGGGAAAAACTGGTTAGAGCATGAAACTGGACTGACGTTTTTCCACAATGGCATTTGATGTCATTATCAGTTAACACACAGGGCTTAGGGTTATGGATAGTAAGATGTCTATTATTATTTTTTAGCTACCAGATTTGGTTCAAATTCAATTGCTTGTTAATTAATACATTTGTATCCACCCTTGACCTTGACATTGAATTTTAAAACGCTATTACAATACAGTAATATAACATTATATATATATATCAACAACTTCATGTGACATTTTGAGCAATTTCAAATTAATATTTATCAATAAAAAACTATATACTAAGTTAAATTGATACAATTGCCAATATTGGACATTTAAATATATAACTGGTCTGACTTATAATTTACCACATGTGTGGTGTAACCACTATACAATCAAACCCCAGAAACACCTTGCAAAACAACACTACTACAATATTAAGAGGATTAAAAAACAAATATTTTCAAAAAACTTACAGGTGGTACTGGAACTTTGTTTGAGCAGGACCTCAATGAGGACTAACGATGCAATCACACAGCAGATGTATCACTGTAGAACATGCTTTCATTTTCCTAATGTGGAATACAATATTTCACCTGTGACCACGTCCGAGAAGATGCAAAATTAGGAAAAATAACTGGCCCTTAGCCAATTCCATGATAGATTTGTTACGCCCTCATATTGTGAATGTAAACCGAAGAGTGGATCCACAGGACAATAAATGTAACAGTTCAACATAACTTAAGCTGTGAAAATAATTATTTAATTTCATGGTTTTTTTCCTTCCTTTTTTATATATTTTCAGCTACATTTTCAGCTTAGATAAGTACTGTAGCTAGAGTTAGATACTGTAGACATATACAGTAAATACGATAGAAAGTACACACAAATAAATGGCAAAATAAAGTATTATCAACAGATCATTGAATCTTGAGGATTGTATTCACACTCAAGTCACAATTAGTTGCACAACATATAGAGCGTTGCAGTCCCGCCCCCGACGAGGTCCCATAGGAAATAATTCCCGTTCATTTTCCTCATAGACTTTTCAAAAAGTTTTCATTTAAAGACGTTTACGCCACGGACAAAGACAACTCTTGTTGTGACAATAAACACAATGTTTTGGGCAGATCAAATAATTAGTAAGAAGGAAAAAAAAGGCAGGGTACAACACTTTGTTTTGTTTTTCTTCTTACTAATTATTTGATCTGCCCAAAACATTGTGTTTATTGTCATGATTTGTCACGGTCCGCGGTGTAAACGTCTTTAAATAAATACTTTTTGAAATGTCTATGGGGGAAATTAATGGGGAATTATTTACTGGGCCCTCGTTCTGAAAGGAAAAGAGGGGGGACTGCAACGCTCTATAGACAACACAAATAACAGTTCAACATCACTTCTTTTTTTAAAGATTTTTTTGCGGCATTCGCCGTTTTTTTATAGAGGGACAGACAGTAGGCTGACAGGAAATGGGGGAGAGAGATGGGGGAGTGACATGCAGTAAAGGCTGTCGGGATCAGGAGTCGAGCCTGCGGCACACTGCCAGACTTGGGCTACCGGCCAAGGTGCCTGGACCGCTGCGCCACGGCCCAGGCTTCAACATTACTTCTAAGCTGTGAAATTAGTTGTTTGATTTTTTCTTTATAAGATCCACTTGGTCAACTCTGGAGCTCTCTGGTGCATGGAGCTGTTTCCCCCACGACCCGACTACAGATAAGCGGTTGAAGATGGATGGATGGATGGATGAAGATCAACTGCTACAGGCTGTACTGTAGTTTCCAAAGCGCATTTACACTGTTATCTACAGTATACTTTGTAAATAGCTAGTTAGACAGTAGTTAGATGTAGTAAATGAACGGATAATAACACAATAAACGACCAAGCAATGGTGTTTCAAATACAATTTATATCATGTATAGTATTAAAGACATCAAATACTTATCCTAACACAAATATTATTTACTAGTATAGATTTTAGATGATCAGAATTGTTTAAAATTGAGTTCTTGTCTAATCTATAGGATTCCATAGTGGGCAGCGGTGGCCGAACGGTTTGCGGAGCTGTCTTGATATCGGAAGGTCGCTAGTTCGTATCCCCGGACCGGCACGTTAAAATTACCACCGTTGAAGTGCCCTTGAGCAAGGCATTGAACCCCTACCATGAAATGTTCTATGAGCAGGGCCTGGCTGTAAACAAGTTCTTGAGCTTAGTCATGTTACCCTGGGTAAACATGGTAACTTTGCTTTGACATGTCTATCTGCTTAAGAGCAATAATAGAGGACGCTACAAGTCAAGTTTATGGAACACAAGTCCACTGAAGCATAATGTGTGTGACACGCACGCACACACACACACACTCACTCAAAGTTAGTCCAGATGAAAACTTTTTCTACAGTGCAGTAGTTTTATGTTATGTCTGAATTGAATGCGGCTCTGATAGCTTTTAGAAGATTAACTACTTTGTCTTTGAACTCTCTGCATAAGTAGAGATACAGAAGTGGGTCCAGGCAGACATTAGTTGTTGAGAGCCAAATGGTAACATAATTGGTAATTTGTAGCCAAATGTCAGGGCAGATTGTGCCCGACAGTTCATGAAGTGTGAATGGAATCCGTACAATGTGGAGAGGAACAAAACATACAAAGAACACCAGGAGAACCAAGAACACTCTCAGTTTGGTCTTCTGTTTCCCTTGGCTGTTGTTGCTCCCAGAGATTCTGAAGGATTGGATGACCGTGTTGGTGATGCAGATGTAACAAACCATAATCACCATGCTGGCAGACCAGAAAAGAACGTCGCCAAATATAACAACACCCTTGTGAAGACTCAGCCCATTGGGACCTTTTCGGGACATACAGAAGTCTGTTGTTAGATTGCCGGGGTCCTGGTCTGTTAGAATCATGGTCGGGAAACCTGTGCCACCAAATATCACAATCCAAGTCAAGGTGGTGGTCACATAGCTAAAGATCAGACTTTGACCCAACAGCTTGCCACAGGGTCTGACAATTTTGAAGAAGCGGTCTAGGCTGATGAGTGCCATCAAAGTAATATTCACGTATAAACAGCAAAAGAAGGTTACGTCAAAATAACGACAGGCAAGCACTTTTAACTCGACTTGTGCTCCCGGGAGGGAACTGGCTGATTTTATAGGGATTGTCAGTGTCATGAGAAGGTCAGCAGCTACTAGGTTCTTCAAGTATACAATGAAGGTGGAGGTGGACCGGAGCTGCACACAGATCCACGCTGCTACTCCATTCAGCAGCAGTGCTATGGGGAAGATCAGGAAGTACAGGCACGAGACAGCCACGTCAACTGTGTCATAGTTGAATGGAAGGCATTCAGTGGAGGGAGATGATGTGTTGTCAGATGTCATGATAAAATCTGGTATTAAGACAGAGATCAAATTCATTTAGTTAGCCTATATATTTCTTTGTTTATAGGGGAAAAAATGCAAATAGTTAAAAAAGTTTCTTCATAGTTTCGTGTCAAAACCTGCAACCTCAATCTAGCTAAAGACATAAACATCTTCTTTACACCTGTTAGTTTAAGAGTAGTTTAAACTTTAAGAGTAACATGTTCAACTATTGATAGGATTAGAAAATATAAAAATTTCAACAACTTACTGTACAGGTAGACTGTAGGTAGGCCTACTGAAACTTTGCTTTCCCTCTTGAACACGACCTCACCTGAAAACTAACTCACTGCAGAACAAACCCCTCTCATTTTCCTAATGTGCTCATCTGTGACCCGTTGGTCACTTCATCCGGCAAAATGCAAAAATAGGAAAAATTACTGGCCCTTAGCCAATGCCACCCACAAAAGGTTTGTTAAGCCCTTGTATTGAATATGAATGTAAACAGAAGATAGCCCCACCACAGAAAACCAAAACATTTAGTGGCATTTAGTTACAAAATAATACAAACGATGTCAGTCCATTTTGTTTTAGAAGTATCTGTATCTGTAGTTTCACCTCAAAGTTAGAAATCAGATAATTAGATAGATAGATAGATAGATAGATAGATAGATAGATACACAGAGATAGATAGATACGGTAGATATAGATATAGATAGATAGATTGATAGATACTGTAGGTCGATAGGTATAGATAGATTGATAGATAGATAGATAGATAGATAGATAGATAGATAGATAGATAGATAGATAGATAGATAGATAGATCAATACATATGATGTTTTATATGCCATCAAAGAGATATTTTTATATAGACAGGCAAAGAAAATGATGTAAAAATGACAGGCAATAACTTGACCTGCACTCCTGGGAGGTTAGTGACTGACATTGTCAATATCATGAGAGGGTCAGCAGCTACTAGGTTCTTCAATGAGGGTCGAGGTGGACCGGAGCTGCAATCAGGAAGTATAGGCAACTGCCTATGGAGGGCATTCAGTGAGTATAGAGAAAATGTGATTCTAGAGAATCAGTAATTATTAAGTAATAATACGAATAATAAAAAGTATAAACTATTTCTTCATACATTGATGTATCAATGTCTACTATATAGCAAAGCACATGTATCGTATCTGTTAACAGTATTTGAAATTAAATAACATTTTCAGCTAATGAGACAATTCATAAAAATAAAAAAAATGGGTGGTACTAAAATGTGCTCACCATTTATTTGATCATGATGTGGCCAACTTCAGCCTACTGTATGCTACACAGCAGTGTTAATACTGTGAAACAAAAACTTTCATTTGCCTAATGTACAATACAATATTTCATCTGTGACAAGTCAGACGCTTCCTCTGGCATGATGCAAAAATAGGAAAAATAGGTAGCCACAATGCCAGAATATACTTTTGTAATTGTTAAGCCCTCATGCCCTAGCCTGGCTAATAAGTCTACTCATGGCCTGTGTCAGAATGTAAACAGAACCCTAGCAGCAGAACCTGACCAAAACAAAAGCAATGGAACTGTAGGATTTTATTTACACTAAAATGTAGTGACATTTAGTTATTCAAAAATAATTATAGACACGAGCAAGCCTGTATAACGTCATTATGCTGTGAAAGGAATTGATCGCCTTATTTATAAACTTGTATTTTCAGCTGCACATGTACGAACTACTACTGTAGCCTAGTTTAATCAGAGATGTCTCTGCTGTAAAGTACTACTGTAGCTAACCAGCTAGATACTGAGACAACTAAACAAACAAACAAACAAACAAACAAACTTGTATTTGGGTTATTATTTTCTGTATAAGATGTGTGGCTGCTGGCTGATAGTCCCTTAAAGATCAATAGAGGGCACTACAAGTCAAGTTTATGGAACACACAGAAGCAAATTGTATTGGCCTATTTATTGGCCTGCTTCTATTTTCGGACTCAAAATTAGTAAATCAGGGACATCTAATGATAAATTATACATAATCACCTCGCAGACTAGGAGAAAAACCTGTTAAATAAAACAATACACTCATGAAAACTCAGATCATTCAGAACTTGTATGGACATGTTTTATTGAATTGACAGGTGAGAAACATCCATGTCCAAAAATCACTAACCACATCAAGGTGGTTAACATGTCACATGATTAATAGAAAACCAGGATTTAACTCAAAAACCTGCCAGAGGATGTGCCAATATCTTGCCTGACGAGCACCATCAACGCAATATTTGTATAAACAGCAAAATAAAATTACATCAGAATTGTTACTGGCTGATAAAAAGATTGCCAGTTTCATGGTCAAGTTCACGTATACAATGAAGGTAGATGTGGACCGGAGCTGCTACTCCATTCAGTAGCAATATGGGGAACGCCGGGAGAGGCAGAGACAGACACATTAACTGTGTCAAAGTTGAACGGACTAATGGAGGGCGTTCAGTGACACATGTTGTCATTCTATAATCCGATATTAAGACAGATAAGTTCAGTAGGCTTAATAGTGACTTTATACTGAGGAAGAATTATATTGTTGCTTATATCTGACCTTTGTATACTTGCCATCACTGATGATGCTGGTATAATACATTGTGATATTTGGTCGCTGTGGGAGCCTGGATGTCTCCACTGCATGGGCCTAGTATTGTTTATGTTATAGCCTATCTTGTTATGGTTAATTTGTCCTTGGAGCAGCCACATGCAGTATAACTATGATTTCTGCCTTGCACTCTTGGCAGAACTACCATACCACTGACCGGAATGTATTTGTAACATGATATCATGAGTATATGTATTGTGCTTCTACCCATGATATCATACATAAAGCATAAACATCACCACCTGAGAATACTGTCGAGTCGACTCCTATTTCATTCATTCATTATTTGCCTCATCGATTATATTGATTTATCCAGAATTCCACTGTAATACTAAGCCTAATAAAATGCCTTTGACATTTACTCTATAGCCTACTTTGTTTTAATGGGCTCTATGCACACAGAATAACTCTTCCTACTTCCGGGCCCCTTCCCTACAGGGAGAGATGAGAGAAGGGTGATGTCATTAGTCAGAAGGTTCCGAAATTAGGGATATAGGGATAGAGATAGGGATAGCTGTTCGGATCTATGGGCCGTCCCCCTCTGTTTGACCTGGAACGGAGCCTTCATATAGTATCATCGGTAACACCTGTGAAGGAAGTAGGGAAGGGATCCAAGTTCTTTCCAAAATGGCATTTTTGCATAGAGCCCAAACTCAGAACATTATTTAAATATAATGCCCTTCTTGTCCAGTTGAACTTGATTTGCATTGTTCAAAGGTTGGATATTTGTTTTCGTCACCTGAGGATTTGAATGTTTCCTGGCAACTGACACCATTTAAAGACAAACTCTCACCTCGACAGAGGTCTGTGCTGTGTAAGCACATTTTGTTCAACGACATTGTTATAGTCCATTTATATATTATGGACTAACATGGTTTGTTTCTATTGTTGTCTCTTCTTTAGCAGGATATGTTATGGCAGACATCACTTGACAACCTGGCACAGTTCTGGCTTGAAATGAAAAATATTTATAATGTAGTTTTGCAAAGAATACATTGATTATAATGAATGGAAAAACAGAATGTGTCCATTAGTTTGATAATTTTGCTGATTGATAAATGCATAATGCTGTTTTGAGAAGGCAAGCAAACATGAATACCTCAAAATATCAGGTATTCACTTTCGTTGGGGCACCTGCCAGCCTAACGGTCCAGGCGCATACCACATATATTCTCAAATGCAGCTGACAGAGTGTAGTACATTTGAATCCCGATCAGGACTTTGCTGCGTCATTCCCTGTCTCTCTCTCCCTGCTTCCTGTCCCATTTTGCAAAGACAACATATTCCCAATCAACATTGATTAAGACTGACAATACATCAGTGATCTATCTACAGTACCACCTCTCATGTTTAGTCTAAGGGCTGAATTTACATTTCTGCTGACTCTCCACAGCAGGGCAGTATAGTCTTGCACATGCATCCACTGTCTCTCTCATTATGCACGTACAGAAGACTCTGCCAGTGGGGTGCCAGCTGAGCTGGCTTCTGACACTCTTCCTGTGAGGCAGCTGCAAGTGTCAGGAGGTAACTGCAGGGTCTTAAACAGTGTGATCCTGAAGGACTTGCAGAGGAAGAAGTAGATGAGAGGGTCCAGGAGGGAGTTCAGAGCTGACAGCCAGAGAGTACTCTCTTTTAATTTGAAGAAAAACAGTTTGAGCTGGCAATCAAAGCGACGCCCTTGCGTCTGGCTCAGGGTGTATGGCACACGGGCGAAATGAAAAGGCACGAAGCAGATGAAGAACACGGCTAGAACCAGGAACACATTTGCACTTACGCTTTTCTTCCTTGATTGACGTGGGGCCCCAAGGCTTGGGGCCTTGCGTACACTTCCCCCAGAGCGGCGGGCCTTAGTGCGGGAATACAATGCTTTGGTTATGAGGACGTAACAGATGATCACAGTCACCAGATTCCCCCAGAAGATAACCTGACAGACGTGATTAACCACCTCGTGCCAGGAAAGACCAGCGTCCGTCTTCAGCTCGCTGCACTTGAAGTATGGCGAGGTGGGGGTACGACTTGTTAGGAGAACATTGGGCAGACACAGAACCAGCAGAAAGACCCAGATGACCCCAGAAAGGAGCTTTCTTCGGGTCAGCCGTGCTGTGTTAGTTCCCCTGAAGGGCCAGAGGGTCTTTATGCACCGGTCGATGCTGATGAGGCCAAAGAACAGGATGCTCACATACATGGTGAGATAGAACAGTACAGAGGAGACTCGACATACAAATACACGCAGCCCAATGGACGCCATGTTGGAGTCGGACAATACCTGGAAGCACACAGCATTTGGATTTTATAATCATATTGTTAAACTCTTATTTCACATTGGTGACATATAGCAATGGTGCACAAAGTGGGGTCCAGGGACCCCCAGGGGTTCTTTAGGGAGTTTCAGGGGGTCCCCAGCTAAATGATAGACCCTCATAGGTCTGCTCTGTAACTCAGTGTACAAATGGATGGTTCCATTTGTACACTCTCAGAGTTAAATTAATATTGAAGATAGGTTGAAAACTGGCGAAGTGGTCCTTTAAATAAGGACCCGTAGCCTGTAAGTGTCAATTTGGGGGTCCTTTTGAGAACCACTGCCATACAGTAAATTGTGTATTTTTTTGTGTTACCTTGAAGGGGAAAGTGAAGGTCATGAGGACATCAGCCACAACAATATTCTTCAGGTATATGATGAAGTGAGACCGTGAGGGGATTCGTAGAAATACCCACACAGCCAGGCCATTGAGTGACAGACCAAACAGGAAGAGGAGTGAGTAGAGAACAGGAAACACCACAGTCTTCAGCACGTTGTCACGGGAACACGTGTTGTTGCTGTTGCTATGGTTCCCAGGGAAGAAGGGGAAGCGTGCATTTCTGTCCATTCTGCAAGTTGTCTGAAAATAAATCCAGAGAAACCTGTTCTTCATTCATTCTCCCAATGACACTTTTTGAAATATTATACATTGAATTGGAGGTTATTGTTACTTATGCCACACTTCGTGACAGAGCTTTGACTGTTCTGGATTTATGTTAATAAACGTTGGATAAATGCTGCATTGGTTAATATTTATAAATATTGCCAATTCACATGTGAAATGTAGTTTTGAAATTGTAAATGCAAATATGCCATCTGTCCATCACTTTTACCCTCAGAGGTTTCAGGCCCACCCTTAGCTTGTTTGTCAAGGGTTCATCTCTTTAAAGGGGAAGGCTCTCCGCTTTATGTAAAGTGTCATGCAGTCAGTTTTTTTGGTATAGCACATTTCAACAACAAGGCAATTCAATGTGCTTTACCCAGAACATGAAAAAAAAGAAACACAATTATCAAATGACATGAAAACAAAAGTAAAAAATAGATACTGCATTATGATAAAATAGAAATAACTAGAACTGCACTCTGTCGAGTGCATACTTGCTTGTTGCACACTAGTAGGCCATAAATGGCCAACTAGTGCGCAAGCAGAGCGCGCAAGTCCTTTCGACCGCTGTAAACTGTCAAATCTCAGTATCTCTGTGAAGGAACGTTTGAAATGATTAATGTTTAGATGTAACTATTTGCTACCTACTTTATACATATAAACATCTAGTATTATTAAGTATGATTCAAGTTTCTATCTATATAAGAAATAATGTTTTATCGTTATCGTAGATACTGTATATTCTGGATCCCTTTTTAGTTTTTCTAGTCATACACATACACACCACGTACTCTGGTCCCAGAAGATCAGGCACAATTAGCTATTAATTTTTTTACTGATTATGTATATAGTATACGTATGACTAGCTCTAAATGATGACGTAAGAAATATATATAGTATATATATAGTATATAGGCATATACTATATACGTATACATATATACTCTATACTCTATACTGTATAAAGTGTGTAGTTGTAAGTTGATTAGCGGTATACTGTGGTTACTTTGCGCCAAAAACGTGACAGCTGTTCCGCCATTTGAGGCTTACGCAGAAAAACATCAAATCTGTGCCTGTGTTGCTGGACCAAATGACCACAAATGACCATATTTCTTACGTCATCATTAAGAGCTAGTCATACACATACACACCACATACTCTGGTCCCAGCAGATCAGGCACAATTAGCTATTTTATTTTTTACTGATTATGTATATAGTATACGTATGACTAGCTCTAAATGATGACGTAAGAAATATATATACCGTAGTATATATATAGTATATAGGCATATACTATATACGTATACATATATACTCTATACTCTATACTGTATAAAGTGTGTAGTTGTAAGTTGATTAGCGGTATACTGTGGTTACTTTGCGCCAAAAACCGTGACAGCTGTTCCGCCATTTGAGGCTTACGCAGAAAAACATCAAATCTGTGCCTGTGTTGCTGGACCAAATGACCACAAATGACCATATTTCTTACGTCATTATTAAGAGCTAGTCATACACATACACACCACGTACTCTGGTCCCAGCAGATCAGGCACAATTTGCAATTTTATTTTTTACTGATTATGTATATAGTATATATACGTATGACTAGCTCTAAATGATAACGTAAGAAATATATATAGTATATATATAGTATATAGGCATATACTATATATGTATACATATATACTCTATACTCTATACTGTATAAAGTGTGTAGTTGTAAGTTGATTAGCGGTATACTGTGGTTACTTTGCGCCAAAAACCGTGACAGCTGTTCCGCCATTTGAGGCTTACGCAGAAAAACATCAAATCTGTGCCTGTGTTGCTGGACCAATGATGACGAAATGACCATATTTCTTACGTCATCATTTAGAGCTAGTCATACACATACACACACACACCACGTACTCTGGTCCCAGCAGATCAGGCACAATTTGCTATTTTATTTTTTACTGATTATGTATATAGTATACGTATGACTAGCTCTAAATGATGACGTAAGAAATATATATAGTATATATATAGTATATAGGCATATACTATATATGTATACATATATACTCTATACTCTATACTGTATAAAGTGTGTAGTTGTAAGTTGATTAGCGGTATACTGTGGTTACTTTGCGCCAAAAACCGTGACAGCTGTTCCGCCATTTGAGGCTTACGCAGAAAAACATCAAATCTGTGCCTGTGTTGCTGGACCAATGATGACGAAATGACCATATTTCTTACGTCATCATTTAGAGCTAGTCATACACATACACACCACGTACTCTGGTCCCAGCAGATCAGGCACAATTTGCTATTTTATTTTTTACTGATTATGTATATAGTATACGTATGACTAGCTCTAAATGATGACGTAAGAAATATGGTCATTTCGCCATCATTGGTCCAGCAACACAGGCACAGATTTGATGTTTTTCTGCGTAAGCCTCGAATGGCGGAACAGCTGTCACGACGAAGGAGACAGGGCGAAAATATTACTTGCGCGCTCTGCTTGCGCAAGTAAAAACAAGTAGAATAATTTAGTGTCACGACGTGTCAATTCAGGACCCAGAAGCAGACGGCAAACAGATCAACTAGTCCAGTAATACTTTAATTTAGGAAGAACAGGCTTACATCACTTGATGCAGGAAACCATCAGGGCAGGCAAAGACATGTAACAACTAGGATCTGGCAGTGAGTGAACAGAATAAGTCCAGTTTTTATAGGCTTGAGTTGAACAGTGAAATGGAAACAGGTGAGTTATTGTTATCAGGCAACTGCAAGGGGCAAGGCTGACGAGAGAATGGACGGAGCAGAACGACAGAAAGCAACAGAGAGAGAGAGAGAGAGAGAGATAGAGAGAGATATTTGTGACAAGTTATTGGGATGAGTTTGCCAACAGCATTCAAAGATTTACTTCATTCTTTGTTTTTGTTTTTATTTCTTATCATGCGTCCCATTGAATGCAGCATATAAAATAACAAAAACCTTTAGTCACTATAGTGGAAACATTTCAGAAACTGTTTTGAATCTCTTTCTTACGGCTGTAGTAATGTACAGTACATACGTACAACTCAAAATGGGTGAGATTTACAAAACAATACAAGATTAAATTCTTTAAGGTTGCATTGCCAAATATTATTTGAGTACTGCATGTCTTGATTATATGTTATTTAGTTTAACCGACCTCTTTCTTTTCGTTCCACTACCATCAAGTTCCAGCTGCGTCCCATGCAGTAGAGCGGCCCAGCAGAGTTTCTTCTAATGGTCCAACTGTCTAGTGGGCTATATACAGTAGTCTGTCTAATCTGTGGCTGTTATACAGAATGTTACCATCCTTTATAGAACTCCTTTAAAGGACATTTATTTTTTTCTCTTCTGCTTTCTCCTCTTCCTGTGTTGAAGAAAGAGTGTCTGGCCGTCCGGATCCATTGATTATTGCATAATCAGTGTCAGAGGCTAGCTGTCGAAAGAGTGTGTGTGTGTGTGTGTGTGTGTGTGTGTGTGTGTGTGTGTGTGTGTGTGTGTGTGTGTGTGTGTGTGTGTGTGTGTGTGTGTGTGTGCGCGAGCGCACGCGTGCTGATCAGCATCAAACTTTACATGCCTTTTGCACCCCTCCACTATTTATTTATTTTTCTTCATGTTTTATACGACTTGAAATATTTATAACTGATGTGGTAAAGACAAAGGTACACTTTTCCATTGTCTGTGGGCATGTCCAAGAGTGAAAGAATTCTGGGAAGAAGTGAGGAGGGAGATTCAGAAGATATTGTCGATAGATATTGAGCTTGACCCAAAACTGTTTAGGTCTTTACCCACCTGGCCATAAGATTCAGAGTAGCGAACAAAGATTTCTAGATTTATGTTTACTACAAGCCAAAAGGGCTATAGCCTTATCATGGAAAAAGATAGGCAAACCCAGTATTGCTCAGTGGTTTAGAGAGTTATCATTGTGTCTTCCTCTGGAAAGAATAACGTATACTTTGAAGAATAAACAGAAGATGTTTGATAAGATATGGGGACGGTTTATCCAATATATTACGGTTAATAACGGTTTAATGGTGGAAACTGAAAATGTCTAATTGTATTCTCTGCAGCTGTTTGGTCTTGTGGCCATAAGGACTCTTATTATACTGTATTGTTTTGCATGTTTTTGTTTAGTTTTTTGTTTGTTTTTCATTTTAAGTAATTGTATTGTCTGTATTATGTATTGTTTTGTTGTATTGTCCGTTTGTCAAAAAAAGAAAAGAAAAATGCAATAAATATATTGTTAAAAAATATATATATACAATATATATTTATAACTTTCATAGAATGGAAGAGGAACGGTTCAGAACACTATTGAAGGTATGTGGGGCAGAGTTGCTGGAGCCCATCCTCGCGGCTGTAAGGCTGTTCAAAAGGCTGAGAGGGGCTAATAGCATGAGAGTTTAGATACATTCGTATGACGTGCAAGCAAAATAATTCAGGTCCACTCCAAGCCATAGGTTTGACCATTTATTCTCCTTCACAGTTAAGTACAGCAGTTCCCAGCCAGTAATACTACCGTGGATGTTAACATGTGCTATTGCGGTCAACAGATCAATCACCCCCTCTCCCCAACTCTCCTGCCAGGTAAACGCTAGGATAGTGGTAGGCGTTATCACCAGAGCCACAACTCTGGTGATAACGCCCACTACCCAATGAGTGAGGTGAGGTGACCAATCAAACAATTAAGTGTGCATACCATACGTCAACAATAATAAACGCAAGACTATGCATTAGTGTTGCGTTTATCTGCAATAACATTATGGCTCCTACACTTACTACCCGGCATTGAGAAAAAAGAAAGTTCAGTATCCAGCTGCAAAAGTTGGGGTTTAGTCCTAGCCTCGCGTTGCGATACTAATACACTGCGCTGGGATACATGCGGTAGGAGCGGGTGAAGTGTGGCTGCGCCTGGCTAGTTTAGTCCACTGTAGGCTAGTTTAGTCCGCTTGGTTTGGAGGGATGTTGTAGAATGCTGAGCTGTCTTCCAAAAACATTCTCACATCAGTTGTTCTTCTGCAGGTGGGTGAGGGCGATGTGGATGTGTTTTACCAGTAAGCGCAATATGGTGGGGGTCCAGGGTGGGCAATAACCTGCTACTGAGTACCTCCTTGGCATGCTGTGACGGCAATGCCTGAATGAGTGACGGCAATGCCTGAATTTTACAATGTCCTGACTAGGACAATGATGGCTGCCTTGAAGCATGAGTGGAAAGTTCCATTTGAAAGGGAAGTGTTGTACAGGTACATGTCGATGTCATGATCATGCCAGACAGTTGTGTGACGTCACACAGTATGCTCTGTTCTTGATGAATGACCCTTGCTCCCTGGCTCCTACTGTATATGCACTTTAGTCAGTTCCTGCCTGAGAGAGAAGTGGCAAAGTTAGCAGTATGCACTTCCTAAACGTTTCTCCCCTGCAAAATGTTTACTTATTTGTGAGAAAATAGAATACATGTGTACATGTGTGCCCATATTGGCTTATTTTTTACAGTGTATATGTTCAGTGGATCGGTGATAAGTATAATTTGACATTGCAGTCCTCTAAACCAGGGTTTGGCAGCCTTTTTGACATGAAGTGCCATGTTTTCATTTTCTTGATAGTCAATGTGCCATATCAACGTTACGTTTAATTATGACACCACATCAAAATGTAATATTTCCAACTTAGTTTGATTGTCCATATACGTAACATTTTTCTTTTTTAGAAGTATTTCCTTTCAATGATCATTAGACAATAGCAATATCCAACCTGGCATCTATCTCCCAGACGCCCTCCCCAGTCAGAGTTAGGAGTTATTCTAATTTGTTTTTAACTTTAACTGACTTAACCCCTTTTTGAATATATTAAAAAATATATATAATAATAAAAAACTCTCACACATGCAGGTCATAGAGAGCATGCAGGTCTAACAGTGGTTCAGCATCTGGATTTCATCATCACCACGTTAGAATCACTATAAATGCACCAGACTGCTATAGCTGCTACTGCAGTTTTAACAGTTTAACACTGTCTGTGTAATTCCCAAGACTTTCTTTTTCCTACAGCACCTTTCAAAAACAAATGACAAAGTGCTGAACACAGTAAAACAGGCAGTGCTGTCTAGGTTTTTGCAGAGGGTATACCATATTATTCCCTCACGGAGGCTTACCCACGCTACTTGCACAGGCCCATGCATGCGCACATATACTTGCGTGGTCACCGAAGTAATAACCTAATATACTGTATGTGTATATATATATTATATATATATACTCCCAATCCGATTCCAATCATTTGATTTTGAGCATCTGCCTATACCGACTTTTCCCGATCCAATATTTATATTTTATAGAACACGTTTATACCATATCGCAATAGTATAATTGCCCAAATCACAGACAATAACTCCAGTCTAATATCATGATATGGATATAATATTGATACTAGGGAGTTGCTTTAGGCCTCATTCACACGTACCAAACACCAATCAAGCAAATGTTTGGTCGTTTTTTTGTTTTTTTGGGCCACCACAATGCTTTTCCAATGTGAGTCACATGGTTTGACCAAACATTTTTGTTTGATGAGGGGGGAGGGGCAGAACACCACCAGCAATCAGCAATCAAACACAAATGTTTGATCAAACCATGTGACTCCCATTGGAAAAGCATTGTGGCGGCCCAAAAAAACAAAAAAACGACCAAACATTTGCTTGATTGGTGTTTGGTACGTGTGAATGAGGCCTTAAGCGACAAACTCGTTCTATGCTCGTGTTCTCTCTAATCATTGAATGCATCAAAGACAGCAATCACTCTGATACCTGTCAGAGGGGGGAGGGGGAGTGTGTGTTCCCAGCATGATCTTGCTGGGCAGTAATTGCAGGGTCCCAGTGCGACTGTAGATGATGTGTTACCCGTCGGCTGGGCATAGCTGCTGTCAATCAAACAAACGTTATATATAACGGCGTGCACACAGATCAAGTCCGGAGACAGACAGACGCCAGCGCTGCTGCGATCGCTGATTATCCATCCATTTGTTTGCTGATGTGATTATTACCATCAGAGTTTCTGAGGTTACATTATCTAGTAGCGTAATTTATTTTTAATTACCCTAATCTCCTGGTGAGACCTTTAAGTACCTTTCCTGCATTAGTTTTATTATACGTACCTGGCTAGTGGCTATACTCTTGCCTCAGTTTCTATTGGTCCTCCATGTCTTTGGCTGAGATGGACAGGCTCTCCAGTGGTACCAACATGACTGTGATGAACAGCTCCATCGACAGGTGGCCCTTCAACGAGCGAGGCTCCAGCGAGCACCTGGACCCCTTGGAGCTGAAGATACTCGTACCGGCCGTACTGGGGGTCATCTGCGTCGCAGGTCTGGCATGCAACCTCACCGCCATGGGCATCCTGGTCTACTGCGCTCACAAGGGCAAAGTCTCCCTCATCAACTCGCTCATCTTCAACCTGATGTTCGCCGACGGGCTGGTGCTGGCGTTCGCCGCGCCGCTCCGCGCCGCCGCCTACTCCGAGTCCAGCTGGCGGCTGGGCTGGGCCGTGTGCAAGATGGCCGACTGGTTCCTCCAGTCCTGCATGGTGGCCAAGAGCTTCACCGTGGCCGTCTTGGCCGAAGCCTCCTACCGGTACGTCTCCAACCCGGACAAGCAGGCCAGCATCGGCATGGGGTCCATCCTGGTGGTGCTGATGTCCGTCTGGATGTCCGCCTGCTCCGTCACTATGCCACACTGGCTGTTCACCGCGCTGCAGCGGGACGAGCGCCGGGGGCTGGTGTGCATGATTGCCGTGCCCCCCAAGGCCGGCGACTTCATGTCGGTGTATGTGAAGGCGTACCCCCTGGCGGTGTACTGCGTGCCGCTGAGCATCGCCCTGCTGTACTTCTGGAGGGCGTACAGCCGCTGCCAGCAGCGGCGCTCCAGCAAAACCCTGAACCTCTGCACGCAGAACAGGTCCCGCAAGCTCACCCTGCTGCTTTTCGGCCTCACCTTCGCCATGGCGATCCTCTGGCTGCCGCAGTGGGTGGTGTGGGTGTGGGAGAGGCATCTGGCGGAGAGAGAGATCCAGGGCGCCCATCCCCATCTCCACCCTCCTCCGCTCCTCCTCTCCCTCTCCTCTCAGCTGCTCGCCTTCTCTCTGTCGCTGGTGAATCCCATCATCGTCCTCTCCCTCTCCGAGGAGTTCCGAGAGGGCTTCCGCCGGCTGTTCAGGAGGTTCACGTTCCGCAAGCAGCACCTGCAGAGCCCCGGACCCCACCGCACCCCCACCTTTCAGCATGTGCCTCGCCCCAGCCCGGAGTCGTCCTCGCAGGCAGACGAAAATGACCCGGTGCCCTGGGAGCACCTAGACAAAGTAACGGAGAGGTGAAACCATTTGATTGCACCATTTGTTTGTCTACTGATCTTATTGGACAGCGAGTCTTCAACTTTAGAAGAATGTTACGTGACCAGTGACAAGTATTCTGTAAAACTGTGCTGAATATAGTGACGTCTTACTGTATTTTTTAGAGTGTATATGAGTAGAGTTTTTAAAATATGGTAATAATGTGGTGCTAGATTGAATTGTTTTATGCAAAAAAAAAAACGTAATACTGTATGCCTTTGTGTGGGGCACCTTAAATCTGATCACCAGTGATATCTGTTTAATTAATGGATGTGTACATTTTTTACATTTTTTACATTTTTACCATTGAGCTAATAGAGCCTGCCTGCTTGCTCAGGGGATAAATTGAATCTTGACCATCATTGAATCATGATGTTTGACACGGGCTAAATGTCTCAATGGAAGAACAGGGAGACAAAATACAACCACCCCAATTCCGCTTTAACACCAAATTAACTTATTCAAGATATGTATTGAATCTGTGGCACGGTGGCACAGTTGGTAGTTCTGTCGCCTCACAGCTAGAAGGTCCTGGGTTCGATTCCCGCTCGGGGCGCTGTGGGTGCTGGTGGCGTGTTTCCTCCTCTGCGTCATCAGTGCCCATACCCGAAGGCGGGGTTGGCGAAAGGGCCTTTCTGTGTGGAGTTTGCATGTTCCCCCCGTGTCCCCTAGGGTAGGTACCCTCACAAAAACATGCAGTAATCCTGGTCTCTAAACTGCCTCCCCCTGGCCAGCCGGGGCGCCTGATGGAGGGGAAAGGAACTGGTTGGAATAACGTGTTCCTTCCACGTGCTACGTCCAACCAGGGAAACTCCCCCCTGTCAGGTGTAAAGGAGCAACTTGGACACTCAAGCATGAAGGAAGCATGAGTTAAGTCCGTTGCTCTCCCCAGGTTGGCGGAGGGTGTGTAGAGCCCAGGATCACATTAGATGATTGACACAGGGGTGAAAAATGGGTTACAAAATCGTGGGATAAAAAATATATTAAAAAAAAAAGATATGTATTGAATCTACATTTAACTATTCAATACAAATACTTTATCCATTCATGATATTTCCTGACTGAACTGCTACTTTTGTGCAACACTAGTACTGTCACAGAAAGTATTTGTGTACTGTAAGAAAAAATATAATAAATCATACAAATATGAAGGTTTCTGCCCAACAGTTAAAAAAAATTCAGTCTTTAAAACTATAATCTGGACTGGAACTTATTATAATTAATAAAACGATGGTAGAGAACACTAATACAATATAACTAATACATCTGCACTAAATAGAACCTTACCGGTCCAATGCGGACCCGACCTTCACAGGTCCATTTGGTTCCATTTATATACACTCAGAGTTACGTATGTCTGTGGCCTAAAATACCAAAACGGGGGGTCCTTCAAATTAGACCACTGGTTTCGTCTATAACGAGAAATAATGTTCGATCCCCTTGACCTTTATTTGGTTCATTACCGGTAAATACATTTCCACTAGGCCACTCATTAAAAATAATGCCCTGGACACTCATTATATACAGTAGGTAAAGGCTTCCCTTCAAAGACCCAGGGTGTCATTAAAGTGTGGCTAGGCATACTGTTACCTCTATGGGGATTCTCTCATTATTTAGTTCTCTGTATGGGTCCTTGAGGGGGTTCCAAGTACCAAGTAGTTTTAATTAATGCAATTAATGCAATTATTATTATTATAATGCAAAAATAAACTGAAAACATAATTCTCTCACCAGCAGAGGCATACTAGGCAGTCATACTTCATTGTACACGTTGCTCGTCAGAAATAGCAGACCTACAAGCTCAGTAGCTCACAAGGCATTGAATCTGAGCCTCGCTGTGAGCTTGTAGATCGCTAGGCTTAATTGTGACTTTAAAAGACAGGGCAGGCTGCACTTGCATCACACACAAACCACATCCATGACATTTTCTTCTCATAAATCATGTATGGCGACCTTTCCATGCTGACATCACAGCAACATTTAACCATAATGGCCATTAAGACTAACCCATGGCTCCGAAATGCGTTGCGAGTTAAGACTCACCTGCGGCTTCCGCATGTGGTTAGGGTTAGGTTAGGGTTAGGTTAAGGTTAGGTTAGGCAACCGTTAGGGTGTCGGACTACTGCGTGTCGGACTGTTAACTTCTGCATGTGGTTAGGGTTAGGTTAGGGTGTCGGACTGTTAAGTAAGTAAGTCAAAGATATGCACCAAAAGTGCCGATCTATATAGCGCTGATGTTCACGTTTCAAGTTCACATCTGCACATCTGTGACACGTTGTGAGCTCGTATAGATCCCCTATTTTTGGTCATCGTCATACGATGAATAATGTAATGTATAATTAGGGTTTTTATTCACCAAGGGATCCCTTTATGTCTGGATCCACCTGCCTGCCTTGAAACCAGGGTATGGTTGGTGGATGGATGGTTTATCACTGGATGGTGATCTAGGTTGTCTGACACCTTCTGTCCGTCACTTATTAAAATACCGGTAATCATATTTTACAATCTCTTTACAATCTCAACATTCTTTTTTTTAACAGGCATAATAGTAGTGCTGCACATGGAGACATGGGCACGTGCTCAGGCATACACTAATGTAAAATTCAAACATGAATGACTGAACACATTCATAAAATTCGAGGCCACACTGGACCTTTGGGAGTCTTCTCCAAGTTCCCAGTACCTAGTTTGCACGTGTGCACGCACGCACGCTCGCACGCACGCAGCCACACACACACACACACACATGCACGCAGCCACACACACACACACACACACACACACACACACACACACACACACACACATATGCACATATGCAAGCACACATGCACACATGCAAGCACACACGCACACATGCACATACACACACAGACACACAGACACACACACACGCACACGCACACACACACACACACAGAGTGGTCACACACAAAATGGTACTTGTCAGACCTCTCTCAGACTCAGACAGACAGGAAGGGGGTGATGGGAAGGGGAAATAAAGGAATTCAACACCAGACCTGTATTTCCATTTAAAACCTCCTGAATCCCCACCCCCGCCTCACTCGATTTTCCCTCTTCACCTCCCATGCAGAGCCCTTCCAACTCCAGCTCAATTTCTCAACCACAGAGCGCACCGTTACATAGCTGCCGTCTCCCCGGCAGAGCCAAGGTACACACAGCCTTCCTCCTGTGGTGACGATGAAGAGGAAGCAGCTGGAAAGTAGAGGAAGACCTGCCTTTAGCAGGCCTGCCAACGGCTCTATACAGTCTGCCTTTACTCGCTCATGTGTGATGGTGCCTGAGGAGGAAGCATGGTGTGTGTGTGTGTGTGTGTGTGTGTGTGTGTGTGTGCGCACGCGTGTTTTTGTGGTTGTGTGTGTGTGTGTGTGTGTGTGTGTGTGCGCTCGTGTGTGTGTGCGTGCGCACAGGAGTGAGTGCATGTGTGTCGGTGACGACCTGTCTGATTTTTTATCTTGCAGGTCTTTCCTGTGATGACGCAAGCAGCGTTGATCATTGATACTGTGTGTGTGTGTGTGTGTGTGTGTGTGTGTGTGTGTGTGTGTGTGTGTGTGTGTGTGTGTGTGTGTGTGTGTGTGTGTGTGTGTGTGTGTGTGTGTGCGTGTGTGTGTGCGTGCGTGCGTGCGACAGTGTTGTGATGAGAGAAACTGGGGGCATCTAAGGGCATAAAGTGTTGAACTGCTAACTCCTACCCTTGGTGAGGAGTTGGAGGCTCGATCATCTCATCGCTGTGGCAAGTAGAGAGGGATGAATGGGACTAAAACTTAAATGAAGAGAGTGGGGGACAAAAGAAAACATTTCAGGGTGGTCCTTGTGTGTGAATGTGTGTATCCTATCTTCCTCTCTCTCTCTATCTCTCTCTCACACACACACACACACACACACACACACAGCCCTGTGTTTATGTTTTTTGTGTGTGTTTGTGGGTGGTGAGCTTGCATCTGTGCCTGTGTCTTTGTGTGTGTATGCTTGTGTGGTATACATATTACATTTCCTATGGCACGTATGGCTGGCTGTCAAACCAGAGCCCTGCAGACACAGTTTGAAGGTGTGGGTTTGTTTGGACTGTCTAAGGTTTCTGTAGCTACCGTTGCTGGCACATGGTTCAGTCAGTGTGTAGGTTCCAGTATCTGTCTGACTCCCATATGGACTCCACACTCAGAACCTACAGTATATGGAGCACTGTTTCTCAAAGTGGGGTCCGGGCACCCCCAGGGGTCCGTGGGGGGTTCCAGGGGGCCTATGTTATATATAGGCTAGTGGAAAATAGCAAGATATTTCTTCAATGTTTTCTTATGGGGGTCCCCTGTAAGTAAACTTTTTTTTTTTTTTTTTAAGATTTACATTGTATTTATTGATAATGCAGATATTTACAACAATGAATTACAGAATCATGATTTTATTTTTATTTTTTTAAACAAGACAAGACAAACTTAAAAAAGAAAAGACAAAAAACAGTAAAAACAAACCAATTTACCAGTGGGGAGTCTGTGGCTTTATACCTCAATCATCAATTGTTTGAGGACCACTATGTTAATTAGGCCTAAAATAGCAGCGTATGCTACAGTATAAACAAATGACTTTAATGGGGGACAGAACTATAATAATTCACATGTACACATACACCTCACATACAAAACTTCACTTCATTATGTTTATAAACCATATTGAAAAGGTTAATTCAACAAAATATGCATGTAGTCTTATTAGGGGTGTGGGATGACTAGGAGGGTTGTGAAAGTGTACTGTAACGGCTGACTATGGCACATTCTTGCACTAGTCACAAGCCCCAAGTGTCCATTATGGACGACGTCTGCCTCAGAAATGGATAAACAGCTTTGTACATTTACACACAAACGCATGCATGCACACACACACACACACACACACACACACACACACACACACACACACACACACACACACACACCGGTGAATGATGTCGTTGATTCCATCCTGGGCTCCAGTTTGTTGCACACATAAAACACATGTCCATAGCAACTGCTTTTGTTTGGTAGGAGAGCAGTTATTGCTCATCTGTTAGGTCTGGCATGAGCATCAGCGAGTAAGCAACGCACCGTGCTACCTAGCTTACACAACTGATCTCTTCAAGACTGCACAAGAGAGATCCCATTTCTCTTAAACAGTGGAAAGACCTGCTTTCAGGTTATAAACTTTATTCGGCTTGTAATCTGAACCATGAGTAAAACCAAACATAATTGTAGTCCCTGGGACATTTTCCTTTCATGTTCGTCATGGAGCACATGCCTTTGTTCCAGCGAACTGTTCCACTAGTACGGGCCCTATAGCTTTGTTTTATGGATCAGCTGTGTTGTGTATTTGTGAAAAGATTTTATTCATCCAAATATGTATGTAGTGTAATGTAGTGTGGGGTTATTTTGTGTGCTGTTAAGTTACAGAACTATGCAGCACAATTTTCGCATCTATCTCGATTTTGTTCTCCGCCAGGACAAAGGTGTGGCTGAGACGATGTGCTCCTGTCCGTCCGTCCGTGTGTGTCCATCCATCCGTTCATGTACAGCTGATCTCCGGCACTGTTTGACCAATCGCCGTGTAGTCTCTCAATCGCCATGAAACTGCACACACACTTCCTAGATGCCAGCTTCCTTGGATTCCAGAGCAGAACCTCTGCCCCCAACCTTGTGCTGCCCCACATTTCGGCCTGTTATAGCACCACCCGGAGGAGGATTTTTGCACAATTATTTTTTATGTTACTCCTACAGATTTGATCCAAACATCACGCAAGTCTGTACACGTTATCTCTATAGTCATGTGATCAAGACGGATCTGTCAGACTTTTCATATTCCATCCTGATTGGCTAAGATTGACAGGAGTTTGCAGGAGTGGTATGTTTTGAGCAAGATGCTTCGAATCATGAACGCAGTGTTCGATTGCTGTGAAACTTGCATGCATGCATTCCTCCGAGGAGCACTTTGTTCTAGTTTCCCTATATAAATTAATGCTTGATACCTGGTCATATGACAGTGTCACACTGTACAGTAGCAAAAAATTACAATCTTATAGATTTGCTGTTTTCACTATTTTTGACAAATGTAAATAAGAAATATGTCTTTAGTTTTGACCATTTTCACTAATAATGACATGCCCATAATACGGATGCCACAGTGAAAGTGGTTAAGTCTGTCTGTGGGTTTTATCAATATTTAACCTTATTGACAACACTGTGTGACTATAATGACATTAACACAGGTTATTTTTTCCTTTACTGAAAGTCGGTTTTGGACTTACACTTTCCGCCCAACAGCGAAGATATGATAAATCAAATACCACACCTAGTGATCACAAACTGTTGATCCAACTTTTCTGCTGAGTGCTCCAGACACCTGTCAGCGGTGACATTGCCCTTTCAAATTCCTCTCCTGTGTTGATGTGTGTCTGATGAGAGAGTACATAATACTAGGAAGGATGCAGAGATTGGGCCGGAGCGGTGTATTGGAAAGAGAGAGACAACAGCCCTCTTTGAGAGGCCGGCCAAGCCTGGGATACCGGGCATATTTGACACGGTCTCTCTGTATGCTCTGAGAGACCTGTACACACATACAGGGCACCATGCAGGTAAGCGAAGCGCCAGGGAGGAAAGGAGTGGCATTAGCTGGTAGCTCCTGAGTGGCAGATGAGGCCAAACCTTGACCTGCAACCTAAAGTTTCTACTGCAACCTAAAGTGACAAGAGGCATGCACAACAAGGTCAATAACATCTACAGCACAAGTGTGCATGTGGCTGCCAATCACACATGACCTACATGCTTAAAGTAGTGTGCTGGTGTCACAACACAATGAATGTATAATGTTCTTTGTTCTTGCTTGTAAATCGCTCTGGATTAAGAGCGTCTGCTAAATGCCTAAATTGTAAATTGAGAAACACTGATAGCAACATAAGATTATCAGAAAACTGTTATATATTTACTAGAAGGTCTTAAAGGACCACTTCACCACTATTGAACCTACCTTCATATAATTGGTCCTCACTAATGTTCATGATAAAAATGCTACTCGGTCTGTGCCTTATGGTGGGACGGCTGTGGGCAGGTCAGAAACCCGTCCACCATCATCGATCGGGAATCCAAGAGAATAGAAACTCCAGGCTTTCTATTCCTGAAAAGTTGCAATGTGATAATGGCAGCCATCGTTCTCACTATAATAAAATTTTATAAGCAGCCCTCCTATGAAACACAGACTGAGTAGAAAACAATGGTGTCAATGTATCGTGAGCATTAAGGACCAGTTATATGAAGATAAGTTGAAAAGTGTTCCTTTAATGTGTTATGGCTTGATGATTGCCGAGAAATGCAGAGACAGTTTAGGTCCATCATCTTTGTTGAGACCAAAACCCATTCCCAAAAGTAAATCTGTCTGATTTGAAGGAATATGACATAGGCCATACAGTACATTGATGTGCATAGAACACTGGCGTGGAGAATGATTATGTCAGAAAGTGTCTTTTTATGTTTTTGGTATCAACTATGACTTCAGTTTCAGCCACAGACTGCACAGTTCTTACGAGGGTGTTTTTCCTGTGATGTCACGTGGGTATACTGAGGTTGCTAGGCACAATGAGGTCATTTATGTGGGTCTGACAGGGGAGAACAGGTGGTCTAAGACAGTGATGTCATGTAATGATTTAAGTGTGGCACTCAGTGTTAAACCAAGCTTGTGATCCTTTTTACAAGGTTGGCAGGTCCAATAACAGCATTACCACTTACTCAATGTCAGACTGGCTGCTACCTTAGCATCTTTATGTCTTGGGAAAATCAGGGAAATGTTTAAAAAGAATGTAGGCTGTGCCATAATGAATATGTCGAATTTAAATCATTTGAAGACCCCAAAGTTATCTGAAGGGCGTGGCGTCTTATCTTATGTCTTATGACTTGTGAGCTTGTAGATCGGCTATTTTCACTATATAAAAAAAACTGTAACATGTCGATTTGCTTGTCCACATATGACGTAAATTCTCCATTGATTGTCAATGGGAATTTAATGTTTGTGTAGGACAAAGTTTGTGGAAAGACACCAAAAGCTGGATATAAGAGGGGCTAGCGTGCCCTCAAAAATAAGGCATTAATCATAAGGCATAAGACGCCACGCAAAAGTGTTTAACATGCTACGGGCACGCCGCACTTTTACTCTACCTACTATTTCAATGGGAATGGAGGCTATGGAGCGGTGTGCTGCCATTTGCGGATTTAGGCAAAAATGCGCTCCATTCCCATTGAAATGCATTGGCAGAATCCGCCCTCATAGGTAGAATAAAAGTGCGGTGTGACCGTGCCCTAATACTGTACTTGTGTAAGCCAATAGGGAGCAACAACGCAGCACCCTCACCAGCCGAGACTTGTTGTGACCTGTCTGGGGTGAGCGAAATGTAATTCAAACCAGATGCCAGATGCAAAATGTAACATTTTCAGGAAATGAAAACATGATGAAAGCTCAAGTGGAGTTAGGAGGGTTTTGTCGAATCGCTTTTTAATACTTTTCATTGGTTCAATATTTTTTTTAACCAACACACAGACTAAAGGGTATTCAATTGCACTGATTTATAAAAAAAACAAAAAAACAATGATGGCTAAATGGGTGGAGTTATATGGTTTGGCAGACAGTTTGAGGAGTTAGCAGGTTTTTGCCTTAGCACTTTTTAATACTTTCCATTGGTTCAATATTTTTAGCCCCTCCTTTGGCCAACTTTGTCACACAGTGATTTTATCACCCCATAGCGATGATTGGCTGAGCAAAGTACATATTGAGGATAAAATGTGAGGGCAGAAAAGTGAAGACACCAAGTCGCCAAAAGTGATAGACAGGAATGACATTTGTGATGATTTGATTGGCTGAGCACGGAATGTGATGTATGATGATAAGAGCACCCCTCACTTCACACAAGTGTGATTTTTGAGGGCTATGTCCAGCTTTCAGGGTGTGTGTAACCACAAACATTGTCTTAACACAAATATTAAATGCCATTGAAAATGAATGGCCATGTTTGAGTGTTTGTGTAAACACAAACATTAAATAGAAGCCAAAAGTGAGGACGCAAATTGTGATTGGCCGGAATGAGATGAGATGACGTACTGTATGATGATGTATGATGAAAAGAGTGCGCCCCTCACTTCACACGGGTGTGATTTTTTAACCAAAACACAGACATAAAGGGTGTTAGGTGGTTTTCTGGACAAACAATATCTTATACTGTATTGCTTACTTTGGCAATGTAAAACATGTTTTATCATGGACATTATCTCTTCACAATGAGAAAGCATCTGTGTCATTTTAGATTTGTTTGAGGTGGCTATTCAAAAATAGCAGATATACAAGCTCACATCGCGTCACTTCGTGCCGCTCTGCGAGCTTGTTCATTTGCAGTGTTCATTTAACTTGGCTCTATTTTAGACTGCACAGTTAAATTAACTGCCTGGATTTTACTGCTGAGAATTATAAGCCTAAACTGAACAGTCACTTATAAAGAATGAAGAACTGAAATGATAGATTCCTACATAATGTGAGAGGAGGTCCGTCACAATACAACCACGGTCTCCATCTGTCGTTTAGTGTTACACATGCAAGACACTAATCTATTTGTGGGTCAACTCGATCCATACCCCATGCAGACAGTTTCCATCATGAACATCCAATGGCAACGTAGCAGCCAATCACTACAGACTTGTGCAAAACATGTTGTGGACCTTCTGGACCAGAGCAGTCTGTGACTCTGTGTGTCCTGTGGCTCTGGTGAAACTCCATCTGCTCCCTAATCACCACTGAGCTGCTAAACCTCTCTGGAAAACCTAGACCTGTCAAAGACAAGCATCAGCCTCTGCCATGAAGTAACGGTGTTGTTGTACATAATTAGGGGTGCTAGGCTGTGTTTAAAATGTGTTCCCCTTTGGGGTTCAATAACGTGAGCTCCTTTGATGTCTTTATGCTGATGTTTTGGGACGACTATACTGGTTAAGGTAAGGTATATACAGTGATGGTTCACCAATCCAACAGGTTATTTTCAAAGGGCCAGGGCCACAGCTGTACCCAATCAGGCCAGAGAGCCCCATCATTAAAGTACTGTACTTCCATGCCCCTGGAATGCCCCTGGAATAGAGTCTGATAGATATGGCCCTATTAAAATCCAAATACATTGACTTTGTCTGACCCCTCAGGTGTTCTGCTAATTATTACCAATAATGGTCATTTTATTTGCTTACTTAGTGGTTTGGCCCTGTTATTGCTGCAGGTTGATTTATGTTTGTGCCACAGACCTTTATAGCTCTAGTGCTGCACTTATAGGACAGTATTAATCAATCCTTAAAACTGACACGTCTTTAAACAGAGCTTGAGATTTAGAGCTTGAGGTCTTTAGAAGTGCCAGTAGCTGAAGTTTCAATTGATAGCTAGGAACAGGGAATAAAAAAAACATGTGTGGATACAGTATAATGGTCTGAGTGAGCAACTATTGGGGTTTTCCATCATGGGCCAGAAAAGCTGTGATCTGAGAACCGTGAGATATCCATCCCAGCTAAGGTTGCCCCACTGGGACGGGTAGCGGGAAGATGAATCTTTGCCTTGTGCCTGGAAGGTGGAGGTGTGGATTGTAGAATGCCGACGTGAAATTCCGACATCACCACAGATCCCCAGTCAGATACCAATCTATGAACATGTGTATGTACAGTAGCTGCACACATTTGAGTAGATGTGTCAGTATTTGAACTGCCAAGTGTCAATTAACTTTCTTTAGATTTTGCAAAAGGGATTTCCACTCAAAGGTTCCCAGCTGTGTCTGATGGACTAGAGACCATTGTTTAGGGTCCATTTAACTATATTGAACATATTATCTTTCATTAGCTGATTAATATATCACACCCTCACCTGGTTTCCCTCTTTGATTTGCTGTGTTAGAGTTTGAACTCCTTTTCCACTTCTTCTCATTCAATTTTCCACTGTTTACTGTTCTTCGTTCCTGGCAGGGTTGTCCTATAAATTGTGGTTCTGTAATGCTATTCTAAAGTATAATCAGAGTGCATACCAAATATTACGCGTTCGTTCTAAGTATTCAGTCCCTTCCATCTTCCCCAAGCCATCTCCCCAAGATGGGCTGGCTCTGGAACAGACATGACCTCATACCATGTCCTATAGACTGAAGATGGACAGCACTCCAGGTGGAGCTTTCTGGATAGGAGTACAGTGCTTTGGGAAGGTAGCAGCTGAACAAAGGCTCCATTGTTTAATCAATGTATTCAAACTGTTTCAGTGTCTGTATCCTGGACTGGTGGTCATACAGTATGTTGAGAACTCAGCATGCTGTCGGCCCAATCCAGATACGTTCCAGCAGACTCCATGGTGTGCAGGGTCCCATGGAGCTGATGTGTGATGAGGTCATGATGACCCAGTGGAGAAGATCCCAGTGAAAAGCTGTTTGATGATCTGCAGAGGAGGATTAGTTGTGTTTTTCCACTCTCAACAGAGGACAGTGATATCATATACCTCATCAAGTGTAAAAGCAAACTGGTTTTATTGATTTCTTTCCTGTACTGTGACTCCACTGCAGAGAGATTACCAAGAAATGGAGTTAAATGGTGGTACACCTGATGGTCAATACAGTCTAGGAAGTAATAGCTACAATATCTTACTACACAATAATCTTTCTCATACGCACGCATGCACGCACGCACACACATACGCGCACACACACGTACACACACACACACACACACACACACACACACACACACACACACACACACACACACACACACACACACACACACACACACACACACACACACACACACACACACACACACACACACACACACACAACTTTGGCATGGCAGATAACTGCTTTAAATGAGTTATACAAGTATTTTTTTAAAGGGTACTTGACTCACTATAGCTAACACCAGGAAAACTAAGGAAACTTACATTTATGTCCTTCATAAATGTCAGTGTCCATGGAAGGTAAACACTACAATTCCCCAAACATGAACCTAAAAGCCAGGACTGAACAAATACACAAACGTTTGGCCATTCCCCGTAGGGATTGGTTTAAAATTATGAAATTGGCTCGTACGTATAAGAACCACACACACCACATGTCTGGTATTCCTTAAAAATGTGATCTAACTTGCTCAGTTAATTGCGTGTGATTGTCCTTAAAGCTCACATATGTAAGCAGTTTTCTCACAAACCAGTAGCCTACATTCCGAAGTTTATGGAGGAGAATTCCCTTGTTCCCAATACAAGCCTGGGACAGTCACACTCCTTTGGCTCCTGTCTTTGGAAAAACATTTAAAAAAAAAGAAAAAAAAGAAGATCCAAAACAAGGATATTTGTTAGTTCACACCAACTGTGAACTAACCAGTAATCTCTTTTGGAGAGCTGTTGAAATAATTCAAGAGTTGAGAGTCACTGTAAATTAATTATGTCCTTTGGAACAGAGCTGAATGATACAGATGTATTCCACGCCTCAGTAATCTGTTGGGGGAGGTACAATGGTCTCTGTTTTGTCTATATGCTATTACAATACTGATTTCATTCTCAATTCTACAGTTTAAATTTGCAGTGAAATAAATCCACAGTATGAAATCCCAAATGTCACTTTCTAATCTATACTATGGTATCCATGAATATGCGAGCAAGCCATGTTGAGTTGAGTCTGATCTACTGAATAATTTACTATACACACTGGTTCGACTTTAGCCATATAGTGACAGCATTAGTGATGCGGTCAGGTTCAGTCAATAGGATCTGGGAAGATAATTCTGCCTATTGTAAATGTGCATCATTTTAAGTATTCTATAATTGCTGCAATTTACTGTGACATTGTTTCCACTTGTTGGCTTTAGCACAAATGGAATTGCTCTTAATGACTACCTTTTAAAAGTGATTGTTTGACCCATTCCTCTGTTAGAAAACATTATTCTTGCATGGGATCTACAATAGCTCCAATGTGGATATCAGACTTTATGACACCAGTCGTCTATGATGTATTTATCACTTTTACAGTATGATTCCAAGATTGGGAATATTTTAATATGTATTAAATGTGAAGCTAGCCTAAACCCTAGCGTGCATATACTGGTAGAATGCATACAAATTGTGGTGCTGATCGGTCCAGTGGTTTACAAGATTAACTCCAGACAGCCACACGCACGCACGCACACACACACACACATTTGCATTACATTTTGTCAATGCAGACTGATACTGTATATTGGCAATAACATGTTTTTTTCTAGTTTCTGTTACTGTGTCCGTTGTCCGGAGCTAATTTGGCAACCCCTGGACCGACCAGTGCCAAAGTTCTTGTGCACACTGCCAGTAGGCCACAGAAGTACCTTAAAACTATTTTGTTTTTCATGTTTTATACTTTTTGAAATATAGGCGACTGACAGCTTGGCTACATGAAGTCCCAAAGTTACAGGGGGGCTCTGGAACAGCTATATTGTGATCTCATCAAAGTCTAATTCACAAAATTATTTTAAATATAAACCCATTTGATGAATCAAATTCAAATCAATATTTCACTTTCAAATAATTTGGGGTAATTTCATCATCTACATTATGTGACCACCCCAGACAGTTTTAAATTGCTTGATTCAGTATATTTGATATTAATTTTAGCTGGCCCGCCCCCTTCCTATACAAACCCAAACTCCATTCTAACCACGATAGATTAATCGAAAACACCCTTCCTTGGTTCTGCTGACTGGTTTTCCTTCTAATACGTGAGGGGACTGTGTTTTTTCAATTACTTTTGTCATTTATTGTTTTGAAAATGAAAAGAACACAGATTCATAAAAGAAATCTAAACAATTATTTAAAAATAAATGAAAATAATAATTGAAAAACTCGGCCCCTCACATTAGGAGGGCAGTGTGAGTCACTACAACCAAGGACGGGTGTTTTCGATGAATCAATAACTGGATTTTAAGATAGAACAGCTAAAATGAATAACAAATATCTACTGAATCGAACAACTTCAACTCTGTCCGGGGTATTCACATAAGCCTGAGTAGACGATAACATTTATTTTAATTGAAATATCCCACTCTTACACCCACATACATTTTTTTGTTGTTTCAAATGTTGTTCTGATGTGGATCCCAAGATCCACACGGTTCTCTGTCCATGTCCTGTTCCGTTTCCCTTTGCAGTCTTTTTGACACTCTTCTATTGTGCCTATTTCAAAGGAAGCCAGTAAAATCACCACTCATTCACCAGCCAAATCAATGGTCCCCATATGGATTTCACACATACCACCAGAGCTGACTCACAAGTTATTTTCACAGCTGGAGGGTGTAAACAGCAAGGCTAAAGAGCCACAGGAGCATACTTCTACTGCAGTGCAGAGAGGTATCTGATCTTAATGATGTCAACTACAACAGCGCTACAGAACCTGGGACATAATCTTCCTGGCATAGTTGCCTTGAACGTCCCTCAGACATAACTTTGACGGCTAGTACAGAGAATACCCAAAATAGGCCCTGGAGACGAGACTGATTTATTATGAACACATGTGACTTCTTAACCAAACAGTCATGTTTAGCCACATTGACTCAGTTATTCAGATATGTCTTGTAACATTTTAATGACTATAGAAAAATCTGAAAATGTAAACAAACAGAATAAAAAAATAAAGATATGAACAGCAAAATGGTCTATGCTTATGTACAATTATGGCCAAAGCTGCGCATAGACAATGACCTCTATTGATTGCGGCGGTATGATCCTTTAAGAACCTACAGTATGCTTGTTTGTAAAAGATACACTTCAGATATTGTGTTCCACTCAAAATGTAATTCCATCATCTTCAATGGGTCTCTACGCTGGTATAATAAAAACTGTATAAAGACATGAAACATATTTCAGCTTTGATTCCTTTTTCTTTCCATGTTAAAAACGCCTATATTTTGAATAAGTAGATGCTACAAAAGACGTCTATACTGTATACTAGTATAATGTATAACATTAGGTCCTTGCGTACAACACAATAACACAAAAGCAGTGTACATGTTTGAACATTATTTGACCTCCATGTATTGTACATACTAGGAATAGACGGGAAAGGCTTTGTTCATGTTGTGTCCTTAAACTTGTAACTTCAGATAGGATACATGCAGAAGATGTCTATCCAGTGTAAAAATGAGCCTGCACCTATTTATTTTTTTCTTATTCAAGAAAATGCTCTCCCAACTTTGAAAGTTAATACTGTGCTTATTAAAGATAATGCACTACATGAGATTAGCATTCATGCTGTCTCTACCTGCCAGTCAATAACAAAATAACATGTCACAAATTAACATAAACATTTGGCCAATGTCTGTAGAGATCCAAACCTCACAGAAAAGGTTTATATTTCTTACACCCTGGGTTGTAATAATAATACTCATTTGCTGCCATGCCTCATTGAAACTGTCACTCTCAGCTTCGCTGTTTGCATTGGTTCTCTGGCTCACTGGCCATTTGTTTTGTTTAAATAACCCAAATCAGAACCAGTGGCAAGTTCCCAGACCCCCTTGATCAACGTTAAGAATATCACCTCTATTCACAGACTTCTCTTCCCTGGCCAAGAACAGAATATCTTCTGTTAGAGTCTGTGATGCTCTGGTATTTTTCTTCTTCCACTACCTTGTTAACCCAGCTCACGCTATTTGTTTGATTACAGTGATATTTTCGGTACTGTGTCCAATGCAACATGAGCTTCCGAATTCCACTTTCCACCAAGTCTCCACCACAGTCCTACGGTACTGTACTGTGTGTCTATTAAGAGTTTATTTCTGATATATTACTACAGTATCATCTCTTAATCATACACAGTAACATGCTCAGCTCAGTATAATGTTTCTCACAGCACACGTACATATGTGACCTTTGAGTCCGTGCCCAGGTGATTCTTGGCCAGGCACTTGTACGTCCCAGAGTCTGACACTGTAGGCTTCTGAATGACAAGTGTACCCTGGGGGTGCAGCAGCTCACTGCCTGTTGGTCGACCCTGCCCCGCCGTGGACAGAATTGAATGATCAGGCAGCTCCCAGGCGATCTCTGGCTTTGGGATCCCAATGGCAACACAGTGGAGCTGGATAGGTGCCCCGCTCAGTGCCCTCACACTGGGAGGTGGACCAGTAGTGATCCGGGGAGGGTAGGCGATGATTACGACGGGAACTGACAGAATGGCATCACCAGCCTCACTCCTCGCCCTGCAGACATAGTTCCCGCGGTCATGGAGAGTTGTGTCCTGCACAACCAGGGTCCCATTATCTAGCAGTCGAAAGCGTCCGTGGACCTGAGGCCGGGTGAGAGTGTGGCCCCCTGGAACAGTCCAGTAGATAGTGGGTCTGGGGCTCCCATCAGCCAGGCAGTGAAGGAAGAGAGGGTCCCCTGACACGCTGCGTATGACACCCCTTGGCCGTGTGAGAATGTACGGCTTCTGCCCCACGTCCAAGACAAGTAACTTCTCTATGTAGCCCACAGAGTTCTTTGCAGCGCAGCGATACTTCCCAGCATCCTCCTTACCAGGGTTGTAGATGACGAAAGTCCCGTCATTTCCCAGGTGGTAGCGGGATCCATGGTTTGACCCGGCAGTAAAACGACTCCCGTTAGGAATGGTCCAGATGATTTCTGGTTTTGGGTGTCCATCAGCAGAGCAGTTCAGAACCGCTGTTTTTCCCATCCTGGCCACAATGCGCTCGTTGAAGGGGTTCTTGAAGATGGGCCTTCGCAGCATAGTGGTCACCTCTAGCTGCACCACCATCACTGACTCTCCTCCATCGTTCCTCGCCATGCAAATGAACTCTGCTGTATCAGTTGGACGCACATTTCGGATCTCCAGTGTCCCATTATGGTGGACGTTAATCCTACTGCCAAAATACGGCGCTGTCAAGAAGATGTTGTCAGGCATAATCCATGTGATCTTGGGTGCCGGATCTCCCTCGGTTTTACAATCTATAAATTTCCTGGAGTATTTAGCCGCGGTGTCTTTAATCACAGTCCGGTTCTGGTCAAAACCATTGATCACTGGCGGATTCCCATCTATATCCAACTTGTAGATTTTGCTGTTTTCCCCAGCACGGTTGCGAGCCATGCACACATACTCTCCAGCATCATTCATCTTCACATCCCTGATATCCAGAGAGCCATTCACATGCATCAAGTAGCGCTCATTAGATGCCGCAATTATGTCGTTGGTCGGCAGCATCCATAGGATCTTGGGTTTGGGCTCTCCGACTGCTTCACAGTCAAAGCGGATGTTCCCTCCAGGTGGGACCTTTGCATAGGTATGGCTGGGTGCACGTATGATGGGTGCTGCCGTTACCACGGTGATATGAACATGCATCTCATCTTTGCCCACCTGGTTTTCAGCATAACATGTGTAATCTCCTTCCTCTGATATGCCAACCTATAAGGAAACCAAACATTAACATAACATTTCTTTAAATATCTTTGCAAACGTAGTGAGAAAGATGATGAATTGTTGTTGCGAGCCGCACTACAGTACCTTGTTTAGATAAAGTGTTCCATTGTCAAACAAGATGTAGCGTCTGGAGCGTCCTCCCCCACTGCTGCCGTCCGACTGCAGGGCGCTGTTGACCACTGTGCCGTCTGGAAGACCCCAGGAGATCTCTGGCTGCGGAGCCCCCGAGGCCTTACAGTCCACCTTCAGGTCATTGCCGAAGGTTACCTGCTTCTTGCTATTCGCTTTAGTCTCGATCTTGGCCGGCTTCATAGATACAGTGACCTTCATGAGCTGGAGGTCATCGCCGATGTCGCTGCGTGCCACACAGAGATAGTCCCCAGCATCTTTGTCACTCAGAGAGTTAACAATCAGAGTTCCATTGTCCAGGACTTGGATTCTTCTGCCCATCCTGGAGACATACAGTAGATAAATAACACAATGTGGATGTATTATTATAAAGGGAAGGAGATCGTTAGTGTTTAACCCTATAGGCCAGCTTTGTTGATTAGCCAATATATATCACATCTGATGCAATGAATGAACTTTCTGTAATAATTCTACAAAACCAGCAGTCAATTTGGAAGTTTTCCTTACAGGAAGTTGTGTGACATTCTGCCATTTGTCTCAATGAAGCCTTAATATATTTCATATTAAAAAAAAACTGACTGCCTTGAGCCTTGAGTTTGTCTTTCACATTGCAGTTGGATTGCAATTCAAATGGCAAACTCTTGCAGCTGCAGAAAAATAATGAATTGCATATTTCACAAAAGGTCATTTTGACAGTATGTATTGACAGAACTGACCTCCGCTTTCTTCCTCGTTGCATGCAGAGACGCAACAAGGCAAACTGTTCCAAATTATTTACAGCAATCAAGGTCTCGGTTTAGAAGCCAGGGCTCTTGTGTGACTTCCAAGTTTCTCTTATGGTTAAGTGTGTTCTGAATTTAGATATAAAAATAGACAACTGCCCTGTTTCAGTTCTCATTGATTCATGTTTTGCCCTGTTTCAGGAAAACAGTGGTACAGTATAAGTCGATTAAACAAAGACAACTGGGAGTTTTTCATAATGGGATCACAGTTAATTTGAGGAGAGCTCCGTCATCATCCTCAAAGAATATTCACCATGCGTGTATCAGAACTTTTTGACATCTCTGTTTTTCATCATCGGCAATAGCATTCAACTCTCACTAAAATTCCTCACCACTGTTTACACAAGGATCGACCTGGATTTGATAAAGCCTTGGACCAGGATGCTCAAGAATGATATTCTCTGATTTCAAAGTATGAGAAATTGACTAGCCATCACAGTGAAACAGAAACACAGTTTTTCTCTTACTTAGGGGATCACCCAAAGGTTCAGTGCTGGAAACAAAAAAATAGGAAATATGGAAAGCTGAGATGGAGACTTAAAAATGAAAACTGAAATATTTCCACTACACAGATAGTGCCTGGAGAATGGAGATGTTCTATTTTTCTGCGGCAAAGGGCTCTCTATTTATGTAGTACTATATTTCAAAACTAAGCTGTATAAAAGTTTTTGGCTTAAGGTGACCAATGAATGAATGGGGCCTTGTTATTACTAATGTTGATCCACAACAGCAGTCTCTACACTGAGAACTGTGAGCTCGCTATTCTTGTATGAGAGGCAAAGCTACAGCTACTATATTGTGGTTAGATTACACTTGCATCATGTCTTCTGTTTTTCAAAAGCAACCAAATGGTCAAATGTTTCTTTTTGACAAACTCAAGTGTTCCATCGTTATAGACCTTATGCAGACCGTGGCCATCTTGCCATTAAGTTAATGGCAGGGTGGCAACTACCCGCAATTTGGCATTGACAGCCCATACATACAAACAGAAAAGTCCTTCCTGATTCTATTAAACAACGTCAAACTCACCAATATTGCAGCTGTATGAAAAGCTTGAATTATCCTCTTTCTATCTGCAAAGTGTTTGTTTCATTAAAATCCACTGGTCATGTTATGAGCTTCTTTCTGTCAAGAATGTCCTTGCAGGTGATTCTTTTTAGGGTTGGCTTTTGGAATTGCTCATTGGATATCACTCAACGGCCCATGTGTAGCACCTGTTTTGACTTTGCACATAATGCAGGAGGCAGCAGGACGTTGCTTTACTGAAAGAGAGCGCTTCCAAACTTAGAAAAATAGTAGCTCATAACATGTCTACGTGGATTTTTATGAAAAAACACTAGAAAGAGGATAATTCAAGCGTCACACAGCTGCAATGTTGGTGAGTTTGACGTTGTTTAATACAATCAGATAGGACTTTTCTGTTTGGATGTATGGGCTTTACTGTGTAATCAGGCGAGAGACAACTTTTACCTGTGCCACTGGTCCACTACAGCTTTGGAGGGCAACCTCCACATGATCCTGGGTTTGGGGTCTCCTGTGGCTGAACAGTTCAGATTGAGCTGGTCCCCATAGAATAGCTCTGTCAAACGCTGGGATATTGCAAGTATCTGCGGTGGAGACTTGCTATTCTCTACCGTCAGAGTCACCACCCTCCGCTCTGACCCGGTAGAACTGGTAGCGATACATTCATATTTCCCATTGTCTGTTGGTGTAACGTCCTTTATATGAAGCGTTCCATTCTCATATACTGATATTCTGGGGCCAAATGCAAGCCTGTCATGTCGGATGGTTGAGCCATCGTAGAGCACCCAGTGAACAGATGGCAGGGGGCTGCCCTGTCCAGTACAGGGTAGCCAAAGGTTTTGCCTCCTGCCAGTCTTCACTTGCTGCCGTTTCTCCTCCAGGATGCCAGGGGGCGCTGCGACCACCTGCAGCCGAGCTGTAGCAGTGTCCGCCCCTGCTTGGTTACTAGCGATGCATTTATAATGGCCTCTGTCAAAGACAGACACCTGCTTAATGACCAGGGTCCCCTCAGAGGTCACTGATACCCTCCCTTTGTCCTGGTTGTCACCCCTAACTTGGGTCCGGTTGGCTAGGATCCAGGATATCATAGGTGTGGGTCGGCCCTCTGCCTTACATTTAATGTCCACTGTGCTCCCTGCATAGGCCTTGATTTCACGCATCTTTGGCTCTAGGATGCGTGAGGGGTAGGCCACGACAGTGAGGGTAACCATCAGTTTGTCTGAACCATGATCATTTTCAGCCAGACATAGGTACTGTCCACGATCCTTTACATTGGCATTCTGGATGGACAATGTACCATTGTCAAACACCTCAAACTTTCCCATCCTTCCCTTGATGGTAATTGTACTACCTGAAGAAAGAGATACAAGAAAGTGCTTTTAAATGTAATGCCCCTCACAAGTGGAACAGTCAACTGCAGTTTCAACAGTAGTCTATACACACTGAAATTTGCACTCTCAATTAAGTCACTTCTTGAAATCACATTCTTGTAGACTTACAATACTTGCACAGTACATACAGACAGTATCCACAGTATACATGCACGCACTCACGCACGCACGCACGCACGCACACCCGCACGCAAGTGCGCACACACACACACGCACACACACACACACACACACACACACACACACACACACACACACACACACACACACACACACACACACACACACACACAGGAGATATGAAATTATGCATAATATTGTGTTTTTGGAAGCTAAATGTTTATTATTCCAATTCATGTTCAGAACATAATTTAGGAAGAAATGCTCTCTGTTTACCTGAGCTTGAAGAGAATCGTTTCCAGCTGATTGTCGGCTGAGGGTTTCCAGCAGCCTCACATGGCAGGAAGGCATCAGAGTTGGCGAGCACAGTGAAGCTGGCCACATTTCCCCCCAGCATCTTGGGCTTATTGCGCAGGTCCTTGGTAGTGGGCTCAAATCCTAATATATTACCTGTAGTAGTCTCATAGCCAGTGATGTGATTATAGGCATTAGAGATGGCTTTATCTATATCCTTGTTGCTATACGGGGCAGGAGTGTTACTGTAACCTTGCTCTGCTGTCAGAACAGTCACTGTGTCAAAGGTGACTGCCTTTTCTGGTCTGCCTCTGGCTCTACTACTTTGCGCCGTAGGTCTAATTGTGCTCGCTGTTGGTCTCTGTGTGCGGTGCGCGCTTTCCCTCTCTGACGATGGCCATACATTGCTGTGGACTCTGCTTTGAGATGTGGTCTTAGGCCTGTCTGTGGTGGCTGTCCTGAATTTTGTAGTAGGGTTAGCTGAGGTGGTCCAGGGTCTGCTGGTTGCTGTGTAGACGTGTGGTCTTCTAGTGGTGGATTTAGTCCAGTCAACCACTTCATATGAGTTTGTCTGTTCCTCTGAGTTCTGATCAGTGGAGACAGTCACTACAGATCTCTCTGTTTCCCTGGATGGAACGTACAGGGACTTGGAAGCGGAGATGGTCCGCTGGGCTAGCGTTGTGGTCTCTACAGTTGTTTCCATGGTGGTTGTAACTTCTGCTGTGGTGGTGGGAGATTCAGTCGTTGTTGTAGTTTTCTTGAAGGGTTTCCTGCCCCTGAAAGGCCTCTTCCTCCGTCCCAGGCGTCCGCCTGCACCCCCAGGCTTCGGTTTGTGATCAAACCACCGACCAGGATAGCCCCCAGACCCAGATGACAATTCCTCATCAAGGTTCGTCCTGGATGGTGGTTTAACTGTGGGTGGTAAAGCAATAGTCTGGGTCTCTTGTGGCATTGCAGTGATGGGTGTGGAGCTGGTGGGGTAGGACGAAGTGCTGGAAGTTCGGTGGTGCGTACTTGGCTGTGGCGTTGTAGGCTCAGAGTCAGTGGAGGATGAATCTCCATAGTCGTCATCTGTGGAGCTCTCGATGTTCTCATCATATCTGGGTGGAGACACCGTCTCAGGTTCAGCCAGAGAGTCAGCTGTGGGCCAAGTTGGGGCTGTGGTTGGGGTGGTCGTAGTCGCTTCAGATGTAGTGGAAGCTTTTGTGGTAGTCGACGGCTTCCGTAGCCTTTCCAGTATCTCCTTCGCCCTGCCTCCGAACAGTCTGTCCCATTGGATCTTCTCCCTGGTGACTTTAGTGGTGGTGATTGAGATTGTTGACTGTACAGTTGTTGTCATATGTGGTTCAGGAGTAGTGTCCGGTTCAGGGGCATCAGCAGAGGTGATATAGCTACTGGCCACCTCCAGCCTGGACCGGGTACTGGTGAGGGGGATCTTTGAAGTAAAGTCGTAGTCAGTGGTGGTGGTTACAGTATCTTGAGTAGTAGAGACAGGGTCTACGGTTCTAGTTAAAATTGAACTTGGGTAGGATGTTGGTTTCTCAGACCTCAGGTCGGAGGTTGTTCTCTTCTTCCCATCTTCATCACAGTCACAGTCTGTAAGAAAAGATAATATGAACATCTACAATATGACAACTGTCATATAAGATAGACAGGCAGAAGGACGCACAGACAGATGGATATAGACAAATGGATATAGACAGAAAGACAGACAGACAGACAGACAGACAGACAGACAGACAGACAGGCAGGCAGTCTGGCTGGCTGGCTGACTGACTGACTGATTGATTGATTGATTGAATGATTGCCTACCTGTAGTCAATTGCATTGTATATGGCACTGTGGTATTCCCTTCTTTTCTCACTGTGGGCCGTTTGAGTTTATTGATGAAGGACTGAATGTCAGTGATCCTGTTGGGTTTGACAATCCTCCGACGGCCTTGAAATGTCCTCCTGTGACCCCCTCCCCCTCTACGGCCCTTCTTCGGCGGGATGATCTGGATCTGCTGACGGGAGATGATGGTAGATCCAGCCGGCAGGCGAGGGGACGTGATCCTCTGGGTGGTATGGAAGGTAATTTCATCTTTCTGTCTCTCTGTGGTGGTGACGGCTGTGAACGTGGTTTCGCTTTCTGGGTCAGTGGCGGTGTGGATTATCAGGTCCTCCGGACCCGGTCCGTCCATCATTGGGGTAACGTTAGGGTCAGTGACAAAGGTAAGCACTTCCCGTGTGGATGTCTCTGGCTCTGCATCCGGTTCTCCTGAGAACTGGAGCCGGGTTTCTTCTGAAGTGTCTGTGACGGTTAGACGGAGGGTGACTGGATGTCTGTTCAAGGGCAGTTTGTAGGTCCTCTCTAGAGCGTACGACTCTGTATTGTCTGAAACCACTGTATATGGAGTGACTTCATCACTTTGACCCTCTGTATATGTGGATTTCATTGGTGTACTATATGACTGTCTGTGTGGCTCTGTAGTTAATGTGTTAATTTTTTCTGTTACTGCCATGAAACTAATCTGACTGCTGTCAGCGGTCTCTGTGTTCTGCACTGCATTGGACTGACTGTTCTCTGTTGTCATGATATTAATGTTCTCTGTGGTGGTCATGGCTGCAAAGTGACTGTTCCCTTGGTTTATGGTTATGCTAGTTCTACTTTCTCGTGGCTTGTCTGTTGATGGCTCCACTATACCTGCAAATAATCTCCCTTCGTTGTGATCTTCACCCGAGCCAATTTCACCGTCTCCAGATAGAACATTGTCTTCATATTTTAATTTCTCTTTTTCACCCTTTGTTTTTACTGTTGAACCACCTTGGGCTTTTTTCATTAACTCTGCAAATTTGTCTGGGTCCACTTTCCTGTATGTTTTATCAAATGTTCTCCTATTGCTCCACGTGCGTCTACTACTAAGTGGACCCCTCCTCCTCTGTCCCAATCGACCCACAGAGCCTCCTCTGCCCTGTGGCCTGAGTCTGGGGTAAGGCCGGTCTGAAGTAATGGTCCTGGACTCCTGGCCGGTTCTTTCAGAGGGGCTGGACGAGGGTACCTCACGAGTGACTTCATTTTCCATCATGGGGTCCACCTTGACCTCTGCCCCCATTCCTGACCCTTGTATGTCTGACTCTGGCTTCTCATCCGACCCTTCTCCAGTCACTGTCACCTGTGACACCAACAGGTCAACCCCGAGATGGTTGCTAACTAGGCACCGGTAGAATCCTCTGTCCCTTGCGGTGACTCCATGAATCCCCAGGGTTCCATTCTTATACACATTTCTGTTCCTGTAAGACTTGTACACCACTGAATGGTCAGGCAGTATCCACTGTACTGAGGCCTCAGGACTGCCTGTGGATCCACAGTCCAGAACCAGGTTTTGGCCCAGTGGCCTAGAGAGTTGGACTCCATTGACAGCGGTTTCTTCCACATCTGGGGACAGGACTGTCACCCGGAAGCTGAGCACATCTGCATCCAGGTAGTTGGTGACAATGCACCGGTAGAGACCTGTGTCTGTGGTATCTACTCCTCGTAAAGTGAGCTTCCCCTCAGCTGTGATGATGAGCCTCCTGTCCTCGCTGGAGTAAGGTGCCCGAACTTTAGTGCCGTCTGCTAAGATCCACTCCACTGAAGGCTTTGGTTCACCCATTGCTTGGCACTGCAACTCTGCTACACCACCTGTTGGGATATGATAGGATATATTATGATATCATACAATATATGATGTGGTAAAATACAATATTAAATGATACAACCATTTATTATATAATTGTAGAAAAGAGTCATCCTAGTGAGCAGCAACAACCCTCCCCCTGGCCTATTCCATGTGGACCCACCCACCTCACGTGCTGTCACTCCCTCCCAATCAGTAATCACACCTGCTCTCACTCACTCCTCAATCAGTGGCCTGGTATATAATGCTGCCTGTTCCCTCAGTCCATGTTTGGAAGCAGCAGCAGTAGCAACCAGCTGAGAGCCCTCTGCTCTGGAGTCTCAGCAGGCCACGTTATGCGTCACTGAAGTGAGTTTAGTTAAATTCATGAATGCATATGATGTATCTTTTCTTACAGGGTTCCGTGGATTAATTCACCTAATTCCTTTGTTGAAGTTGCTGTTGAAATGAATAGGAGATCCAAGCAGGCACATATCCTTGTTTCCATTTATTGATCAGCCATCAGTTACAGATTACAAGCATTTGTTCCATAGTTACAGCACATTGAGGCCTTCGTCCCAGGCAGAGCGCCTTGTCTCTCTCTGCCGTGCCTCACTCACTGTTCTAACTGATTTCTGTACCATTTATATATCCCCAATCTGTGTGTGTGTGAGTGTGTGGGTGTGTGTGTGTGTGTGTGTGTGTGTGTGTGTGTGTGTGTGTGTGTGTGTGTGTGTGTGTGTGTGTGTGTGTTGACCCTTAAGGCTCTGTGGCCTCCGTAAACAAGTCACCACAGGTGGTCTTATTTCCAAAGCATTCTTCAGTGTGCAGCAGGATCTCACAGCTGTCGCAAACTGACTATCTTAAACTGTAGGCTATCTTAGTGACATCAGGCTTCCCTGGGTGGGCTATAGGCTGAAGTATTAGGATGTGTACAATTATGACATGTATCAAGGAATATGCTTTTGAAATATACATCACAGCCCCCCTTGGGGAATTACATATTCCCCAGACATAATCCATATTTCATAAATGTCCAAAAGTAATATTTCCAAAAAATACATTTTTTTTTTCTTTTTACCCAAAATCCAAAATTCTGATGTGAAAGACCCCCCTCGACACAGGAGCATCTCGTTAACCACCTAAATTGTATCAGAACAAACCCCCTCTTGTAGACAGGTTTGAACCATATGTAAAATCCTATTTAGACCAAATCAATTCCTATACTGATCAAATTCAAATACCTGTAAATGAAAAGTTAACACTCACAACAAAATGGCTAAACAAACATCCCTCAAAAATAGTACCATTTCCAGTACCTTGCTATATCTACTTGACTCATGTCAGCACAGAATACAACAAACTCAAACATTAAAACAACATTTTCAGACATCATTCACAATCCAGATGAACAACGATTTTTTCTTTTTCTCCATGACGCAGATTGTTCAGACGTCCAGACACGCGGTAGGAAATGTTTCCCACATTTCTTTTTTCGCCTACAGAATAACAACGCTTGGAAAAATCCTTCTTGATTGTCAGCACTGGTATCGCTCTCAGATCTGTAGGTACAGAACCGACCGTCTCCATTATGTCTCAGGCTCTGAGCAATCACAAGGCTCTACTAGTGAACAGCTTATTGTAGTCATGTCAATCATGAAAGCAATAGCAATGAAACTCTCTCCTCCTCATTGTAACATGAATGTTGGAACGCTCCGCCCTACTCTCTTCAGAGCAGAAGTGGAAACACAATCCTCTCCTCCATTTCAGCATGAGCCCGTGGGCCCTGGCCACAGAATAGTGTCCTCCCGACACCTTCCTGCAGTGAACGCCGCAGCAGCTGTGAAGGTCACCTGCTGTTTGGCTCTCCTCTTGGTAGAAGCTGATTTTTAGAAGCCCCTCTATCATGTTGCATAGACAGCTGCCTGTGGAGACACCCCCCTGGACTCTCGGTCCTCTCGGGATGACCCCATCTTCCTGTTCGGCACTGTCGGATGTCACCATTGACCCTTCTGGAACCTGTAGACCACTGGTGTAGATGGAATCCGATCCATAGATGGACTCCCCTCTTCCACACCTATTAAAAGGAAATTATGCAGGCCTATCTACAGACGTTTTCCTAGTTCTGGCATGGCAGAAGAAGTAACAACTCACTGATGTCAAGTCAACGAGCTCATTTGCTGATAGGGAAGGACTGGTGGTTAAGCTGAGGGGCATATTTAACCCTGAAAACGTTCAACCTTGGTTGTACTTCCCTCGGCTGAAAGCTCTACTCCCGGAGATATGCCACTCCTGGAGATATGGGTTAAAACCCCTCAGTCATCAGCTATAGCCAGCTGCTTAAACACTCTCCCCCATAAACAGAGTCCTTGCAATTCTACTTTTGACATCAGACTCTAGTCTCTCCTCACTTTTTTAGAGCAAAGATCTTCAAACACTGTCCAACTCCCATCTGTTTATCTAAATGAGTACCCCCAATAAATGACTGCTCACAGTTCACAGTAGGTCGTCTAAAACAGACAGTGGTAGAGAAGATAAGACATGACAGGACAGGAGGTCCAGTCAGGGTGAAAAGGAAATAGCTCTTATCTCTCCCCCTATTAGCAATACTTCACTGGACACAGCTTGGTCTGTCCCCAAGTAAGTCTTTGTATGAAATACATTCATACATTCATTCATTGATTTCATTCGCTCACTCACACATTATTCTCAATCACATCATGATTTCACTCACACCACACACACTGTCAGGCTTGTGATCCTCTCATTTAGCCCCTGGCTCTCCTACCCAATTCGAGCTTCATATAACCTGGCAAACATTGCTGTTTCTTCTGACACCTCACGGTGTACCAGATTATTATCCACCACCCAAAATAAAAAATGTTAACAGTAGACAAGTCTACTCTCGCTATGCCTTTTTAAATGAGAGAATCCCATGCCGCAGACATTCTCATACAGAGTTGCTTAAATTACTACTATTTAGTAACATTATTTTCCAACCCTTCAAACATAACACATTCATATCACACAATAGGACAAGGTAGAAGTATTGTTTCTTAAACTACTCCCCTTAACTCACTCACTCAGGACTTCAGTACACTTCACAGACACACAAATACTGCTGTAAATACCTCGCACCTCTGACCCCCCTCCCCCCTTGCCAGCCGAGCAAGGGAGGGGGAAGAGAGGCTGATCCCTAGGTGTACCTATATGGACAGTCATATTTGTGTGGAAGTGGATTCCAATATCAACTTAATAAGAATAATATTCCCTCATAAATATCCCCTTCTCCCCCCCTTAGTTTGTGAGTAACTTTCACAGAATAATGGACAGATAAATGGTCCTGCAGAAACCATCATCTATCCATGATGTGGAAAGGCACACACAAACAAAGAGCTAAAACAATATTTGTACTACTAATTAGAATATAACTCTTATTTGTTGGATTGGATTTAACTGTGATATTCAAAGAAGTCCTAAAATATTCATCGGATCACTATTAACCTATCTCCTTTCGTATGACAATGAATAGAACTTATAAAGCAAATCAAACCGTTTAGGACATCATTCCTGATCTGAACCACCCCTTTCCATTAGAAAGTCTTTCTTTCCCTAAACTAAACCTCAACCTCAAGTATCAAAAAAAACAAAACAAAACGGGGTTGGTTGTCAGATGGCAGCTAGGTGACAGATCAAAAGCCATGCTGTCAATAGCACAGAGGGGGGGCGTGTCAAGTCAACTGTCAAAAGAAGAACACGGAGGAGCCATGACACTTCTCCTTTAGCTGTTCAACTCATTGTACATGAGACCCGGTCAACTTGACTTCCCTCAAAGTTTCCCGTTTCTGGTCACACTGTTCAGAAAAATGACCATACTGACCACATTTATGACAAACACCTCTCATTCTCCAGCTTTCTGGGCTGTGACGTGTCAGTGGAATATATCCTTGCTGAGGTGCAGCCCACTGATAGGGTGGCACATGTGGCTGCCATCCCCCCTGTTGCCATACCTGCTGTGACGGTGGGTTTTCCCACTGCGGCCTCTGTGGTGGCCCCAAGAAACCAGGTGTTGCTCGTACTCTCCATGGCAGAAGTGGTTGCTGTGGTGCTGTAGATTGTTGCTGACCCATCCCCTGTTGAGTCTGTGGCATCGGCTGCTGCTGGTTCTGAGGTGGCCACGGCTGGTTCTGTTGCTGTGAAGGGGCCCCCTGCCGGTCCTGCTGTTGTTGAGTGACCCCCTGTTGGTTCTGTTGTTGTTGGTCACCTGGCAAGACAGCATTGCAGTGCCACTGCATGTGCGTCAACCCGCCACATCTAAAACAGCCTGTGTAGTTAGAGCCACTTGCAGCATTGAAGCGCCGACCCTTTTGACCTCTTGGGGGGCCAAACTGGTTCTGCGGAGTTTCCAGTATAGTTGCCACGACCGTTGCCTGTACAGCTTGTTGCGCAACTTTCAACTGGGTCTCGGCCAACAGTCGAATCACCTCTTCGTCGCTCTGTTTCTGCTGCTCTAATTTCTTGCGGAACTGTCCAACCGAATGCACAATTTGTGCGATGTACTGTTTGAGAGGCATATCCACCAAACCCACAACTGTCTCCAAATCGTCTCTGACTTTTTCAGGAAGTCCCTGTTCAATCTTTGAGCGGACAAGAGCCCGTTCTAAGTCATTAGAATCTGGGTCCTTCCCGGTAATATCCATCCACTTTTGATTGACCCGGGCAATATATGCACGTGCATGTTCGTAGTCTCCCATTGCAGCAATTGAGATAGAGTCTGGATGCACCTTAGTTGGATACAATTCCTTTAGTGCGCGCCACAACGCTCCTCTGTGACCCAGAAAGAGGTCTGCATCTCCGCCCGTCGCGGCTGAGTAATGTCTGAGTCCGGCACGGTCCAGAATCTCCTCCATGCCGTGTATGCCCACGCCCTTCAACGATGTCCATAATTGTTTAAGGTCCCCGATGGCCAAGTCCCCCATAGCCAGTTGAGTTTTTATCACAAGACCCTCAAACTTGGTTATCCAGGGGTACGCCCCATAACGCAAAAGGGGCAATTGATTCACAAAATCTGTCATGTCGGCAGATGCCCACGGCTTGTACTCCATATTTCTGCCCTTCATCATCACCGGGAGCATCATGTTGTCCTCCTGTCGTTCGATCTCCCCCCTGGAGTGTCGTGGAGAGCTCGCCTGCCAATCTGCAGGGCCCCTGTAGGCGTCGGAATGGTAGCCCTGCTGTGTACGGGCTGCACTGTCCTCCTCCTCTTCCTCCTGTTGAGTTGATCCCACACGTCTCTCCGTGCGTCCAGCAGCTCTGTCACTGCCACAAACAGAAAGGGTGCCCACAGTCACTGCCCGATCGGAGCTTGCTGTCCGTCTGTCACGGGCGGAGGTACGGTTTCCCTCATCCCCTGCATGTGCTGTACGTCCCTCCACTTGAGCTATAATATCCCGAATGTGCTGGTCATATCCCCCAAAAGTCAAAGTCTTTTTGCCCCTCGGCGCGGCCACCGGAAAGTAGCTTCTGTAGATGTCACCTCCATGTGAACTGTCTCTGTGGCTGTGCGCAGCCTCATCCTCCACGTCACCCAGGTCAAGGAGCAGATGTGCCTCTTTCATCAGAACTACACTCAAACGTGTCTCCATAGAACGCATAGACTGTCTCTGTGTCCTTAATTCACTGGTCAATTCCTCTTTCAGGCAACGTACCCGTTCCAGCTCTTTCCTAACAGAGCGTTGAGTGTCGCTGTCCTCTGGCTGTTGCTTTGATGTCCTCATATCACTGTTCTCCATAACGTCCACCTCAGTCTGTGCTGAGTTGTCGCTGTGACCCACAATGTCAATGCACTGTTGCTTCTTGTCCGGCACTGACTCACTGACATTGGGGCCTTCCTTACAGAACATATCTAATACTGATAATTCAGTCTTGCGTTTGAGTTTCCGCTCATTCGTCTTCTGATCTGCTCTGTATCCATGCACAAGAACCCTTATGGCATTAATGACTTCTACATCAAAAGTACCCTCCAGAGGCCATGGTCTGTCAATGTCCGGCCAACGCTTGTTAAATTTCTTTGAAATCTTCAAAATATCCTTGCATGAATCTGAATATTTCTTTTGGACAATGTCCACTGGGCTTATCCCTGTGTCCATCATATCTACTAAATAGTAAATAATCTAGACACTAGACACTAAACTTTCACACAGTCACACTGTGACACACTCATGCTGTGTCTCCTCTCACTCAGTCACAGACATGCATACTCATTTGCATACTGTCCCCACAGAATGAGTAGAAACTCACTTCAAGGAAAACATTCAATACTGTCTCTCTCACACCATCCACACAGGAAAGTGTAAAATAAAGAAATTAGAAAACTATTGACAGTATCAATCTGTAACTCAAAAAAACAAACATAGAAATGCCTCTATTTTATTTTTAGACTAGCAAGTCAAGTCACTGACTGAGAGAAGAGATTGACCCCCCTCCTACATGCAGCACTCCACCGGTGTCAAATGCACTCAATCACTCCCTAATTTACATCTACGCAACTGTTTTGTCACAGAGTCAAATTACCCTAGGCTATGTCGTGTTTGACTAAGATAAAAACCTGTAGGCTTAACTATCCAAATTAACCTATACCTAATTTTACAAAGGATATGAAATATCCTAAATGTGATCATTTATAATGAGAAATATATTCTCATTTACCTCCTAAATTTAGCTTGGACCTTCTAATTAAAGCCAATTTAATTTTAAACCTGAATTAAACCCCCAATTTAATATCAATATTACTCCCCCCTCTGAAACATGTTCCACATGTTACAGAAATACCTAAAAAAAAAAAAAAGAATGGCCCAGCCCAAATAATAATACCCATGAAGCCTAAAGCACAAAATCCTCCCCCGCTCTAGCACACCATGTCGCAGAGAAAAGAAAGGTCTCCCCTGCGTGTGTATGTGTGAGTCTCCCAGAAGAGAAACACACAGACGCACCCTGTCCATATAGCAAGAGCGAATACATGAATTAAATGCCAAATCACAACCAAAAACGTGTAAGTCACTGGATAATTATTTGGCATTCAAACTCACAAAGATGCCCTATACCAGCACAGACTCATAGAGAGACCTACAATAAAACAAACAAATGAATGAAGCACATACACGCACAACCATACCATGCATAGGCTACACTACCATTTAACTCTTAATTCTGTCAACTCCCTAACAGAAGTGGACTCCAATAACCTAATCACTTACCTAATCAATAACCTGCCTAACACAGCGTCCAGATGTACACTATGGTCCTAACACGTACGCTCAATACAAGAATGATAAGCCTATTCCATCATCCCAACTTCAGGTCAGTCCTTGGGTTCCATCCAAACTCACGTCAAAAGCAAAAAAATAAATAAAAAAATCCACAGATACGCAGGTCCGTTTTGCGTGGCGTAGAATATCTTCACCAACACTCCTCCAACGTCGGGCGCCAATTATGATGTATCTTTTCTTACAGGGTTCCGTGGATTAATTCACCTAATTCCTTTGTTGAAGTTGCTGTTGAAATGAATAGGAGATCCAAGCAGGCACATATCCTTGTTTCCATTTATTGATCAGCCATCAGTTACAGATTACAAGCATTTGTTCCATAGTTACAGCACATTGAGGCCTTCGTCCCAGGCAGAGCGCCTTGTCTCTCTCTGCCGTGCCTCACTCACTGTTCTAACTGATTTCTGTACCATTTATATATCCCCAATCTGTGTGTGTGTGAGTGTGTGGTGTGTGTGTGTGTGTGTGTGTGTGTGTGTGTGTGTGTGTGTGTGTGTGTGTGTGTGTGTGTGTGTGTGTGTGTGTGTGTGTGTGTTGACCCTTAAGGCTCTGTGGCCTCCGTAAACAAGTCACCACAGGTGGTCTTATTTCCAAAGCATTCTTCAGTGTGCAGCAGGATCTCACAGCTGTCGCAAACTGACTATCTTAAACTGTAGGCTATCTTAGTGACATCAGGCTTCCCTGGGTGGGCTATAGGCTGAAGTATTAGGATGTGTACAATTATGACATGTATCAAGGAATATGCTTTTGAAATATACATCACATATGTTGTACCTTATTGGGTTTGTGATGGAGATAATTACTATTATAGCTACTTGCTTGCCTTGAAGCTGATAGTATAGATATGTTTGTGTAATGCAAATGCACATGTGCTTGGCCTATTGTGGACTTAAGGGAAATGCAATGATCACAAACCTTAGAGAATATTCACTTGGTGTATTGTTTAAATGTTGTTGGATTGTATAATAATTATGTGTTTCTATCTTTCATAGTAAAAACCATAACCGTGATGCCTCACCACCTCCTTGCTCAAATCGAAATGTGTGTCTGTGCAATGGAAATAAAGGCTTAAACGGAATCTCCTTGTCTACACATTCTTGCCGATGCACCATGGTGATGTGAATAGTCCATGAGCCAGGCTCGACCTATCCCTACCTAACAATAATTGAATTGTGGGCCCGAGTAGCGAGTCCAATATTCCCAGGGCTGTTTGCCCTCTGGGCTGTGATGTCATGTGGGTCAACCAATAGGAAGACAGAGGGAAGGGAGATGTGACGCCATGTGGTCAATACATCATCATCGAGTAGAGAGCTAGAAGCCTCTGTTTCTTCAGGAACAGTATTTTCTATTTATACAATTATTATTATTATACAATTGGATAATTTGTTGATACATTACACAGATTCATATACATTATATATGTTAAGACATTATGGGATAAATGAAAAATGGATAGTATTTATTTAAAGATCTGTAAGCCTCGAACAAAGCCAACTCAGGTCAATGACAAATCATGACAACAAACACAATATTTTGGGCCGAACAAATAATTAGTAGAAAAAAAGGGCAGTGTACAACACTTTTTTTTTCTTTTTTTCTTTGTAATTATTTGTTTGGCCCAACAATATGATTTGTTTGTTGTCATGATTTGTCACAATCAAAGTTAGTTTTGTCCGCGGCTTTAAAGGTCTTTACATAAATACTTTTTGAAATGTCTATGAGAAAAATGAATGGGGAATTATTTCCTGGGCCAGTCGTCATGAAAGGGGGTGGGACTGCGACGCTCTAGTCTATCTATTATAACAAGTGAGAAGTTGTACCCAACACATGGCAAGAAACCCAAAGCCACAACAGCTACGTCGCTATTGCAACACCCACAACACCATCTTACACAATACACTCACACACACTCACACGGCAGTGTCACACACGTCACACACTTACCCTTCGCAGTGTTGCAACGCTATCTCCTCCTATCGCACCGATCGCCAACACTGAACACCACCCGCCAAACAATTCTCATTGCACTGCCACCAAAGATGCCTCCCTTCCACACTCACGCCGCCAATGCATTTGTTTACTACAAACACTTTCGCCCCAAGTACCCACACCCCCGGAACACTAACCACTGTTGCCCCAACAGGCCCTGCAGAAACAAGGCCTTTCGCACAAATTCGCCAGGTCTATGCAAGTGAGCACAAATTACATGTGAGAAAATTCATTCACAAGCCCACAAATGCCATTCAACACACACTACGACTCGCTTACAATTCGCGAACCGGGCAACTACTACCCGTCTTTTAATTGGCTACTAGCTCTCAGCCACTCCCCCTGTTCTGCTCTGATTCTGAATGATCTGATCTCCGAGTCTCCCTGTCCGCAGGAGAAGAGAAGGAGAGGAATTGTCGCCTCACGATTTTGCTTATTCCTTCTAAATCTCTGTATATAAAATTTTGATCACTCAGCGAATCTCTTAGTTACATCAACATTGTTCTTCCACAGTACTTGGTTTGTGCCTAAGTATTTACGATTACACAACTTGCTATTTCGCCTGCCAGCCATACTGCCGAGTACTTTTGATTGCGCACACACACACACACACACACACTCACACGTACGCCTGGCTTGCACACACACACACACACACGCACGCCTGGAAGCCACGATCTCTCTCTCTCTCTCGCCACGCAACACACGCACACACACACACCATGCAGGCTATACACGGCGCCAGCGAGACAGGACGTTATAATCTTGAGTTTCATTAAATAACTGTCTTTCTCCGCACGCGCACACAACATTATTCAAGTGAAATGCGTAACGGCAATATTGGGCTAATATAGGCTACCAATACAGGACGTTATAATCTTCAGTTTCATGAAATAACTCTGTCTTTCTCCGCACGCGCGCACACATTATTCAAGTGAAATGCGTAACGCCAATATTGGCCTAATATAGGCTACCAATATGTGGGTAGCCTACAGGGATATATTTATTTACTCAGGGAAGTAGCTGAGCACAGGTGCTCATTTTCAGCAATGCCCTGCACATCGAAACACACACACACACACACACACAACATGTCATGTCAAAGGTACCTCTGGACGCCACACCTCTGATGGGTGGGGTTTAGTCTTAAGGGGTGTGTTTCTTTCACCCACTGTGTAATACAATAAATGGACGGTAGGTGGCAATAGTACAGAGGCCAGAGCAACTATAAGACAAACGCACATGGAATGGGAAATAGAGGAGAGGACATGGAAATGGTAGGGTTTTTATTTTTGGTATTTGACTTTGCTACTGATGATTGTACGCAACAACAAGTATTGCATTGTGTGTTTGAGCTGACAGGCCCTTTTTGATGTCAATCAATCAAGTCATCTCAGGTCATCTCAAGCGGCAGATGCAAAAATCGTTTTTTATATTAAAATTATATATATAAGGACACATAATAATAACTAATAACCCATCCGTTACTACATGTGGAGTCAACTCTCGCAATTTCCTTCTTCCCATAGTGCGCGGCAACGTAACTCTGGGATGAGTAGTAGGATACTACTCATCCCAGAGTTACGTTGCTAAAGTGCTTAGCAGATGTGAATAGCTGTGGTTTTGCATAATTTGTGGTTATATTCTGTGGATGCAGTCACATTGTCTATCAGCTAATTTATTCACCACTAATCTGTGACACCCACCTGTGAGTACAGAGTGCTCGGTTTTGGTCTGGTTGTCTCGTTTGATCATCGCCCAGCTGTAGCGGTCTCTCTTGAATGCTCTGTTTTCCACGCGTAGGTTGACCACAGACTTGTATATGATGTGCAGAGTGGAAAATGTGGTAGTAGTCCGGTCTAGCTGGAAACTAACCTCTCCCTGCATCAGCCATCCAGGAGATGCTTTAATCTCAGCCTCAGTACCTGTGTGAATCTCTTCTTGCCCATCTTCTGGTCTGATCTGACTGTACCTGTATACCATCTCCGGGCTCCTGGCCAGCATTAAGCCTCTCTCCAGCCTCATGGGAGTGTCACTGTAGGTAGCCAGTATGCTCCACAGTTGCTGGATGTGCTCATAGTCAATATTACAGACAAGAGAGGTGGTTATTCCAGCAGTAAGCATGGTGACATTATTGACCCCTTCCTCTTCTAAGGTCAGTGTCAGGTTCTCCACGGCAGAGGGTCTCTGGATGGTGCAAGAGAGGCTAGCATCATTGTGCAATTGGTCCGTCAGATTCATTTGTAAGGAGCCAATTGGTGCAATGAAGTCCCTGGGGGCGACGGGGGTGAAGTCCCCCTCATCCAGACTGATGTTTTTCTGCTTCAGGTGGGGTTTAATCCATGGCTTGATGCAGATGAAGGCATCACTGTGGAGCTGGAGTAGGGATCTGCTGTGGGACGGAGCAGGAGTCTCACATACAGGGCAAAGCTGTCCTCTGGGATACTTCATGTCTCTCTTGCATTTCAACACACCTGGAAATGATATTTGTATAATATTATTCCAATCATATGGAGTATAATCTAGTGGTTTCCACTAGGAATGGAACATTTATATAGCCTGTACCATATTCTTATTGGAGACACTGACAGTTGATTTATAAACCAAAGTGACCCATGAAAGTCAAATCAAGACATCTTAAGCATATTTAAAAACAACAGCAGTTGACCTTGCTTTCTGTGGAGCGTGCTTTCTGCGTATGCTGAAAATATCATCCTACATACAGAATTTCAAGATTTTATAACATTTTGTACTAGCAGTGACCATTTATTAAACCATTACTTTTATACTAGCCAAGTCATAATTTATGAAACCATATATTATTTTCTTTGTTACTTTTTGGTCAGCTTTTTGTCTGATGAGATTAAGAGATGATCCCAAAGTAACTGGGCCTCCAATGAAGTGTCAGAAAGAATGTAGGCCTATATGTTTCTCTTGACTTATCTGTTGTAAAGTAAAACAAGCATAAAGTTTCACTACATGTAGAAATACTACCAGACGTGGCACTGCTAGTTTAAGGCACTTTAGTTGAATGTTGAGCAAAGCTGTTAACATTGTGCCTAGATGAAAATCATGACTGCATTGTTGGATCAAATTCAAAGGTGATTTAACATAGGGTGTGCCACAAATGCTACAAATGTCACTGTTTGTAGCAGAAACATGAATTTGCCTTTGTACATGTATATGACATGTGCTAAATAATGCTTTTCTTTCTTTCTTTTTTTTTTTTACAATTTTTACTGCAATTTCTTTATTATTATTTATAAAAATATACCTTGGTTGACAAAAACTAAAGTTGTCTTTTAACCATGTAATGGTTCTTTGTAATTTTCTTTACCTTTTGGGAAAATGTAGGCAACTTATAATGACAAGCCCAAAATTGGGATGCCGGTTTGATAATTTTGTTACACATAGCGTTTTTCAGTTCCCCACCTGCGTGCATCTGTGCCCACTCTGGGAACCATGCCATCCGACAATCACATGACCAAGGGTTGCCATGCAGGAAGAGGTTCTCCAGCTGTGAGCAGCCAGACAACATGTCAGCAGGCAGACTGGTGAGGAGGTTGTCTGACAGGTGGATGTTCCTCACTGAAGACACCTTGAACACCTGGCTGTGTCTCAGTGTGATGAATGTGTCTGGGTGAAGCTGCTGCAGCTGGTTGCCCTCCAGGTGGACCAACTGTAGGTTGGTCAAACCGTAGAAAGCCTCGGGGTGGATGAACTCAATGCGGTTGTGATCCATGTGGAGCCTCAGCAGGCCTTCCAGACCTTTGAATGTCTCTTTCTTGATTTCCTTCACTTGGTTGTAGGACATCTTCAGCACCTTTGTGTGAACATCATTATTAGACATGGAGATTGTTGGTTTGTTGACATTAGGATTGTGCAATTCATGTTGCTCTTTGAGGCTCATTGTTATTAAGAACAGTCTTTTCACTCATAAAAGCAGAAGGTTATCTGGGAAAACATCCAGAAATCAATTCCAGGGAAAGGTAGCCTACTTAAAACAATAAATAGTAAATTATGTCATGTGTGCAAACCTATAGCCTTCCCAGCAGGTGCAGTGGATAGCAGTGGAGTTTGAAACAGCAAAAATAAAGGCATATATATATTTTTTTTTATATATTTAGTTTTCTGAAAACTACAAGGCGTTGTGAGCTTGTAGATTGGCTATTTTCACTGCATGACACTTATATGACAAAGTATAATTCAGGATCAGGCTTATAAATCCATTGATAGCAGAGCAGTTGACTTTCTATTTCAGTGCCGTTTAAGAAGCATTGAAGCCTACCTGTAAGGACTTCAGGTTGAGAAAGGTCCTGTCCTCAATGCTGTGGATGGTGTTGCTGTGTAGCATCAGCAACTCCAGATGTTCAAGTCCTGAAAGATCATTATCTCCCAGGATAGTTATACTGTTGTACCTGAAGACAGAGAGAGAGGAAACATAGCCTGCATGATGTCTATATTTCACTACTTCATGTTGGAGCAAGGGTGAAAACAGATGCCGTAAACAGACAGTTAAAAATGGACCCTGTTCAGTTTTTACACGTATAGGTAAAAATCACACCTGTGTGAACCGAGTGGTGCAACTCCCCTCTCTCCCCCCTCCTCTCTCTCTCTCTCTCTCTCTATTAGCTTTATTATGGATATCAATCAGCGTCGCTGAGAAAAAAAATTTCATTATTATTTTGGGTCGGCCTTTCCTTCTTTAGCATACCTCCTAGACCGGATTGCGCATGCGAGCTGGCGTCCACGGGGGTCGGCCTTTCCTTCTTTAGCGTACCTAGACCGGATCGCGCATGCGAGCTGCCGTCCACCTCCCATTATACAGGCAGACTAAAAGCTTCAATAACTCCTAATCTACGGAGCTCTCCATGGTTTGGTCAATTAGCGCGATGTTCGGAGGTCTTTGCTGATTATCCGGTGGTCTAGATGGAAACATTGGTGCTTTCTAGAGCAAGGATGGCTATATTTTAGCTCGCTAGCATTGACGCTATTTATTTACCACAAGATGTGAGGCACGCACGCGCATTGTACACACACGCACGGATATTGCTGGCCATTGCTGGTTTCACGCATGCGCACACCACTCATGCTCAAGACGGATACATGATACATGATACATACGGACATTCCTGGATGTAGGAGTGGTTGCACCACTCAAAAACTACTGTAGTGGAGACAATGGGAGAGAGAAACGGGGGAGAGAGCGAGGGAGAATTATTATTACTTACGCAAGCAGAGCGCGCAAGTATACGGTGGTCGGCTGCATATGTAGGCCTGTTGATGGTGAAGATGTAACTAAGGTACGTTTCAAGGTTGATATAAGATCAATAAAGAGTCTAAGGATTTAGAACAGCAGTTGTAATATAGACATATAGTATAGCAGTACTTGCGTGCTCTGCTTGCGCAGAGTAGGCCATGTATGGCCTATACTTGTGTGCAAGGCACCTCGACAGAATGCATTTCTATATTTATTTATTTATTTATTTATTTATTTATTTATTTATTTATTTATTTATTTATTTATTTATTTGTTTGTTTGTTTGTTTGTTTGTTTGTTTGTTTGTTTGTTAATTTATTTATTATATTATTATAGGCTACAAAAAGGGCATCCTAATTCATAGCAATGCTTTCTGATATTATCTGAAATCTGAATCAGAGAGAGGGGGGATTTGGGGAGAGAGAGAGAGAGAGAGAGAGAGAGAGAGAGAGAGAGAGAGAGAGAGAGAGAGAGAGAGAGACTCACCCTAAGTTAATTCGTTCCACAGCTGGCTGGATCTTGTCAGGTATTGCGGTCAGGTATCTGAAGGTGCAGTGCACTTCAGTAGGAACATAGCACGCGCAGGATTTGGGGCAGCCGTTACTTCCCGGCAGCAAAGCGGCCAAGACAAACGCAGTCTTCAATAGCCACCACCGCAGCCGCAGGCATGAAGGGCCGTAAGTACACATGGTCCAGGCTTCAGGGTTACTCTGTCAGGACTCAGGAGACGAGAGACACGTCCAGTAGGCCTACTACTTCTAGATCAGCAAATAATGAGAACCTCCTGTGGAGTGGGAGAGACTGAGTCGTCTGTTTCATTGGGTAACTGAAAAGGGATAAATTGTCAAAATAAAATTGCCTATGAGAGACATCATGGGACCTAAAGAGATGAGAAGAATTGTTGTTAACAGAGCACATCGGGAAATAGAATAGGCTAGCTAGGCCAAATCATCAAATAAATAAGGCTCGTGCAGATTGTAGGCTCTAGGCTACTAAGTGTGAATACATGTGCATAGCCTATACCAATTTATTTATTTGTTGGCAATTGGCCTTATGCAATTGCCAATAAATTAATGGCCTATAAAAAATACATAGCTACACACATGCAGGAAGTGGATTGGAAAGTAGCTAGCCATGTGCATAATTAACTACAAACACATGTAGCCTACTTGACTTGAGTGTGACGCGACTGTTCACCAAATTAAACCAATCAATCATGCAGTGCAGTCAATCAATCAAAAGACCGGTTGAATAAATCGGTCTTACCGGTTTCCGAGCTTCAGTGTAAACTGCAGAAACGATTAAAAATTAAACCAAAATGTTATTAAAGTCCTGGGAGAAGTGGACAAGTCCATAGAGGCGAAAAGTCATTCTTGTGAGGAGTTCTGCCTTGGAGCTCAGCGAGCACTGCATGGTCTTTGCGGGAGCGCTTGTGGCTGAGCGCTCAATTTGACTCCTCCGCCCACCTACAGCTGATGAAACGCATTTCTGCCGCGCCGCTCATACATACGATGCAGACTCATGCAGAACAAAGACATCTTGGACTTAAGCCTATCGTTTCCAATTATGTGATAATGCTATCTATCGTGATGATCACATATTAGATTGTTATATAGGCTAATGTATATAGTGCATGGCGCTGCTGGCGCAGCAAGCTGATTCATTTTGTTCTGTAGTTGTGTTTATTAAAATGGTGATGGGTGATATGTCATTTTGATTACATTTTTTTGGATTTTTAGCCTATGTAAATTCCACAACTTCATGACACTGTTGCAGCCTAAAGTTATACTTTGCACTCTATATTATAGAAAAGGCTGTCTTTCTCTTTTACTTGCATGACAACTTAATGAATGTATGGATGAATTAATTAATTAATGAATTACATTTTTATTTCCATGTCATGACACCATTTGACCCATCCCATGGGATTATATGACACTACACAAAAAGAAAACAACCACAAAAAGTCAAATAAATGACCTTGAGTACAATATGAACACTTTATTCTTTATTGTATTATGGGGCAACACAATAATAAATGTATTTAATTTTCATTTATTTAAGATCACACTACAAAATCTATCCTCCTCTACAGTGCCTATACCCACCTCAAACAAGATAGAAGAATGTACAGCACTGATAGCCTATACTCTGGGAGCCCTTAACACGGAGCCCGCCAGAAGCGTAGAAAGCGTTTTATATTTATATTCTTTAATCCATGTTTTGATCGGATCGAATCGATAGCTCTCTCCTGGGACAGTGGCCGCAGCTATTTTGAAGATGCGCGGGCATCCACTTGCACTCTATGTGCTGCTTTCAATGGCCTGTATCTCCAAATCGGCGCAATGAATGTCGTTTCTGGTGAAAACAAGGTTTTTCATCGGCCGACAGCAGGCGCTGTGATACTCGCGTCAGGTTTTTTCCGGTCAAGAAACCACACACAGCATGTCATCGTATAACATCCGGTTACGGATATTTGGATCTTCAAAATAGGTAGATTAATTCATCCTGCCGGTCAAACGGGTATAGCCTAAACTCCTAAAGGGTATGGTTACACTCATCCCAAATAGTTAATTGGGAGCAGATAACTATTATATCTCCAACTTACCAGTTCAATAAAATGTGTGTGTCTCATTATATTGTGGGAAACATAGGAGAATTCTGTCTCTCGCTTGAATGCCTGAGGAAGAAAACAATATCCAGAACCCGCAGGAACACAAAAGCTCAAACGCACTTAAAGTCAAACCACGTGCGTATCAGCTTCACATCTAATATGTTCTCTGCTCGCTCAGCGCATCCCAGACCCTAATACACTTATGGTTCATACACATGCACACACATGCACGCACACAATACACAGAGATGAAGAAACACAGCATGTGGCTTTGGAGATACAACTTTTATATCCCTGCACGCAGAAACATTAAGAGTTATTAAGAGAGTTAAGAGTTGTGGCCGTGGATGGATAACTTGCATCATGGAATGCAATTGTTCACTCCATTTCCCCCTTGGTTGTGGCAGAACATACAAACAAAGCCAGCTTGTGTGCTTGTGTCCCTATATCTTGTTTACCTTAACCAAACATCTGGTCATCAGTACCCTTGTGGACATAAGGACATTAGATCTCTATGGTGTCCACTGTCTCATTAACAGCCTGTCGACTAATTAGCATGGTGTAAAGTTTACTTGAGACACAGAGATTTAATCAATTAGTGGTTAATTGCTTCAAGACTGGAAGTGTTTTCCTCACACAAAAGCATAAGTGAACACAATTTCTGTCTCGCTGGTGTTAAATGAAGAGAAATACAGTAGTGCTACCACTGTGGAAATCCTGTCTAACTACAGTACATTCATATGTTTTACCATCCATATGTTTTATAACACTCACAAGCTCTTCTCTGCTATTACTGTATTGGTTCTCTTCAAAGGAATGCCTGTGCTAAATAACTGATAGATCATCTTCACCATTATTACATGTACAAGTAAATATACAACTAAAGAATGTACACAAATGGCAATTTCAATCAGCGTTTCACTGTTATCTATAAAGTATCAAGTCTAACAGTGAACAGTCTTGGTCCCAGAAATTCAAATATTATCAAATGAGGTGTGGCCTAATGCGTAAAAAATTGAGCATCCTTAAAATGTTAAAGGTTCAGAATCACTTCTGATACTATAGGTCGTGTGCAAAAGGTAACTACTGGTAATGATCAACTGAAGTTATATTCATGGCAAGTGACTAAATTGTTTGATGAAGTAGCCTATAAATTAGCCATCAAGTTTGTCTCAGGCCTGTTGACTCACTGCCATGCATTTGATTCACTGAACATCCAGAAGCAGAACATAATTCATAATAAACAAAAACATATTTCCTGTCTTGAAATGACACCCTTTAGTTGTCCCTGACATACTGGCTATAATTATTATCTCGCCAGTGTGCTCTTTATCCAGTCATGGCTAAATTAAATTATTGTTCAATTATAAACCACAATCAATCTGTATTTAATCTGAAGAGAGTTGGATTGTTCCTCCAGGAATGCATATAAGGAGCTAATTGCACCTCGATTGAAATAATCCTAATAAAGAATTATGCCGGCTGGAAATTGGGATTGATAAGCGGCTTAAAGAGAAGTGAGAGAGGCAAGTTTGAGTCTGTTTCAGACTCTATCTGGCGGCAGGAACTGGCTTTCTTTGAGCTGTAATTTAGTCCAGATGATGACATAGACATATACTTCACAGTATGAAGGAACAGTTGAATTATGATTCTTAGTTCTGTAACACACAAACCCTCTGGAGAGAAATCGGATTTTGGGGAGTTGTCTGAGCAACACATCACTAAGCTTAGCTACCATGTCCAATGAGTCTTTATTGCCCTTTCATCAAAATGTAGTCGCACCGTCTTCTGAAGCCTGTAGTGAATGTTTAAGGGAATTGGCTGACGATAGAAAAACGTAGCCTACAATAATTCCTTTCTCATTTTTCCGTCTTTACTCTGTGGTGGACAGAGGGGTGTGGAAGGGCAGTGCGGCTGTTAAAAGTCACAGCTGGCTGGTAGGCTCTGAGGAATCTCTAGGCACATACAGTATTGGCCTTAGGTCTTTACACTCACCACTAGGTTAATACCAGGGGCCCACCACCAGGGGAGGGGCAGAGCAAGGAATAGAAATATCATCTTACATGAGACAACACCTCTTTCAAGGACATGTTTTTCCTTACATGTGGAGTTTCCCCACAAAATCATTCTGTGCAGTTTCTGTGCTAATGTTTCACGTCAGGGCTTTAATAATAGACCCTGTGTTTATTAATGTTCCTGTTCAAACACATGGCTCACTGGAATTTAGGTTATTGATTTACCACCGAATGGATCACAATATTATCTTAACATATGACATGGATTATAGCCTAGTGTTCTATACCTCACCATTTTCCCTTGACTATCAAAACAAACACACCCTAATTGTGTGTGTGTGTGTGTGTGTGTGTGTGTGTGTGTGTGTGTGTGTGTGTGTGTGTGTGTGTGTGTGTGTGTGTGTGTGTGTGTGTGTGTGTGTGTTTGACTAGTTTGGTGTATGGTTTTGGTATGATGGAGTATTTCATGTCATTGGCTCTTTTACTGTCTTTCCCGCCCATTTTGGGCGGGAAACCCTTTTCGATTTTTAAGCATTATGTTATACTTTAGCTATTGAAAAATAGCAGATCTACAAGCTCATAGTGCGGCTACAAGCTTGTAGGTCTGCTATTTCTGAAAAATCGTGAAAATGTAGTGCAAAGCTTTGAATATATATTCTTTCAGAGCCAAAGTTTTTAACTCAAATATTTGCTTCTGGGGGGTCCCTGGAACAACATATTTTCAGATGGGGGTCGGCAGCCAATTACATATAATCTTGGGGGTCCTTGACATGAAAATGTTTGAGAACGACTGACATAGAAACATGGGTTTTTCATAAAACTGTCATGATTTATAGTAGAATTGTCCTCCGGTCTAAAATGGGTTAAAAACCAGGTTAGGAATTCAGGTGTGCTGTGCCAGTATTTTTCAGTGCAGAGTTGGCAGTAGCAGTAACACCATTATATTACATATAAACTGCTTATAAATAAGCCTGTCTCTTCACGGATAACATGGTTATATTTGTTATTAATTTGATTTATTTTGTTTACACTCCTTCCACTGGCACACATATTTCCACATAGACAGCATATTTTCCGTGTCTCCTTTTGCCCTTCCTCTACACACTAATACCACCACTAAACCCACTGTTTTCGTCTGTTGCCATCTCTAGTAACCTGAGAGCGATGGAACTTTGAGGACTGCTGTGTGGCTGTAGCCAGTGTGATATTGTGGTCAGAAACAGAAATCATCCTGTGGAGCTTCCTTCGGCTCAATTGAGATGATAGCACTTGATTACACTGTAAACTATAAATGAGCGTGTTTATGTTTCTTGTCAAATGTATGTCAGCCTGGCTGTGCCTAGGACGCCATACTTGTAGATTAGTGTGTATGTGTGCATATGATTGCATGAGTAGTAATGTCCCTGGAATCCAGCCCTGTGACTGACTCTCTGTATAGACAATGACTCAGGTTTCACCAAGAGCTGACTTCTACTTCCACCTCTGATCAGTGTGACATTAGTCACGCATTTTAACAGCTGTCACTTGTGTGGGTGAGTGAGTCTGCTCTGACCTTTGGCCTTTCAGGTATTATGAACCAAGATTAAGATTCAAAAGATGCGGGTAGAATTAACATTTCCATATGTCACACGTCACACACACTCAGACATATGCACGCAAGAATGCATGCACATGCACAAACCCTCCACCTTAGTCACACGCAAACACAATGAAATGCATGCACCTGTCAAGGCCAGGGTTTGAACCAACAACCCTTTTTATTATCCCACAATTTTATAACACTTTCTTTACCCGGTGCAAATTGCCTAAACTGTAATCCTGGGCTCTGCCAACCTGGGGAGAGCCCTGAACTGGGCTTATATGCTTCCTTCAATGCATGAGGAGTGAGCAGGCCGCTTCTTATCACCTGGCACACACCGTAGCACGTGGAAGGAACACATTATTCCAACCAGTTCCTTTCCCCTCAGATGACAGACAGTTGAGTTGTATGTCCCCATCAAGTCACCCACATCTGGAAGCCTAGACAGTGTGAAAGCCTGTCTGGCGGACATAAACTCCTGGATGTCTCAAAACTTTCTTCAACTAAACTCAGATAAAACAGAAATAATCCTCTTCGGCCCTCCAGAATCCACCCAAATTCCAAAAGACAATCTTGCCAACCTCTCCATAAATGTAAAATCCACTGCAAAGAACCTAGGTGTTCTAATGGACTCAGACCTTCATTTTAATGCTCAACTTAACAAAGTGGTTCAAACCTGTTTTTTCCAACTTAAAAACATTTCAAAAAGCAAGTCCTTCCTGTCTAGCGCTGATTTAGAAAAGGTCATTCACGCATTTATCACGTCCCGTCTCGATTACTGTTACGCTCTTTACTCAGGTTTAACACAAAAATCACTCTCCCGCCGCTAGGCTTTTAACCAACACCAAAAAGCGTGATCATATCACCCCTGTCTTCATGTCGCTTCACTGGCTTCCGGTCAACTATAGAGTTGATTTTAAATTTTTAATCTCCTTTAAGGCTCAAAGAGGTCTTGCCCCTAGCTATATCGCGGAGCTCTTGCCCCCTCACGACCCTCCTCGCAGCCTGAGGTCTGTAGGCAAGGGGCTCCTAAAAATCCGTACTGCGAACTACGTCACAAAGGGTGATCGGGCCTTCGCCATCCGAGCACCAAAGCTCTGGAATGAGCTTCCAGCCTCACTGACTCCCTCACACGTTTTAAATCCCTATTCACTAGTTGGAAGAAAACACCATTGGAAGGTTTAAAGGTTTTTATTGAATGAGAGAATGGAGTGATGAGGGTTGTGATGAGGAGGAGAGCGGGGCGTGGGTTCCGGGGGTTCGCCGACCCTGAAGTCTTTGGGGAAGGGGTCGTGTAGCGGTCAGCCCGCGGCACACGTGGGGCGTGATCGCGTGGCGGTCAGCCCGCGGTACGCTTGGAAGCGTGATCCCCCCGTGGGAACTGTGAGGAAGGGACGAGGTGAGGAGAGAAGGAGGAGAAGGAGCAGTGGAAGCTGCTGGTCTTGAGGTGGTGAAGGGGATGGTGGCGGGATACGAAAAGCATAGAGGATGCTGGGTTGTCTGAGGCGGGTATAAGTAGGCTGGGTAGATTGGCAAGGAGGGCGGAGGATGGCATGAGGGCATGGTCAAGGTGTGTTTCTCCGCCTCCTGAACATCAGTTGTTCCAACTCCATTTCACTAGTTGGAAGAAAACACCATTGGAAGGTTTAAAGGTTTTTATTGAATGAGAGAATGGAGTGATGAGGGTTGTGATGAGGAGGAGAGCGGGGCGTGGGTTCCGGGGGTTCGCCGACCCTGAAGTCTTTGGGGAAGGGGTCGTGTAGCGGTCAGCCCGCGGCACACGTGGGGCGTGATCGCGTGGCGGTCAGCCCGCGGTACGCTTGGAAGCGTGATCCCCAAAAGGACTACGGTGGCGACTACTAGGCCAGGGAGTTGTGGGCCTGTTTGATGTCGTGGAGGGAGGAGCGGATGTAGGTCAGGTATGCCTGGGAAGACCATCGACCTAGCAGGCGGACGGTGTGGTCCTGGAGGCCTCGGCTGGCGGCTGTGGAGGCAGCGCCGATGCGGAAGGAGTGGCCGGAAAAGTTTTCCGCGGGGTAGCCTGAGATGGTGAGGATTTGGCGGAGGTGGAGGAGGAACCAGCCACGGGTAGCGACGGTTCCGTGTTCGTCGATGAAGAGGGGGTCCTGGGGGAGAGCGTGCTGGGATTGTCTGAAGCGGAAGTGGTTGGCCAGGGATTCGAAAGGACTGGTGGGAGAGTTGAGGCGGAAGTAGTAGACGGGGATTGGGCGGTGCTGGGAGGTCTTGCTTCGTTTGAGGGTGAAGACCAGTGTGTTGTGGTCGTGGGAAGTTAGGTCAGAGAGGCAGGGGTGGATTGCGGGGTCGAAGTTCCGGTTGGCGGCTGTGAACTCTGAGCAGCGGAGGAAGCCGTAGAAGGCGAGGAGGAACATGGATTCGAGGGTGGAGGTGAGGGTTTGGTTGGCGTAGCCGGATCTGATGGTGTGTATGCAGGAAGCCAGGATCTCTATGGTGAGGGGGAGGCGCCGAGGGGGGAGCCGTGGTTCACCGCGCTGTAGGCCTTTGAGTTGGAGGAGGATTTGGGGGTGCTGAGTGAAGGGATGGGGTGAACCGGTTAGGAGTTTGGTGAAGAAACTGATCCCGCAGAGGTAGACTCGGATTGTGGAGGAACGGGTGGATAGGGCAGAAGCGCTGTGGCTGATGTAGGCGGAGAGGGAGAGGAGATCGAGGGAAGGGAAAGGTAGGTTGTGGCGGAGATGGAAGGAATGGAAGTTGATCCAGGCTGTCCGGTAGGATGAGAGGGTGGAGTCTGCTATGCTCAGCAGGATGGATTGCTGGGACTGGAGTATGAGGTGGTGGAGAGGATGCTCTAGGGGAAGGTGATGTCGGAAAATGGAGGGACTGGGACCGGAAGGGGATCGGAGTGTGGTGCCAAGGTCTTGAATTTCTGAAAGAAAAAGCGGGAGAGGGAGTCAGCGATGGCGTTGTGGTGGCCGGGGACATGTGCAGCGCGGAGGAGGAACTGGTGGGTGACAGAGAGCCAGGTTAGGCGGCGCAGGAGGGACATGACGGGGAGAGAAGAGCAGCGGCCTTTATTGATGATGTGAACGACGGCCTGGTTGTCTGTGTGAATGAGGACGCTCTTGCTGGTCCACTCTGTGCCCCACAGGGCTGCGGCGACGACGATGGGGTAGAGTTCATAGAGGGTGGATGACTGAGTGTGGTCAGGGTCGAGGAGGTGGAGTTCGCCGGGCCAGGGGGAGGAGAACCACCTTCCTGCGTAGTAGCCGCCGAAGCCTACTGAGGGGGCCGCGTCTGTGTAGAGTTGGAGGTCTTCGGGGGAGGAGATGAAATCATTATAGAAGAAGGTGATGCCGTTCCAATTTGAGAGGAGGAGGTGCCAGAGGCGCAGCTCCATTTGGCAGGGGGAGTCGAGCGTGACTTGGTGGTGAAGGGAGGGGACTGAGGTGGAGAGGTGGAGGAGGTTGGAGATGAAGGAGCGGCCTTGGGGGATGATGCGCATGGCGTAGTTGAGGTGGCCGAGTAGGGAAAGGAGCTGTTGCTTGCTGCATTGGGGGAGGTTCATGTAGTTGGAGAGGAGGAGGGTGATGCGGTTGAGCTTGTCTGGGGGCAGGGAGGCTTGGAGTGAGACAGTGTCCAGGGTGATGCCTAGGAATTCCAGGGAGGTGGAAGGGCCCTCTGTCTTCTCTAGGGCGAGGGGGACGCCGAGGTGGTTGAAAACGGAGGTGAGGGTGGTGAGGCCGGAAGCGGGGGGTGCGTGAGGGGGAGTGACGATGAGGAAGTCGTCCAGCAGGTGGGTGACGTAGGGGAGCTTGTGGTTGTTGAGGAGGATCCAGCAGAGAGCTTCGGCGAGGGTGTCGAAAAGCTTTGGGCTGCTCCTACAGCCGAAAGTGAGGCGGACAGCAAAGTAGTAGGAGTCCTGCCAGAAAACCCCAAAAAGGTTCCAGCTGTCAGGGTGGAGGGGGAGAACTTTGAAGGCTGCAGTGACGTCGGCTTTGGCCAGCTGGGCTCCTTGGCCGGCGAGGCGAATTAAGTTTATGGCACCATCGATGGTGGCGTATTGCAGGGAGAAGGGGGGGCTGGGGATGAGACTGTTGATGCTGGGGGTGGAGGTGCCGTGGGGGGAGGAGAGGTCGAGGATGATCCTCTTTTTTCCTGAGTATTTCCGGGTGGCGATGCCAAGGGGGCTGATGCGGTAGGTGGGGAATGGTGGGGTGGAAAATGGGCCGATCATGAATCCGTTTGTGACTTCCTTTGTGAGCAGGGTGGTGACGGAGTCGGGGTCGGTGATGGCGGACTGGAGGTTTTGGCAGGTGTGGCTGTTGGTGGGGAGGGTGATGAGGCCGGGGGAGAAGCCGTAGTTCAGGCCTCCGAGGAGGAAGCAGGCGGTTGCGGGGTCGGGGTGGCGTGAAAGTGCGGCGGCCAGGGCAGGGATGTTGATGGGGGTGGAGAGGTGCCGGGACAGTCAGCTGGGTTTGGAGGGATTGGTGGGGTGTTGGGGGCAGGTGGTGCGGGCATGGGCGCCACCGCAGTGGGTGCACACGTGGAGCATCTTGCAGGAAGAAACGTTGCACCCTTTGTAGTTGAAATTATTGCAGATGGCTTCAGAGCCGCAGTAGAGGACTGGGCGGCCGTGTCTGTCGGAGGTTTGGTTGGAAGCTGGGTATTGGGGGGGTCGTTGCGGGGGCGGGCCGCCGGTGATGGCGAGGAGAGAGGGAAGACTGGGAGCTGGTCTGGTGGTGGGTTTGGTGGTGGTTTTGGCGGCGGCGTGGGAATGCTGGCTTGCGGCGGCGGAGCGGGGGGCGGCGTGGAGGCACTGGCTGGCAGGGTGGGTGGGGTTGCCGCACAGGTTGCAGGCGATGGCGAGCCTTCCTGCGAAAATACGGCAGTATAGTTCGAGGTCCAGGTGGCCCCAGTAGGTGGCGGTGTTGAGTTGATGGAGCCTTGCTGCGGCGGTGGCGGAGAACTGGCGGTGGTATTCCAGAAACAGGGAGCCGCCGAACCTTACGGCTAGGTCAAAAATGGTGGAGAGGTAGTCGTCCAGCTCCTGGCGCCGGGCTGGGTAGGTGGAGCAAATGACGTCTCGGTAAAGGGAAAAGGCCAGGCCGAACTCGGCGACGGTGAGGATGGAGGAGCGTGAGGGGGTGGGGTTGCGGAGTTGGACGGAGATGTCTCCGCACTCTAGGATACGGGACTCGGAGTTGGTGGTGGAGGGGCGGAGGAGAGTGGCAAGGTCAATGTCATTACCATGTAATATCTGGTTCCGGAGGGTGGCGCTGATGTTCTGAGGGTTTCTTGCTGGGGCATGGGGCGGGACGACTGCTGGGGTTGCTGTGGAGAGAGAGAAGTTGGGAGGATGGGGGGGGAGAAGGGGGGGGAGAGGGTAGGAGGGGTCGGGAAGGACGCTGGGAAGAGTCAGCGTGGGGTGGCAGGTGGTCGGGGAGGGCGGGTAGGCGGGTGAGGCCTGTAGGAAGGCGTGAGAGGCCTGAGGGAGGGTGGGCAGAGCCTGGGGGGGGGGGGGCGGGAAGGGGGGGTAGGCGGGTGAGGCCTGTGGGAAGGCATGAGAGGCCCGAAGGAGGTTGGGAGCCTCGGCGGGGGAAGCCTGAGGGAGGGTGGGTGGGGCCTGGGGAGGGGGGGCCGGGAAGGGGGGGTAGGCGGGTGAGGCCTGTGGGAAGGCATGAGAGGCCCGAGGGAGGTTGGAAGCCTCGGCGGAGGCCTGAATCAATGCAGCCACGAGAGTGGCGATGGATGGGGGGATGGGGGGAGTTTGGGTGGGGGGGAGGGGGGGGTTGGGGCATGGTGGGACCTGCGCGGCGGCGGAGGTCAGGAAGATAAGGAGGGACGTGAGGGCGTGCGGGGCGGGCACTGGAGGGGTTGCGCTGATTGGCGGGATTGTGATGGCGGGGGGGGTGGAGCTTGAGGTGGTTGGAATTGTGCTGTTTGGAAGGTGGAAAGAAAAGGAGTAGGAGTGGGGGGGGGGGGGGGGGGGGGTGGGGGGGGGGTTAGAGGAGGCCGGCGTTGGGTGACCGACACTACGTAACTTAATGCTTGTGAATCAATTACGGTTAATTAATTCAAGCAGAAAGTAATCTGAAAATAATGCAAGACGCCCAACGCCGGGCAGTGTTGGGTAATTAACACCGCGCAGCTCAATGCTTGTAAATTAACTATGATCAATTAATTTAGCAGAAAGTAATCTGAATATAATGCAAGACGCCCAACACCGGGCGGTGTTGGGCAACCGACACTACATAACTCAATGCTTGTAAACTGACCACAATCAATTAATCAAGTAGAAAGTAATGCGATATAATGTAAAATACCCAACGCTGGAGGTGGGGGGGGGTAGAGAAGTTGGGATGACACGGGACCGCTTGGACCGGCGGGTGACGTCGTCGGTGGTGGCCGCGCTGGGAGCGCGCCTCGTGACGTCATCGGTGGGTGCCGGGTTTGAAGAAGTTGAGGGAGTTGCTGTGTTGTTGTTGTTGCTGTCGCAGAAGAGTTTAAACAGGCCCGCTTTGTTGGTGGAGCGGACGAACGGGATGTTGAGCGTTCGTAGCTGTTTTTGGAGTCCTACGACGGTCCAGTCGGAGATGGAGGGTTGTGGTGGGCTTGGGTTGCTGGAGAGGAGCGAGGTGGCAGAGCTGCGGGTGGCGGTGTGGACGCGCCTGGAGCGCCGTGTCACCTGGGTGGGTGGAGGGAGGGTTGGTGCCGGAGGTTGGCTGTAAGTCTCACGGCTCTTCCTCTTGGCGGAGCGGAGCTTTCGGAAGCGGTTCCGAATACGGCTCTGTTTGATACTGAGCCTGGATGGCTGGGAGGCGGCGGCCTGGGGGGCTGTGGTGGGACGGCTGTCATCATCGTCGCTGGACGTGGTGTCGGGGATGAGCGTTGGGCTCCCCTGAGCGTCCGCGGGAAGATCGCCGTCCGAGCCCGAGGTGGAAAAATCCATGGCAGGTGAGCCGCTGGTTTTTGCGTTGCTGGTTTTTCTTTCTGTTGCTTGTATGAAGGGTACGTGTAGCGTGTACGAGCATACGACATACGAAAAGCATAGAGGATGCTGGGTTGTCTGAGGCGGGTATAAGTAGGCTGGGTAGATTGGCAAGGAGGGCGGAGGATGGCATGAGGGCATGGTCAAGGTGTGTTTCTCCGCCTCCTGAACATCAGTTGTTCCAACTCCATTTAATCCCTAATCAAAAAGCATTCCTATAAATATTCCCTGCCTTTTACTGATCTTGTGTTATCTTGATTTGTTTAATGTTTGGGTATTTCTTGTTTATTACATTCATTATGTTAGATCATGTCACTTATTAGTTTTTCTATTTTTCTATTGTGAATTTTCTTGTTATTATTCCTGTGCAGCACTTTGTGGCTCATGCCTAGAAAGGTGCTATATAAGTTATTATTATTATTATTATTATTATTATTATTATTATTATTATCAGGCGCCCGGCTGATAGAGGCAGTATAGAGAGACCAGGATTACTGCAGGTTTTTTGTGAGGGTACCTACAGTACTGTATAGGGGACATGGGGAGAACATGCAAACTCCACACAGAAATGCCCCACCTATGGCCCGGACGGTTAGCTCAACCGTCTGGGCACCTAGGCTGCCAAGCCAGCTGGACGCTGTGCTGCGGCTTCGACTCCCGAGCCGGACGGCCTTTGCCGCGTGTCACTCCCCATCACCCCTATCAATAAAGGCAAAAAAAAGAAATGCCCCACCTATAGGGTATGGGCGCTGAAGAACACGCCCCCAAGTGCCACTGCCACACCACCACCAGCAGGAATCGAACCTGGGACCTTCTAGCTGTGAGATGACTACCGACTGCACCAGGCCACCGTGCCCCTTGAACCAACAACCTTTTGGTTTAGCCAGTGTATGTATCTCAGGGCCAGGGGTGACCCCAACCTTTATTTCTGGATACAGGACATTGGCTTTCTGTTGGAGAGTTTCGGCCTCTAGTCCCTTGTGAGTTCAGATTTTATGGTCGGAACCATGCGTTTATTCGTGCAGCCAAGGTATTCTGTGGATATTGGGGGGTTGGCTATGGATGAGTTACATTTATAAACAAAGTAAAGCTGGATAACAAGCAGTTTCATGTACAATAATAGAGGCTCTTTAAGTGTCTTGTAAGACATCATTTATTTCTGTCTAATATGCATCTGCACATTATTAGCATGGTTACTAGAAGAATTTAGTAAGCTACCAAAACATTAAATATAATAGGTAAATGACTGAATAAATAAATAGCATAATATAATTCATGTGAATTCCATGGCTGATAGAAATCTTCTGCTTCAAATTAGTTTTGCCTGTCTCAATTCAGCATTATATGCAGGAGCACTCGGCACTAGCCACAATCGCCAATAGGCAGCCTATATGTTTTTAGCATGCAGATGCATGACTAACAGACAGTGAGTGTGAGCATGCATGTGCACTGACAGGCAGCATCTGATGCACATGCACTGATATATCAAGGGGCTTCAATGAAAATAAGGCAACACTCCTGACAATATTGTATTACATTCTAATTCATCTGCTGTAGGCTATGTAAGTTTGCATTTGGGTACGTCTGTACAGTGTGAGTGTATGTATCCAATATCCATGCATGAGTGTGTGTGCGTGCGTGCGTGCGTGCGTGCGTGCGTGCATATGTTTTTGTGCCTTTGATTCAAGGCCAAAGATATTCTGTGAATTTGACTTTGAAGTGTTAAACACGTTCCAAGTGTTTGGCAAAGCAACTCACTCTGTTTGCATTTTGAGGTACGTGAGAACAAGACCAAATCCAAGGGAGCTTTCCCATGTGAATGAGGTTGGAAATTAATTAATTAATTCCGATATCAATTGGATGCGTCCATTCCTGCAGAAGATCATCATAACTTTAACATAGGGTTTTCATTACACCTCCTGAGAATCAACTGAGGTCCAGTAGAGTAAAAGGTCAAATTACAGCAATTTCAGCTTTATCACTTTCAACCTCGCTACCTTATTTTGGGGACAACATACAGTAGCGAAATAGCAGATTTATGACACATCAAGACACTGTGATGATGCACTGTGAGTTTGTTGATCATGGAGTATAAAATAGGGCTTACTGTAAGTGTTTAAGATTAATGAAATATAACTATAGTCATCAACATCCTAGTAATGTTTTGGTAATGACCTGACAAAGATTATTCATAATATAAATCAGTGTGGTGGTGAGGGGAGTTTTGGCTACAAGTAGGGTGCTAGAAGCAAGACACTACTAGCCTGATGAGTTTTTGATGGATCTGTGTTTTCAGCTTTGAAGTCGTCAGGCTGTTGTATTTATGATGACTGTAATGTGAGCGCTCAAGATTCTGTACTAGATCCTCACTCAATGTCCAAACAAACCAGATGCATGGTTGGAGTCTTGACACTATACTATGAAAACGTTTCAGAGCAGAGAATAGAAAAACTTTTTGAATCTAATCTCCTCTCCATTTTACATGCTCTTGGATGAAATCTGTTTGGCAGTGTTTGGAGGTCATCACCTTTTGCCTCAGCGTTTTCCAGATTTCCAGCAGACCCTCGTTACACAGCGAGGTGGTGAATTATGAGTTGGTGTTCCACTGAACTCTGCTGAACCCATGCAGTCAGTGATTTGTCATACTACTAATGTCTTTCCCTCAAATTCTTTATGGTGTGCATATGCGCACTAATAAGTAATAACATGTCTGCTTTTCTATCATCATGTTGGCCTTTATGATGGTTGTTACCCATGAATAAGTGAAGATCAAACAATCAGGGGTTCCCAAAGTGGGGTTCGGGGACTCCCAGGGGTCCTTGAGGCAGTTCCAGGAGGTCCCCAGCTAAATGATAGTTTGGAACCAAATGGACCCTTATGGGTCCATATCTGAACAAGGGTGAGATGAGACAGTAGACACGCACACACATGCACGCAACGCACGCACCCACCCACGTTTGGAGGTGGGTGGTTATTTATGGTCTAATGATAGACCAGTAATAGTATCACATACTGTAGAGAATGTGGAGAAAACAAACAGCTACCCATGGGAAATCACAATGTCTATGTTTCTACAAAAGGAAGTGGAAAAGTGAACAGTGTTTTTGCATGAAAGAAAGCAGAGTCAGATGTATGTGTGTGTGTGTGTGTGTGTGTGTGTGTGTGTGTGTGTGTGTGTGTGTGTGTGTGTGTGTGTGTGTGTGTGTGTGTGTGTGTGTGTGTGTGTGTGTGTGTGTGGCCGCGTGCGCGTGTGTTCAGAACACACTCCTCGTATTCACTTGCTTGTGGTTTATGGTTGAGTCACGATATGTTCCAACTAGAAGCATGGGAGTTCCAGAATTCCATCCATAAAAGGGATTGGACCCAATCCCATATGGATTCCATCAATCAATCACAGCGAGTTAGGAGGAAAACGTCACTAGGAGAAAGAATTATTATAAACCAACCGATGGAAAGTTCATCGTCAGTAAACCACAGCGATTTCCGGAGATGGGATCGATATCAGAACAAAAGCACAAGAGCACAATGGCCAAGTTAAATATTGTGGTTTTCAGCTAGTGTGGCACAATGCAAATTCTAAATGGCCCCTAACAATGAACCATTTATCTTCTATCATTTCAGCCGGGAAAATGATCAAAACACTGAATCAGCAATTTCTCAAACATTCATTTTCCTGGCACAGTTTCCTGGCATTTGCCCCTGTAGGCTAGTTTAAAATACATTTACTAGAACATACTGTAAGCAATATATTTTACTCTGGCTGGCTGTGGCTCGGTGCAACCATCTAAACTTGTCCTCTCAAGTCCAGCACGTGCTTAGCTTTCAAGGATGATGAGTGAACCCAAAGAGACATCAAAGGACTATCTAGTGTACCTACATTATACAGCCCCTAACCTAACCTAGTCGAGAACACAATGTTGATTGCTCACATACCAGCTTTTTCCATTTCATCCTTTAACGTAATCCAATGCATCACTGCAGACACCATAAATCTGACCTGGAGCCTGGAGCTGAACTGGAGCCTACTGTAAATCTATAGTTCTCTGGAGAGGTAATGAATTAACCTGTTCCCTAGCTGTTCCCTAGCTGTGAGAAACCTTTGTGTTTAAGCATGCCGCAACAACTTTGCGACATTCAGGTAACACGTGTTACTGTAGCTCTAAAACTGTCCTGTTTGGTTGGCAGTGCGCAGGGGTAGAGTAGATGGATGGTAACCGCAAGGTTGCCAGTTCGAACCCGGGCTCCCCCAGAGTTAGTGTCGAAGTGTGCTTGAGCAAGACACTGAAACCCTAATTGCTCCTGATGTGCTGGTTGGTACCTTGCATGGTTTCCGGGTGTATGAATAATAATAATAATAATAATACAACTTTATTTGTATAGCACCTTTCATGACATGAAATGCAGCTCAAAGTGCTGAGCTGAGCTTTAAAAATGTCTACAGAGGCTGCCTGACGAAGGTACAGTGGGAGCTTGTTCCATGCCGACGGCCCGTAGAAGCAAAAAGCTGCTTCCCCGTATTTTGTAGTTGCCATTTTTTTAGGCAAAGCGAGCAGGCCAGCAGTGGAAGACCTTAGAGGGCGGTTTGGGACATATTTAAGCAGGCAGTCATGTAGGTAGGAAGGTGCGAGACCATTGAGAGCTTTATAGACAAGTAAAATAATTTTAAAATCAATCCTAAAAACAACCGGAAGCCAGTGCAGTGATGCCAAAACTGGAGTAATATGTTCTCTCATCTTAGTTCTAGTTAAAACTCTGGCTGCTGCATTTTGGACAAGTTGTAATCTGTCAGTTGTTTTCTTAGGCAGTCCTGAAAAAAGTGCATTGCAGTAATCAAGCCGAGAAAAAACAAAGGCGTGGATTAGCGTTTTTGCATTGTCCAAGGACACATAGGCTCTGATTCGTGCAATATTTCTAAGGTGAAAAAAGGCAATCTTGGTAACATGATTAATGTGTGAATTAAAATTCAATTCAGAATCAATAATAACCCCCAGGTTCTTTACTGTACTGTTACTTTCTACAGTCAGGTTGCCAAGTCTGCTTAATATTGATTCTTTCTGTTCACTAGAACCGATTATAAGAACTTCTGTCTTATCCTCATTTAGCTTGAGAAATTTCTCATTCATCCAACATTTGATGCCTTGGATAAAGGTGCGGTATAATTGCACGATTTACCATACAGTGCTGCTCAACCTCAGCTCAGGAACTAAACCCTCCCACTACTATGAGCAAAACAAAAGAGTTACAGAAAGAAACTCGGAGAGCACAGGTATTGTAAATCACAAGGTTTTCTAAGCCATTTGGCTTAGAAAACCTTGTAATGATTACCGTAATTTCCGGACTATAAGCCGCTACTTTTTCCCCATGCTTTCAGCCCTGCGGCCTATACAATGGTGCGGCTAATCTATGGACTTTTACAGCTAATGGCCACTAGGGGACTTAATACATCTATCTCTATGGCCGGCTATGGCCTCTATGCGGCTTATAGTCCAGTGCGGCTTGTGTACACATTTGGTTTTTTCCCTAAATTTAGCTGGTGCGGCTTATATTCAGGTGCGGCTTATAGTCCGGAAATTACGGTAGTTGAGTCGTGAAGTATACTGCAGTCAAACAATTTAGCTAATAAATAATGCTCCAGTTGAACATGGGTTTCCCTTCAGTCCGATTGCCTTTATCGGACACGCTCTACAGAACCCAGTGGGGCACAATGAAGTAGTTGCACAGATCAAACCCCCCTGACATCCTGGAGTCACATAGTAAACTACTTGTTCGTTCCCTCCCCTACTTTCACTGTTTCTCCATCATTCCTTCCTTTAACTGCCGCCTGGAACTGATGAGTCACGTTTCTGATAATCTCCGCAAGACATTCTTTTATAGTAGGAGGAAGAATGCAGATCTCTTTAATCCCTCCTTGCCCTCTGACATCAACTGCTCTGTTTGCTTTTTTACTCACCCTGATACATGCATGGGATCGAGTCCACAGAGGGGGATGGTACGCGTGTCTGTGTGTTTGTGGTGTGTGTGTGTGTGTGGGGGGGGGAGAGACAGACAGACAGACAGACAGACAGACAGAGAGGGAGAGCGGTAGAGAGAGGTTGTTTGTATTGGATTCTCAGGTAAGGCACTTGGCACTGCATGCAGCTATAAATCCTACATTCCTTTCACCTTTTTAACTGTGTCTTATCCAGAGGAACTTAGAATGAGCCTAATATTTTGAAAAGGCACAGGGCACATTTTCTATACATGGGTTGTTACAGAGATCAATCCTGTGACCCTTTTGCCACAGGATAGATTATATTACGGACCCTAGTCACCCCTGGTTGGAGTCTGGCAGGGGGGCTTAAGCATGCACTGCCACCGGTACGGTACACCGAAAATAACCAAGCTCTCAATGTGTGACAGGCTAGCGCAACACGTCAGCTTGTAGATCGGCTATTACTGTATGTTCTGCATGCGACATGATTCACATGCAGCCAATTAGGCTATACTGCACTAGTCTAAGCCACACTGCCAGTCACTCACTTCAACACCACCAACAAACCTCCCTTCATTTGTTGAGGCAGAGTGGACTGAACCAGCATGCCACTGTGTCTGAAGCTCTGTCAGGATTAGTGCCTCTGACTTCTAGTTATTCTGGGGACCGGAGGTCTTAAAGCTCTGAAAGCCCACTGAATGAATATGAAAGAAGCTCTGGACCGCAGATGACATGTGTTTCTGATCACAACATCCCTCAACATGAGAGTGATGACCTAGAACATTTGAGAATAACCCCCCAATACCTCCCTCCTTCCCACCCTCTTTCCATCCATATAGCCGATGTTGGGTCATAATGGACAATAAAACCATCACCTCCCATTAGAAGCATAGAGGCTATCAGGGACCTGCTGGTAATACAGCATTTTCCCCTCCTCTGGTCTGCATTCACTTTCATCTGCTCCATACTTTCACTCCTCCTACCACATTAAGCACACGTGCATAATTTCCTTCAGGCGATAACTATGTCACACAGTAATGAAAACCAGACCTTGTTTCCCTCAGTCACATGCAATTAGGACCCTTAGTTAACAGAATGCAACATGGAAACAAACCACTAATGAGCCAGTAACGGCTACTTAAACTGTGTAATAAGGCCTACATTAGCAAATATGTGTAATATATAGGTTACATGTTTAAAGAGATTGAAGAAGACTTTGGGATAACTAGATAACTATCATCGGCTGTAAAAGATAAGGTGCACATTTTCTGCCAAATATAAATAGCAGTTGCAATTGCTGACCTCTTTGCTAAGGAATAAGGAATGAGAATGGGTTACAGGAATGAAAACCATTCTAGAATATTTGAAAACTAACCCAACGGGGGACTGCTTTCCTACAATTCACCATTTTAGGTGTACTGCAGATATAGGGGAATGGTGGCGCATTCGGTAGCAATGTCGCCTCACAGCTAGAAGATCCAGGGTTCGATTCCCACCCAGTACGTATGTGGGCGTGTTCTCTCCTCTGTGTCATACCCTATAGGTGGGGTTGGGCAAAATGGCCTTTCTGTGTGGAGTGTTCTCCCCATGTCCCCTATAGGGTAGTGTCTCCCCCTGATCTGCCTCTACAGTAAATTTAATTAATCATGAGGAAATTTGAGGAAAATGTCTATTTCCCTATGTGGAACAATATAGCAACATCTGCCCGACGCTCCATTCCACCCAAGCATTCAGATTGATCTATGAGCCAACCGCTGGCCATGATTAATGGCTCAGAAAACGTTCTGAACGCATTACAAGGTGGTGGGTTCTATCACTTTTCCAGAAATTGTAAGAGGCACAAGAGACTAAAAGAGATGACATAGACAAGACAGTCCCTTAGCTACCTGCTATGGGCTGTAAAGCCTGACATTGATTAGTGCAGGGAGGCCACACTCGATTTATCCTGCCAACAAAGACCTTCTCACTTAGGGGTCATTAGAGCATGAAGAAAGGGGTCACCCTCCGTTTTAACGTCCCATTGCTTAAATCTCAGTAGAAACATACATCCACTCACATGACCTCATTTTCTCCTCCACATTAAACTTTCAGGAGGCGCTGCATCAACGTCCTCAGCAGGAGAGCTGACATCAACCACAGTAGCTCTCCAAGCAGGATATGATATGAAACATGGCAGTGAACAGCAACTGGCTAACTCCCACATTTCCACCCGCAGGAGAAAGGGACAATAATGTGAGTAGATTTACAGTTGTGTGTAAGTAGTTTACAACATATAGGAAATTATACATAGGCATTATAATCCACCAATAGTATAGTAACATAAGCAGGTGAGTTTTGGCTCCTCCTGTACAACCTCTGCAGTGCTTTATTTTATTTTTTACGTAGCCTATATTGTACTGTGTTTTGCATTTATAATGCATTTATTTCAGATTGCACTTTTTGAGAGATTCAATGCATGCAGTTAACCGTAAAAGAGAGTTATCCCACACAAACTGTCTTGGTAAATAATAATGTATTATATTTATTCAGAATAAATTGGTTCTATGCATCCGTCCAGAGAAAGCATTAGCATGCTAAAAGAAGTTCTATGCAAACAGTAATTTATGGCTCCATCCATCCATCCATCTTCAACCGCTTATCCGTAGTCGGGTCGCGGGGGTAACAGCTCCACCAGAGTGCTCCAGACTTCCCTCTCTAGAGCAACATTAGTGACTTCCTCCTGGGGGATCCTGAGACGTTACAAGGCCAGTGAGTCGATGGGTTTCCTCCAACTGCGCCTTGGTCTGCCCCGGGGTCTCCTCCCATTGTGGCCTCGAGGACCTCCCTAGGGAGACGCCCGAGAAGCATCCTAACCAGATGCCCGAACCACCTAAGCTGGCTCCTTTCCAGGCGAAGAAGCAGCAACTCTACTCCGAGTCTCTCTTGCGTGACTGAACTTCTCATCCTATCTCTAAGGGTTAGTTAAAACTCATTTTGGCCGCTTGTATTCGCAACCTTATTTGTTTGAGCGTGCGTCTGTCTTGTCTACTCGTCCCTGCAGACCCGTCAGCCCAGCCATTGGTGGGGAGCGTTCCCGACACTCCACCATTGGTCGCTTGCTCCCAATCCTGCACGTCCAACCGGCTCCTCCACCTGGACAGTATAAAGTCACCCTGAAGACTACACTCCAGGCCGCTGTCTTTTGCTAATACCGGTTAGATTTGGGAGGGGTTTACGCTAGCATATTTTGTTTATTTCATTGCTTTAGGTCCTGCTCAGCCCTGCTCACCTTGTTTGCACTGGTAGCACTTAATAAAACTGTCTCCACTCTGTATGCCACAAAGGAGTACTGATATAAAACAACTTTTGGCATTAACCACCGGTTTTGTCCCAAGGGGCCTACCAGTGTGGTTTGGGCTTAAAAGGTCCACTGTGGTGGTTCATGGCCAACAGCAGGAAGCATGGATTAGCGGTTCCCAGTGGTGTCATGGGAGCATTTCCATGGGAGCATGTCATACTCATAGAACGCAGTACCACGCCGTGGTACCAGTAATATTTTGACGTGCACGCACAGGGACGGAACGGCTTGTGCGTGCACGCTAGAAAGCGTCCCCCTAGATTCAAGAGAAGGGGCATCTAATCGACCTCGCGTCACCAGAGTTTCCAAGACGCACCAACTACCCAGTGAGTGGTATTGATTGATTGATTTAAATATTTATTAACAGTTTGCAGAATTACAGTACATTTCAAGCACAAACTCAATACAAAGACTGTTAATTGTGAGTGGACGACCCAATTAAGCATTACACTTGTTTACAACAGGGTCCACATTGTTCAATTCATCAAAACATTTAGAGACATACAAATAGACACTTCTATATAGTTAAAGAACAGAACAGGAATTCATCATATAGGAAGCAAAAAGGGAAAAGATACATATACAGTGAGGGGAAAAGGGGGGCGGGGCGGTGGGGGGGATTCAGATTTTACAGGGGCCAGTTTCGAATTGCAGCCATCCGTAGGTGCCCTTTGAGAGCGGTTTTGAAGGAGTCAACGGATTCACATGTCTTAATGACTGTTGGTAAGGCGTTCCACATTTTGGTGGCATAGGAGCGAAAATAATTTAGTCCCTTGTTTGTGCCGAATCTGGGTTGTACATGGTTTGTTGCACTCCCTCTGGTGTTGTGGGTGTGGACTTCGTTTACATTAAGGAAGTATTTAGACAGGTACATGGGTATCTTGGTGGTGTATCGAATCTTGTGGACCAGACCCATTGCAAGATGCTGTACTCTGTCGTCCACCCTAAGCCATCCCAGCCTGTCAAAGTGGGCAGGGGGGTGAGGCCAAGTAGGAGCCTGACCAGTTTGTTTTGGGAGGTCTGGAGCCTTGTTTTAAGGGCCTTTGAGGTGCTGTGGTACCAAGAGGTGGATGCATAGTCAAAGAAACCTTGTACGAGGGCTCCTGTTAAGGTCTTCAAGGTGTTTTTGTTGACCAGTGAGGAGATCCTGTAAAGGAATCTTGTTCTTTGATTGACTTTTTTGATTACGTTGGTGGCCATTTTATCACCGGAAAGATTGGCCTCCAGGATGGAACCTAGGTAGGTAATTTCATCTTTTCGTGTGATAATATTGTCACCCACATTAACCAAGAAGCCATCTGCCTTGCTGAGATTACTATTAGTATCACCCCTGTTTTCACACCGTGTCAGTACCGTGACGAATTCAAAAAAGCTTTTACACTAATTCAAACCAAAAAGCCAAGAAAAGCCAAGTTTAAACGGTTACATGAGCTTTACAGTGGTTGTTTAGTCAGCCGCTTCCATGTTTATCAAGGAAACGTGCATGTCGAGTGAACTGAAGTCAGTTGGAAATCAAATTTTACTTTCGACCAGGGGAAGCACCGGGGAGGCGCTAAAGCTTTTCAACTTCCTTGAAAAACAAGCTAAACAACCGCTGTAAAGCTCGTGTAACCGTTTAAACTTGGCTTTTCTTGGCCGATGCTAAGTTTGAATTAGTCTAAAAGATGTTTTTTTTTTTTTTTAATACTGTTTTTATTAGGCATTTTTTGTATATGACAACTTATAAGACAATCTTTGACAATAATAATGAGTTATTCAGTTATATAAAATGAAAGATAAAGACAGATAATGTAAATTCCACATACAATACATAATAAAAAAGATATATAAATGTGATCAAAACAAAAAAACAAAAAAAACAGTTAAACGACAAATGTGAACAGACAAACAAAACAAAGACCACAGGACAGACACTCTTGCTCTCAAAACTTTCCCAACACGTTGTTGTAAATTAACTGAATTACAGACATTTCTTTTTAAATGAGAATAAATAAAATAAAATAAAATACTCAGTTCCTTTTTTTTTTCTTTACTTTTCTTTCCAATTTTCTAGTCTAAAAGATGTTTGTCTGAATATTTTAAGTCTACTTTTGTGTTTGTGTTGTGTCTAAAACTCATACACTATTTAACAATAGACTTAAGGCTCATACATAGTCTGGATTTTCGGTGGTGGGGTGACCACTGAACTACAACATGACGTCACGAGCCACGGTGAAGAGCAAACCACCGCCACCGCTCCAGCCCTGCTCTCTGTTTTTACTCACCACCGCTCAACGTTATTTCAGCTCCGGTGGTCAGCTCACCACCGGAGCGGTGGTCACCTCACCACCGAAAATCCAGACTATGAATAGGCCTTAAGGCTATATGCAGCCGTTCTGTGTGCATGCCGCGATGCACGTGCGTGCATGACGTTCCGTGGTAAAAAAATCACCATGACACCACTGGTAATAATATTATTATATTAGCCGTTCTCATGGGATCCAAACTAGTGAAAATAGTAGATCTACAAGCGCCCAATGCATTGCTTTGTGCCTCATTGCGAGCTTGTACAGTAGATCGGCTATTGTCACTACTTCTTAAATATTTGTTTTCTAATTTATTACTGATTTATTTCTACTTCAGGAAATTACTGAAAATCATTTAATTTGTTTTGAATTCATGAAAAAAGGATAGTTTTTTTTGGGAATGTTTTTTCTTTTAGTGTTTTGAAATAATGACTAAAAAAACTGACTAGATGTCGGAAACCAAAAAATAAAGGGACCCATACAAATGTGCCCACGACTCAGTGTTTGGTAAACACTGGAATAGACGATGACGGTGCGAGGAGAGGAATGTGGAATGTTTCCAGGATATCTCGCCTTACGAGAAGATGGATAGGAGTTTGTCCCAGTGGGGTGATTACCTTCTTACTCATCCCAGTGTGGTCTTCTCCATCATGACTAAATGACCAAAAGCAGGCTTCCTCTGCCACCTTCAGATGTAAAAAAAGATCTGAGATGATGGAATGATGGAAGACCTTCTGAAAGGTTCATGCAGGACAAAGATAATCACTTCATAAGTCACTTTCTTCTTTCTGCTACTGTATGGTAAAATTAGCTACTCAGAGCAGATTGATACATACATATATCAATCAGGCTGGAATTCTTCCCTACATCTTGAATGTGACTTAAATCCAGGATTGGAGGGAAACAAAATAACATACCGGTATATTTAGAGTTGAAGGAGCAGTTATCACAACATGGTTGCAGTTTGAACTGTTGAAGTAGGATAGTTTACATGTGACTGATTTGTCTCTGCTCGATCGACTCTCTTCTTTCCATCTGCAGGCTTACTCAAACCAAAAAACCACAGACTGTGTGTAGGCAGTCGTAACAGAAGCAAAAAGTGAACATTTCAAACTGCCAAGTGTGCTACGCATGACAGAGTGAAGAAAATGCCACCTGTTTGTGTAACATGGTAGTTATTGATGGGGCCAACCTGGTTTGAAGTGGGGTCATTCTCAGTGTTGGGTCACTGCATCACTCTCATGCATCCCACATCTGTTTTCCAGAGGAGTGCAGTTGATGATTCATTTGTGGATGATCCACGCGTGGTTTTTAATGATTTATTTCACACTTGTACATTGTGGACCTCTTGATTTTCCTTTCACTGTAGATGGGAATATCATGACTATCTGAGTGTAAGTCATTTTACCATTTCCTTCTTTGGAACTCAGCAAATTGCTGATGCATGCAGAAGGGTCTGGTCATACTTAATGTATTTTCTCTTCGGAAATGTAGATTGTCTGATACAGTATATGATTTGACCAAACAGTGATATTGTGTATTTCATAATATCACAATTTCACAATGTAATGTAAAAATGTATAGTAACCCTGGTGTCCCTGTCATTTTCAACCATTTTATAATGTTTTTGTTTTTCTTTCTTAAAAAAAAGAAAAAACAAAAGCACGAATGTTAGCCCATATGTCCTCACCCATCACAACAGTGGTCCCCAGGTTGGTTCTGAGTAAGGGTGGTTTCTTTTCTTTTTTGTTTTGTTTTTCCAAATCGAACTCTGAATCCATACTTAAAACAAGCAACACTATTTAGGTGGTAAATCTGGGAGGAAATAGGTGGAATGCTCTAGTAGAGCTAAGTGCAACCATAGACTGTTACCATAACATAACCTCCCTGACCTATTACGCACATGGGGCATGTGTGTGTGTGAGAGTGTGTGTGTGTGTGTGTGTGTGTGTGTGTGTGTGTGTGTGTGTGCGTGCGTGCGTGCGTGCGTGCGTGCGTGCGTGCGTGCGTGCGTGCGTGCGTGCGTGCGTGCGTGCGTGCATGTGTGCAGTTTAAAGTGATGGCAGCACATCAACCATGAGCCAGACATGAGACTGTTTGAGGTGGGTTTAAAATAGACCCCTGCATTTTTACCTCTATGGATCAGCAAAGCAATTGGCCTCTGTTTTATTCAGAAGTGACAGAGAACAATAATCATAATCGGTGTAGAATATTATGCGAGACCTTCTCACTTAGGGATTATTATCATAAAGAAAGGGATCCCCATCCCATGTTTCATCCATTAAATCCTCCTGAATTCTCAGTAGAAATATCCACTAAACATGACCTCATTGCTGACTCAACATTAAACTTTCGGGAGTCGTCATATTTATGTCCATCAATGTCCTCAGCAGGAGAGCTGACATCAACTCTCCAAGCAGGATATGAACAGGCAGTGAACAGCAACTGGCTAATTCCCACCACCTGCAGCAGAGAATAAGATCTTAGAACTCCAATATACTCTCCACTGGCTGCCAGATGCGATTTTGTACTTATTACATATAAATCCCTAAATGGGCTGGCCCCTATACCTACATCCTTGAGATGCTGTCCCCTCCTAAATCTGAGTGCATCCCAGATCATCGGATAGGGCCCTCCTTGAGGTCCCTATGACGAACTTAGTTACCAGGGGTGATCGGGTCTTTTCCGCCCGGGCACCTAAAATCCTAGAATATGGAACGCTCTGCCGGTGCATGTTAGCAGATTTAGCACCATCTGTGCCTTTGTTTAAGTCACTTTTAAAAACCCACCTTTACACAGTGTTTTATACCCCAAATGCTTTCTCGTTTTCATATTACTTTTGATTGTGACTTGCTTTATGTTGTTTTTTAACCTTGCTCTCCACAGTGCCACATTTCTTTCATTTTTAGTTTTTGTGTCTACTACTAATAATTCCCAATGCATTTTTCCCATAGACATTTCAAAAAGTATTTATTTAAAGACGGTTACACCGCGGACAAAGCCAACTCGAGCCGTGAGAAATCATGACAATAAACACAATATTTTGGACCAAACAAATAATTACAAAGAAGAAAAACAAACAAAAAAAGTGTTGTAACCTCACTAACCTGCCGTTTTCTTCTTCTTTCTAATTCTTTGTTCGGCCCAATTTTTTTTGTTTGTTGTCATGATTTGTCACAACTCGAGTTGTTAAAAGGCTTAAAGGTCTTTAAATAAATACTTTTCGAAAAGTATATGAGGAAAATGAACGAGGAATCATTTCCTGGGCCCTGTTAGGGGGCGGGACTGTGACGCTCTATTGAGTTGCGCTTGAAATGTAATTCTGCAAACTGTTAATAAATACTTCAATCAATCAATAAATCAATCAATCAATCAAACTAGTACTATTGTTGGTCAGCATCTGCACAATGGTGAAAGTGATTGTTGTACATTCATCACAGAAAGCAGTCCTTCAACTGAGGTGCTCTTAATGACATAATTTGACCAGAAGAGAGAGGCATATTCATAAGTAAGAAGTAGACTGTTATTTAAACTGAACAACATTCAGATACTTGGAAATTATGGAATTGAATTGGTTGATACTGCCATCTAGTGGTAAAGCACAGGACATACTGACCATGCTTCACCTGGCCTGACTAATTCAAGTTGTATGTTGGTTGGAAAAATAAATTAAATAAATAATAATACAGACTAGTAGGACGTAGCACGTGGTAGGAACATGTTATTCCAACCAGTTCCTTTCCCCTCCATCAGGCTCCATCAGACTGCATGTTTTTTGAGTTTTTTGCAGCCACTCCAATGACCAGCAACTGTGCTATATCCGGTGAATTTACGTCCATGTGACGTCCATTAATATGCATTGTCCTGTCCAAATAAACAAATAAAGTAAAGTAAAGCAATGTGGACATTAATAAAACAACCTAAAAACCATAAAAGAGTAAAAGTTCACAGCAAGGCCTGGATACGATTTTTTTAATTGAACAGAAAAGTGAATGAGGTGTGGGTGTAATATGTAGGTGTTTGATAATCAACTTATTTCATTTAGACCAGTGGTTGTTACTGTTTGCAATGTTTAATCCATCTATGCTCCATTAGTTTCCGCTGTCCACTGGTCCATCGGACTCCACATTCCAGACCTGAAACGATGAGGTTAGCGATAGGATGGGATTGAAAGTGTGTGTACAGAGTTGTGTGTATGTCTGCTCGTTTGATGTGATATAGGTGTTGTTTGAGGCGTGTTTCTAATGTGTGTTTGGTTTCTCCATGTCATGTCATGTCATGTCATGTCATGTCATGTCATGTCATGTCATGTCATGTCATGTCATGTCATGTCATGTCATGTCATGTCATGTCATGTCATGTCATGTGTGTGTATGTACAAAGTGGCTGTTGAGCTGTTCACACTGTGCATAGGTGCATGATGGGATGCTGAGTTTTAGTGTAACAGTACAGAACCAGATGCAATAGTATTTGTTGACCACCAAGTGTCACTGTTGCACCACTCACTTCAGACAGATCTGATTTTTGTGAGGGTACCTGGCTCTATTTTCGTCCTCACTAAACTTCTTATCCCTAAACGTCTTTCCCATTTTTTACTCTTTTGAAAAACATTTTTGAATAGTTCAACTAGATGATCTACATCGACACGTTGTGAGCTTGTAGATTGGCTATTTTAACTATTCAAATTTGTTTTTCAAATAGTATAAAAATGGCAAAGAAGTTTAGAATAAGGGGTTTAGCATGGATGAAAATAGAGCCCCTAGTTCCTACCCTAGGGAACATGGGGAGAACATGCAAACTCCACACAGAAAGGCCCTTTTTTCGCCACTGATGACGTGGAGGAGAGAACACGCCCCCATGTGTCCCCAGCGGGAATCGAACCCAAAACCCAATACTGATAATCTTAACAATGTATTGATGTAATTGTTGTCTGTGTGAAACCATGCAGACGTCTGGCTTTTTATCAGCTATACTTGGGTGTGGTGATCAGCTATACTTGGGAGTGGTGAGCAGAGGAAAGTCACGTAGAATGGGGTGAGAGGCCAACATTCCATGTGACAGAAATGTTTTACTATGGGGCTAATGGTAAAGAGCTTATCTACTGTACTGCCATTACCTACAGCCAGTCTCATGACCTTGAGGAAAGAATTTACCACAATTGAAGTGTGCCTCTTGCTTCACGTGAGGAAAAATATTCAAAAGAAAATGTAAACCCTTAGTCTAATCACCAGTATAGTCTACAAACATTGTTGTATCATTTTGTGGTACTATACAATCTACGTAAAGTTTATGTTTTCATCCAAATAAATCCTAATGGGCCATATAAGGCAATAAGAAAAGTAGTAAAGTTAAAAAAGGACGGTCTGTAAATCTTACCTGTTAATTGAAGGTCAAAAAAGGAATGACTTGTCAAGCCATGGGCATCAAAGCAGCTCTATTTCACTTTCCTTCCCATAGTCAGGTTGGTGTGGTCTAGACTGAAACAAGAGCAGAGATCCATTATGATTTACAATGCCTCATTCATTACCATCCAGCGCTCTGAAGGTCAGTGGTTGATTAAATCTCTCGCTGTGCTCCTTTATCATTTATTGAGTTCAATCCCACTTAAGCAAGTGAGAAAAATACTCTCATCACAGGCTAATCTTTATTGGAATACTAGTTCAGAGAAGACATTTTGCACACCCTATCTGACATGTGGTTAATGAATGTGGACTCTCAGTGGGTGCTTAAAGCATAAAGACCATGTAACAGGATCCGGTTGAGAACAGGATGAGAAAGTGTTCACGGTCATACAATCTCACAAAACCCACATTCAACTGGCACCAAGCTTATGTGGGTTATCAGGGACAAAAGACAGCACTTGGCGATATTCCTCTGTGGTAAGATTAGTGTCATTTATCAAAAGTGTGCAAACATCTTGTGTATTATAGAACATTGCACCTACAAGATCCTTCACAGCTTCATTCCTTCGAGGTTGTGCATTCCATAAATTGTGGCATCTTTCAGTATTAAGAATTTGAGCGGTTTCAAGACACACCCACAAGCCTCACATGAGAAGTTTGAAAGAGTGGTGATGACAGCAGCAGCATGCAGGCTGACAAGACAGACAGTGTTCTTTTTTGTGTGCGTTTTCTTTTTTGTGTGCGTTTTCTTTTTTGCAAAATATCTGGCATTAGTCAGTCAGTTTTCAAGGTTAAAGGATGCAGGCAGGAGGAAAGCCCAACAGGAGAGCTGCCCTACCAGGCTCATAATTACTCCCTGGCAGGTTGAGGCTGGGAACTTGGCAACAACCTGAATGCAAATGACACCGCAGGAGGCCTGGGTGTGGATGTTCTGAAAGCTAGGCTGTTTTGCTTTCTATCAGCAATACAGGACAATGTATTAATGACACACTCTTGGCCTTACATAATATAATTCAAGTGTTCAACAACGCTGCAGTGTAGCTGAATGAATGAGTGACAAATAATCCCCTACAGTCTTGATTAATTCATGATTCAGATAATGGGGGGAAATTAATTGGTCAGGTATTGAAGTCTACACCACACAGAAGAAACTGGAGTCCAAAATTATATGCACCCATGCACTTCCCTTTAGGCTTTAAAGGACTCAAATAACCAATTGAGAATAAAAAAAACCCACCTAATTATGTTTCCTGCCTTTATTGTATAACACCATGACTTATGAAAATACTTGATTGTGCAATTGTTCCCAGTTAACCATGATGTAATGGATATGACATTGTTTTTTTGTGTATGCATGCACACACACACATACACACAAAAACTGTGTGTGTGTGTGTGTGTGTGTGTGTGTGTGTGTGTGTGCGTGCGTGTGTTTATCACATAAGCCACACGAGCAAAACGCACATACGCCAGGAAGGCATGAGGCTGGGGCTAGCATCTTGCATAAGGCTTCTGGGGAAAACCAGAGGGATTCTGGAATGCCAAAGTTAACACGTGTCTAGTTTGTGTGTGTGTGGGTGGGGGGGGGGAAGAGAGGGGGAGAGAGAGAGAGAGAGAGCATTTTAGTCATTGTGCAATATAAAGGTAACCTCATGTGGAAAGATAGTTTGGATATTGCAAATAAGCTGGAGGGAGGTCATCTAAAAATATAAAACTCGATCATGCGAATGCAACTCCAGAAACACAACAAGGCAAGGCAATTCAACACTATTTGTATAGAACATTTCAACAAAAAGGCAATTCAAATGCTTTATACAAAACATTACAAGCATTAAGACAAAGTGCAAAATAAACAAATACTGAAAGGACATTTGAATGCAATGACAATTTTGGTGAGATAATAGAAAATAAGAATAAGCTAAAATAAAACAGATAACAATACAATATTTAAGTTGCAGTGCATTTATTTAAAATAACTGAAAGTAGCAGACATTGTTCTCCAGACATGTGGTGCATAAAACTGAATGCTGCTTCTCCACATTTAGTACTTTAGTTTTGGGAACAGAAAGCAGACCTGTCCAACCTGAGAGGTGTGGATGGTTTAGCTGTTTAGCCTTAGCCTATAACCTACTGTATAAGTTCAGATATGTATTTTGGTCAATTGTTACAGTTGCGGGGGGACATAAAACTCACGGATTGCAGCTTTAATTTAGGAAGGTTTGGGGGTAACACCAAACATTCTGTCATACCTGTGGTTTGAAAGGTGTCATCCTTCATTTGGAGATACTATAGTGAATGCGACATTACCTCTCACAGCTTATACTCTCAGCTCAAAGTGCACCTTCCCCATGTGTAGTGTACTGTCATGCAGCAGCCCATCTAGCATCTCAGTGTGGGCCCTGATATTTAAAACTTTTCCAACTTTGCTGCTCCAAATCATTAGCCTATGCATACACACACATACTGTGTACACACACACACACACACACACACACACACACACACACACACACACACACACACACACACACACACACACACACACACACACACACACACACACACACACACACACACACACACACACACACACACCTGGAGTTTAATTTAAAAAATCTTCTGACATTTATATACTGTATCTGCCTAAACCAACACTGCACACTGTAGGATATAGGGCATGGCTTGGCACGGCATGATTTGCTGCAAGATAAAGATAACAGACTTCCCCAGGGAGTCAAGAGAACCTCATAAAAATTTAACAACCACTTAAGGAGATATCTACACAGAATCCCCAGAGTTTTATTGAAACATTGTGTTTCAATAAGACTCAGCTTCTGTAGGGATAGGGGTGGGAGTATATTATACTCCCCAGCATATTTGCCAGTTAAGTTTGGGTGACACTGCAGTATAATATCTGCCTGGCCTGTTATAGCCTCCAACAGGAAAAAATATTGTGATCCTGGGGAAGAAACAAAGTCATAGAATTATGTAGTCCATCTGTGTGATATATGTAACTTTTACAAGTTAAAGCATGCGCTGTGAAAGGGCACATTCAGTGCCAAATCATGAAAGTGCCTAGGGCAGTAGGGTGTAACTTGTAAGGCAGTGTCACAGTGTAAGCCAATCTGTTTGTGTGTGTTTGGCACTGTTTGCATGCTTGCACGTGCACATGTTCATGTCTGCAAAAACGTGTAAAACATATTGAATTTCAGCAACTTCATGGCACCCATTTCATTGTCTCCAGTGTCTGTAGAATTCCAACACAAGCATCTCACACTACTATATTAGGAAATGTGTGATTACCTGGACCAAGTCTCATTAGGAAAAGTATTTAAACCCACAATGGCACACATCATCATACATCACCTCATTCCGGCCTATACTGTATCACAATTTGCGTTCTCACCATCGTCTTCAATGTTTGTATTTATGCAATGTTTGTGTTTACACAAACACTCAAAACTGGCCATTCAATATCAATGGCATGCAATGCAGTGTTGTTTTTGGCAGCAAATTTTGATTTTAGTTTTAGTCAGTCTCTTGAATAGTGTTAGTCTAGTTTTAGTGGACTAAATATAAGATTTTAGTCGACTAAATCTACAGTTGATTTAGTGGACTAAAATGTATTTTGGCGGGCCTTGATGCCGTCGTAATGACTGTTTTTACACTTGCTGAAAATAGATGTACAAGCTCACAACGCGTCGCAGTGCGATCCGCTGTGAGCTTGTAGATCTGCTATTTTCAGCATGCAACCGTGTAAAATGACTTATACTGGATCTCTTGTCCACTAGTCCCTTCCTAACATTTTAGTCTAGTTTTTATTTGTTGACGAAATTGTCAGTAAATCAAACAGGAACATATATAGTGCTGGATCATGACTACAATATATGAGACATAATAATGTGCCTACTGCAGCAAGGCTGACCTTGCTGAGATGTCTCTCGTAGCCTAACTACTGTATGCCACAGATCAGGCAGTACACAATACATATCAAGTACACTGTGTCTCACGTTCAAGTACACAGACATGGGCAACTCATAGCCTAATTTTCATATAGTTTCCATTTAGTTTTCGTCAGTGAAAAAAGGTAGTCGACGAACATTTTTCGTCTTAGTTTTAGTCGACGAAATCAACACTGATGCAATGTTTGTGTTAGGACTGGTGGGATATTACACACTCGTTAAGTAAGCACCCTTACTTTTAAGAGTGTGCGGCCGAGCTGTGCCCAAGCAAGGTCACTCAGTGACAAGACAATTTCTATATAGTGCCTGGAAAAAGGAGTGACGCGTCAGAATTCTCCAGGATAGACCAGCTCTCTGTCCTGCGCTTCGCGGGGCCCCCAAATCTGTGGACTGATATGATCGAATCCGAATTCGTGACGTAAGAGGTCGTATTTGCTTTCATATGTGTCTTTGCTGTTCACATGTATATATCACATGACCATTCAATTTGGGATAATTGTGGGCAATCAATAAATGCCAGATCTTGAGAATCCATAATTTTAAGTGTACAGCCTGTTTATTGGACTATTAGATAACCCTCTCAACAGGATGGCGCATCAGGACAATGTTTGTGTTTATACACACCCTCAAAGCTGGACATAGGAGGGGCTAGTGGCCCTCAAAATGAATGCGGAGGATTCTACCCCACTTGTCCCAACAAACATTCTTAATATTTAAAAAACAAATGTGTTTTTTTTGGTTAAAATTATATATTATCAGACAATCCTATAATATACAAATAAATTACAGGTCAAATTACTGTATATGACAAGTAAGAAACTGTGAAGCTTCTAGGACTCTGCTTAGACTGTACATTGCCATGGTCTGACCATATCAACAAGGTACTTGACAAAATGCAAAGAGCACTTGCAATATATAACACATGCAACCGATGGTCTGCTTCAAAAATTACAAGTTGCTCAAAACACGGCTGTCAAACTAGTTCTGAGTTGTTCCTATAGGACAAGTGTTGAACACATGCATGAGCATCTCACTTGGCTTAGTGTCAAAGTAAGACTTTCTTCTAGTTTAGTTGTACATTTTCATAGTTCACACCCAAGACTCCATTTGTATATTCTAAGATATCTTACTGCTCAGCAAGAATGAAAGGAAATGTATAGTGCTAATGGGGCTCTGTATAATAAACAAACAAACTGCTGTGGTCATCGCCATTCTCTTACAGTAGTAATTAGAACGACCAGCCATTATCAAATGATGGCAAGGCAAAGGCACACACTTGGCAGAGTTTATATTGTTTATTTTCCCCCCAAATGACAATTCAAAAGTGGCAAAAACAAAAGAGACCATCAGATTATCTGTAAATGGAAAATAAAGAATATACAAAAAGTCCTACAAAAACAAATGATCAAAAGATTAGGCCAACCAAATTCTATAATAAGAAACAAATGCATTTTTACAATGGTTTTAACTTTTAACTAAAATATTATTACAAAACCTCCTTGGAGACAGCTAGTGACAGCTCTTGAGCACTCCGCAGTCAAGACAGCAGCAGACAGCAGACTGTCAGACAGACCAAATAATCAGGATGTCAGTTCTGTTCACTAGAAATATACCGGCACACAAGTACACAAGTATGTACAATTTCATTTAAGTCATAGATATTGTTATAATGATATAATCATGAGTTGCCCATGTCGGTGTACTTGAACTTGAGACACAGTGTACTTGATATGTATTGTGTACTGCCTGAACTGTAGCATACTTTATAGATAGGCTATGAGAGACATCTCGGTGGCAGCAAGGTCAGCCTTGCTGCAGTAGGCACGTTATTTTGTCTCATATCTTATTGTCACGTCATTATGATCCAGCACTATATACAGTATGTTCCCTGTTTGTGTAATAAACTTTGTGAACCTTTAGCGTGATACTGTCTCGTGTCCCGTTATTTGTTCTCCCGGGCCCGCCGCCGCAGTCGTCGTAACAAAGGAATAATTAAACTGGATTGTCACACACCACCCAGCCTGCACACACTACCTGTCTGCCAGAACCAGACGAGGGTCCAGAGGGTCAGTGTCCCTCTTTGACACAGTCAAAACCTTGCCATAGGCAAGGAGTTGGTTTGGCTGAATTTGGCTTCAATCAGTGGTTGACTGGTGTGTTTCCTCCTGGCAATGACCTGAACCCCATTTTGACTCTTTTAGGTTCCAGAGCTGAGCCACGAGAGAGATGAATGTGATTTGTTGGTTATGGTTTTATTGAATAAATAACTTAAGTTTGTAGGCTAGTTTGTGTCCATACACCACCACCCAAGCGTGCTGCACTCTTGACGGGCATGTATAGCCTACACTTACAGCACAATCAGTTGGCATTGTCCCTTTCCATGACAATGTGTGGTCACATTGTCACATGAGCCTTTATCATATGACAAATAGAGACACAAACACACTGAAATTATACCACTGACTCCACACAAGGTGGTTTGTCAGTAGGCTATAATGGCACACTATGTTGTCACTGTAAATTATTATTGCATTTTCATCAGTCAAAATTATAATTTGACAGCAAGATAATAAAAACATAAAAGACTTTTACATGTCAGCTTTACCTTGATGCTCATACAGTGCTGCTTCGTTCTCAAACATAACATGTGAGAGCACAGGTGTCGTTGCCCTCATGGCAACTGGAAAGTGGTGCATTTTGGAGCATCCGGCCCCCTGTAGTTTTATCCGGCCTGTTATTAGGCTAATTAGCGTGCACGGTTGCCTGCCCTCACAAGCGTTGAAGGCACTACACAAACCTATTCCCTCTCTATGGCAAGGCAACACGATTATGCATCGCCATGATTCTAAGGAGTTCTCTGGTTCTCGTATTCCTAAAGTGACTTGGATATTTATAGCCAAGGGAAATAGAAGCGTCACAGACGGACTAGTTCTTACTCAACCGCGTGCAGCAAGAGGTACACGCCGTTAACATTGCAAATGGCTCTCTCTCTCTCTCGCACTCTCTCTCATACCCTGCACGCTGGGGACAGTCGGGCGGATATATTTGGACTGATTCAAAACTCGAATGAAAGACTGTCTGCAGTCTGCACTACATGGAAAGACGCATGGACCAGCTATGTTTTCCACCCGTTGTGTGTAGCAGATCCGTCCAGGGGAAGCAGGGGAAAAGTCTAAAAAGGACAAAGTTTACTCACTCCACGCAGGGGTATTTAGAGTCAGAGTGCCCTCACCCTGCCTGGACGCTCGGGAGGCACCTGAGGAATTTGCGTCTCGGGCCAAAGGAGGGACGGCTTGCCTTGCTGCCTCGTGAGCCGCTGGGGGTGCGCGCGCGCGCCTGTCTTTCTCATCCCCAGTCGGTTCATTAATGAACCCCGCATTTCTACCGGTGCGGAGGACGGGGGAACCGACATGCATAACGGGACGTGCAGCACGGCAGTGATGATAACCACGATGAAAAGCCCCCGGTCATCCTCCGAATCCTCGCCGATAATGACCTAACAAACAAGTGGCCTGTATCCAACAATAATTGCAGTTTTTCCCGCAAGAGAGTGAATTAACAAGCGTCGCATAACATCCTATTTGTAATTTTGTCCAGCACCTTGTAATCAATTGCTGGGGACGTGCGGCCAAAATGAGGTTGAAGGGTGTGTTTTTAATCCTCTTTATGGGTTCCTTTACCGCTTATTACATTTATGAGCCCATTCCCGAGGAGATAGAGGAAAGATGGAAACTTATGCTGACCAACTCTTTCTTCAGAAGTCTCAGCCATCTGGTAAGTATACAGATAAGCGTTTACCTTTTTGTGAATGAAGGTTGTTGTGTAGGCTACCAGATTATGTCATACTAATCCATGCATTGTAATAGTCCTGCTCACCTGTTCTAATTATAGAGCCTATTAAGGAAATTACGTTAATGTATATTGCTGTGATGATTAGATTTGTCTGTGGTGTCACATCCTTATGTCTGCAAGCAGTGGTGGAACCTATACTAGGCTACTCATAGGCTATTTATTAATACATTAAAAAATGTAAGGGGAAAAAGTAAAAGTGCTCATTAGCATAATGACCCATATTTCACAGTCATATGCCTTAATGCCTATTATTGGATTGTAGTCATATTGGTCGCATTAAACCTATAGCCTATCTATATAGGCTAATCTAATAATACATCATTAGTTATCAGTTCATCTATATTTTGTATTAATTTAAATCTGCAAAGTAACTACCTAAAGCTGTCAAAAGTAGGCTAAAATAGGCTACCTCAAAATCATAGTAAAGTAAATTTATATTTTTTGCACATAATTAAAATAACAAATATAAAGAAAGCAGTACCAGGGAACGTAACTGTATTAATTCATTTACAGTATGAACATTCTAATTGTGCTTTATTTATTCATCTACTGTATATTATTCATGTATTAAATTCATTAACAGTTTTTTTCTGGCCTCTTTCTGTGTCTGTCTCACTTGCTCATACTTTCATCATGCGTCACAACAGCACATATGCACGCACACTCACACCCACAAAAGAGAAACTGAACTGTAACCACTTACTACCTCAGGCCAGGGCTCTGTAGTACTAGTGTATTTCCTGTTATTGTGAGGAAAGCTTTCACTGAATATCACTGCAACATTAGCCAATCATCAACCTCGTAGACCGGCTATTTTCTGCCAAAACCTTCCCCACAATACGGATGCTGGGGTTTAAGTACTCAATTCATCATCAATACATACAATGCATGCATTTCATATCAGCAACAACATGCACTAAAAGTAAATATGAATATGTAATTCTGGGAAAATTGCAAGTGTGGCTGCATCGACCATGGATGTCACACTGACCCTAAAAAGTATATACAGAAAAAATCAAGTTGGGCAATTACTAGGCCTATAGTCTGGATAGCTCTGGCAACAACACTAATTCGGAAATACGGAAAAGTGTGGTTGCTTCAGTTTTAAATGTGGGTGACGAATCGAAAAGTTCTGTGGCTGTTGGTATGGTAATGTTGCTGTTGCCAAGTTTGGTGCTAGTAGGCCTATAGTAGCCATGTTCCCCATGTCTGTGCTGGATCTATGGGGGAACAGTCATAAGAGCTTCCTCTGGTGTTGTGCCCATGGACAGTTGGCTTTTCCTTGTGCAGAACCTTGAATGGATTTACACTTGAGTGAGTTTAGTCCAATTTATAGGAACATATATGTGATCCTGACAGTGGATTTTACAGATGACTGCTGAAGTTGTGATCATGTGTTCAGCTGATCTGTGTTATGCACTATCAACCTCTGACTGCCTGCCTCACATGACCAGTCATGCACTTTTGCTCTTTGAATGAGTTATTTCTATTGGGGATATACTTCTGTTGGCTTTTATAGTCATATGGTTTCTTTTACAATGCAGTATTCACCAAGAGATGTGTTATATTATAGTCACACAATTGAACACATAAGCCATTTATTGAAGCTAAAAGGCTTAAAGTTATTTTATTTTGACATTTGAATGGGCGTAGTCATGGTGGCCATCAAGAAGCTGGCTCATGTAGCCTATTCTCAGTGCAACTACTGTAGCTGCCAAAGGGAACTCTGAACTGTCATTTTAGCACAACTATCGGAATGGTCTGCAGCTGGTGTGCTTATGTCTTTGTGTTCTTAATGTTTAACAGTTGTATTGAATTGAGAATGTTTTGAATACAATGGATGGACTTATCTGCCTCTCTTTCACTCACATTCTCTCCAGGCAGACTTGAGCGAGTTACTTGGACTGAAGGACTACATGGGAGTGATGTACTTCATCACCCTGGCTGAGGGGGTGGTGCCTGTATCTGATGAGTATGTGCAAGTGACAGAAGAACAGCTTGACGGAGTGGAGGTGGTGCTGTACCAACCCAAGCTGCTGGGTGCTCACACTGAGCTCAGGAGGGCTGTCATATACCTACACGGAGGAGGATGGTGTCTAGGCAGCTCCCGTGAGTCAATGGTTCTAAGCTTCTTTGCCACTGAATACATTTAAACTTTTAATATAAATGTATATCTAACTATAAATGCACCACGTCTCTGTCTCTGTCTCTGTCTGTGTGCACGTAACTCGAGAACCATTTGCCCCACCGACTTCAAATTTGACACCCCCACAGGGAGTGTAGTGCCCAGCCTTGAGTCGGTGGCATACACCATTGTCCAGAAACACCACAAATGGCTCTGGTCAGACTTTGCCAGTGGACCTAATGAGCCCAATCCCCTCACCTGTGCAATTTCCAGCCTCTGCCTCAGCCAATTGATTGCCATGGCAAACCCACACCTGCCAATTGATTACTTAACCAGTCCACTTTTCACAGTCAGTTTGCACTCTTCAGGCACACACAAGTCAATTTTGAAAAAGTGTACCCCTGGAGAAAATGTATGTACCCTGGTATAAATTGCCATGACGCTCCAAGTACTCTACCTTGGGTCTAGGCTTATTATCCTGCCCTCAATGTCTTCACATAGTAGTACAGTTAACTGTATAATATTCAGGCACATTTCAGCCACCTATTTTTCCCATTAGGACCACTCTACGCAACGTCATCAAACAGCGATGCACACCTATTCAGTATTTAAGTCCGACGTCATTTTGTAGTGCTACGTTACATCCGGGTCCAAGTGGCACCAGCTCCCATCCGCATCTCATTGTAAATATATATTTAGAATATATGTTTAGAATATCTAAACGCGTGAATCTTTTTACAATGACGTTATTTTTCAGAAAGGAAGCCATTGAGGGTTAAAATGGGTCTTAATGCTTCCAACTCGAGTAGAATTATTAATGTTTTGTACAAGTGTCCATGACAACAAAAATATATGATGTGGAGACAATAAAGACTATTATTATCATTATTATTGAAGGTGGCAACAGTGCTCCGTAAAATATTTCGGGGGCATATTTAGAATGTGTGCAGGCTTGAGTATGTTGAATCTAGTTTGCATTAATGAGGATTTAGTTGACACAATAAAATAAAATGGCGATAGTATTCCATGTGGGGCAGACGGCCTGTCACAGCCAGATTTGGGAGAGCAGCACAGCTTTGTTGTTGCGAGGAAAGCGGTAAAATTAGACTTTCGTGGTTGTTTTCGTCTCAGATTTAGTCAGACGGAGCGTCGCAGTATAACTCTATCGGGACACAAAAGCGACACAAAAGTAGGACCCGGAAGTATCTCAGGAGGGGGCGCTCACGTCACAGCTAAAATACTGAATGGTAACATCATTCTACAGGCCACAGGTTTCTATCTTACACCTTTTTTTGTTGTTTTTGTTTTTTTCCCCGTAGCGCTAGAGCGGTGGCCGGTTGAGCTTCTAGTTAGGAGAATGGAAACAGTTGATCAATCAGAGCCAAGTCTACACACTCGCATATACAACAGTCACACTCCGTGTGAAGTGAGGGGCGCTCTTATCATCGTACAACACATATGAAGTAAATTCTCCATTCATTGTCAATGGGAATTTGTGTAGAACAAATCGCTGATTTGCTCGCTCTTATCATCCTACATCATCATGACATAACATTTCGATTTACTCAAACACATATGACGTAAATTCTCCATTGTCAATGGAGAATATAAATAGCCGATTTGCTCGTCCTCAGATGACGTAAATTCTCCATTCATTGTCAATGGTGTATATTGGAGAGGCTAGCACTCCTCAAAAATCGACCTGTTCCTAAAACTGTTGTTACTTCAGAGCTAATTCGACTATTGAACGAGCAAAAATCATACCCTCCCTCACATTCATGTTGGATCTCTGATATACTATACTTTTTAAAATTGGAAAAAATTAAATATACACTGCGTGGTTCCATCTCCAAATTCAGCAAAGTATGGCAGCCTTTTCTTACACTCGTACCCCCGACTGAACCTGATTAGCTGTTACCTGGTCTTGCCTGGATGAGGCATGGTTTGTGACCATGAGCTGATTTGTATATCTATTGAATGAGCTAGAGCAACCATTTTGTGCCTAATTCTAAATCTTCATAGCTACCAACACAAATAACAGTATAAGCCTATTACCTTAACCCTTTGGGGTCGATATAATTTCCCCTTCTGATCAATTTCCGTGCGGTCTCCATGTGGAGGGTGTGTGTGTGGTTCCATAGGATCCAGTTTCCACAATATACGCAACTTCGCCACCTTCTACACCCAGTCGAGGGTAGCCACTATGAGGGAGACATATTTTCTGACCAGCATGTTCAGGTTGCTCGTATCCCCGGCATTAATGTGATCCCCAGCAGGCAAGGAAGAGCATCATGTTAGTTCAGGCACATAATCAAGCTCCTGCAGCTTTCAGCATAGTCAGCTGATGTCTCAGCTGAGCAAGTACAGTAGGCTATCAGTTCAGTCTCTATCCCTGTGGGGGATTTATTGGAGGCCCCCTCTTGATCCTAAGGGAGGGGGTTTCTGAACAGAACCATGAAGCCAAACATAAAGGTATCACAACATTGTTTATGCTGCTATAAATATTAGTGGTCCTGACTGAAGTTCTCTCTGATGTCATGAAAATATCCTTGCTTAAAAAAGAAATGTTTCTCTCTCTCTCCTAACTTGAAGAAATATTGCTGGAGTGATGGCACCTCAGAGGGTGGCCAGCCTGGGTAAGCCAAGACTAAAGGAATTGAAATGCAATTTGACACAGTTCACACTGTCTCTGCAATCTGTTGAATTGCAATAATGAACTCTGTGGCAATTGAAAAGGCTTTCTGACTTTCTGATTTTTCTTTTAACCAAAACATATCACCCTATTATCCTTTAATCAAACTACAAAATTATACCTGTAAACTGTTAATAATTTAAGATATTATTATCCTTGCGTGTAAAGGTATTCCATTATTGATAACACAGTGGAAAGCACTATCTTTTAAATGTTTTTTTTGTGTGGCTTTCGCCTTTATTTTATATATTTTATGGAGGGACAGACAGTAGGCTGACAGGAGATGGGGAGAGAGATGGGCGGAAGACATGCAGTAAAGGATGTTGGGATCGGGAGTCGAACCCGTGGCACACTGCCAGACTGGGTTACCAGCCAAGGTGCCTGGACCACTGAGCCATGGCCCAGGCCAGGAAAGCGCTATCTTTTGAACCATTTGTTGATATAGGTCTTACTAAATAAAACTACTAAATAAGTGAAGCAGTGAGCACATTTTCAAACCAACTAACCATCACCCTTAAATTAACCGCACATTCATGATGGTGGACAATTATTTCAGCAGTTAGTACACCATGGATGGTTAGAATAATGAGTGGACATGGCCATGGCATCGACCTGAAAGAGTGAGATGTCTTCACATGAGCCGTACGTTAGCAAAGACACTATAGCACCTCCAGTATAGATCCAGGGACAGATAGTTGTGAGTGATACAATGTTTTTGTTGGTAATTGTTATAATGTTGTAATCATGAGTTGCCCATGTCTGTATACTTGAACTTGAGATACAGCGTACTGTGTACTTGATATGTATTGTGTACTGCCTGAACTGTAGCATACTTTATAGATAGGCTACGAGAAACATCTCAGCGGCAGCAAGGTCAGCCTTGCTGCAGTAGGCACGTTATTATGTCTCATATCTTGTTGTCACGTCATTATGATCTAGCATTATAATGATTAATTGCGCATAAAGTTATATATTTAAAACCTTTTTTTTGTTTCAATCTTGATGATTCATGAGTTTATGAAAATAAAAAATCCTATCTCAAAATTAGAATTAGAATAATTTATGAGAAAAAACACATTTATAATACAGAAAAGTTTTTTATTTTCAATAATATTTTTATTGATTTTTACATTTTATGACAAAGACAACAGACAAGACAGGAAAAACAAAACAAACAAACAAAAACAGACAGCTCAGCTCAGGCACGTTGTGGAACAAAGGACACAATTATACACTTATACCAAAAAAATAGTGCAAAAAAGTGCAAAAATAATATACAAATATGGACACATTTGCAGTTTGGTGCTTGAAAGTTTAGATGGGTTAACAACTCCAGAGAAAATAAAATAAAATATATGCATTATACATACATACATACATACATACATACATACATACATAACAATAATATCCATAACTTTATCAATCAAGGTTAGTGGCATCGCTTCTGTCCAGGAACCCTATGGTCAAGGTGGTATAATACAGAAATGTTGACCATCTGAAAAGTACGTGGCCTGGGCTACTTTTAAACACATTATTTCATCAATGGGGCGTGGCATGGAGGAGATAAGTCTGTGGCGCTTTTGAGGTGTTATGGAAGCCCAGATTTGCTTTGATAGCATGCTTTAAACTAATTTGTTTTGTTGAATCTAGTGTCTCACACCTTCCTCTTGACAAGAAAACTCTGTGTAGTTCAGGTCAGGACAGTTGGCTGGTCAGTTAAGCACAGTTATACTATGGTCAGTAGTACACCAATTACTAGTAGTTTTGGCACTGTGGGAAGGTGCCAAGTGCTGCTGGAAAAGGAAATCAGTATACATAAAGCTTGTCAACATACAGAAGCACACAGTGCTGTAAAATATCCTAATAGATTGTTGTGTTGACTCTGCAATTGATAAGACATGGCCCCAAATCATTGATTTGGGGCCATGTTATCTGCATGATGTTGGTCCACTGACAGTGACAACTTCACTGTTTATGGAAATTCAGATTTTCCGTTCCAATTCGATTTGGCACCTCCCTACAATGCCAACTGACCTTTGTCAAGAGGAAGGTGTGAGACACTAAATTCAAATGAATTTAAAGCTGATATCAAAGCAAGTCTTGGCTTCCATGACACCTCAACAGTGCCACAGGCACATCACCTTTATGCCACGCCCCACTGATGAAATAATTTGTTTAAAAGAGCAACTGTATATGTAGCCATTGTTTGCAATAATCCTAACCTGTAAACAGTGTTGGTGTCTGGCATAATGATTATTTCTGCATAATCTGACATATTGTTTGAGTGGTAAAACAATCCTTTCCAGGTCGAACATTGGTATTAATTTAATAAATTGTCCTGCATCATGGTATTTTCTTCACTTTAAGTGGTAAAACAATGCATCTGTTTTTCTGTGGCTTTTAAAAGTAAGCTATATCTCTCTGATTCTATAGACAAATCCACAGAGGGGCCCCCTGCGCACAGCCTGTCAACAGAGTTATTTCCTGTAAGTGGCGCCAACATAGCTGCGGTGTAAAAAGTCATTCCTATTACTACAGTGAATGGGAAAGTGATTGATGTTCGTCAGCTCACGTTACTCTTTTACCTGCTTTTTACTAACACTAACGTTACAAAGATGCCCAGAACATCGGGACTTACCTGTGTAGTTTATGGCTGCTCCAATAGTAGTATTGGCAAAATTCAACTTTGGAGAGAAACGGAATGTCAAGAGAGGGTGAAATGCAGAAACTACTTTACTTCCACGGTACAGGATACTACAGCAAAATGGTGTGTTGTTCTGTAAGAGTAACTTTGACATGTGTGGCTGCTATACAGGGTGTTTATTTAACTAAATGTGAATCTGGACCCTTCTTTCAATCTCACAGTTAAATTAACACATGCACGGATTTTGCTGTGTATTATGTGTCCATGCAGGGATGAGTCCATATGATCTCCTGGCCAGAAAAATGGTGACGGAACTCAACGCAGTGGTCCTCAATGTAGAGTGAGTATGTCACTCTGTATCCATTGAACTGCCGAGTTCCGCTGGGGCCCAGTGGTTATTTCTTATTTTATATGCATGACATTTAACAACCGGTTGTGGGAGAAGGACTGTGTATAATGTATAAGTCAAACCTGAGCCTTATGGTTATTGAAAAATATCCATAAAGGCTAATTGCTGCTCGGATTTGATTATCTTGCTTATCGGCTATACCTTGGCCACGTCCCAGCAATAATTGTTGGCACTATCTCTGCCAACCTTGCAAAAAAAGTTACCTTTGTTACCTTACCTCCAGCAATGGGGTTGCATGTGTTTGGTCCAATGTACAGTACTAACTGTCCGACAGTCATTAGTCCGACACCCTACGCCAAACTTAACCCTAACTTCACAGGGAAGCCACGAGTGAGTCTTAACCAGCCACATGTCAGGAGCCACGGGTGAGTCTTAACCAGCCACGCATGTGTCGGACTGTTGGTACGTCGGACCAACATATGTGCCTCCACCAACGGGGGAAGCCTCAATGCCCTAGAGGCCTAGAAAGAAGAAGTTAGAGTCAGTCAATTGACAGTCATGTCTTTTACGATATCAACACATAATGTTTCATGTTACCCCTAAAATCAGAAAGTTATATACCTATTTTTTGCTTAAGAATATTCATCTCCACTACGTCGCATCCCCGACCGTTGATGATCGCTCTCTGCACGTTTGCGAAAAATGTATTGTCCTATCTATAAAGGCAGAAAAGACCAAAAATATAGTGTGTGTGTGTGTGTGTGTGTGTGTGTGTGTGTGTGTGTGTGTGTGTGTGTGTGTGTGTGTGTGTGTGTGTGTGTGTGTGTGTGTGTGTGTGTGTGTGTGTGTGTGTGTGTGTGTGTGTGTGTGTGTGTGTGTGCCACCTGTTATCCGTTGGTTCGCACAACAATGTTAAAAAGTTGTTGGACCCGTTTGTATGACTGGCAGCGCTCGCTGTCTTTGACTTTATTAGGTTTCATCAAATTAGTGTCGGATGGTTTGACTTCATGCCGTTCCGCTAGCATCCCGTTGGCTGCGTCGTTACCCGTTCGTATCACCAGCAGCGCTCGCTGTCTTTGACTTTATTAGGTTTCATCAAATTAGTGTTGGATGGTTTGACTTCATGCCGTTCCGCTAGCATCCCGTTGGCTGCGTCGTTACCCGTTCGTATCACCAGCAGCGCTCGCTGTCTTTGACGTTAGTTTCATAAAAGTAGTGTCGGATGGTTTGACTTCATGCCGTTCAGATAGCATCCCATGGCTGAGAGGTCGGCTAGAGGCATAAAGTGGCTGGTTGCCTAGAGACGAGGCAGCCAATACGGCAGCCAATGTAAATGATAGCTTGCTAGTACAGCCACTACGGCAGCCAATGAGAGATATAGCTTGCTAGTCCAGAAAGGTAAAGCGTACGGCAGCCAATGAGAGAGATAGCTTGCTAGTCCAGAAAGGCTAAGCGATCGTGCTTCACACAGCAGCTGGTAAAAAGAAAACAACAAACATTGGATAACAAGCAACGTCACTCTCTACGTATTTGTCTATGGGCTCAACGGTGCAAAGCTCTCTGTTTACCGATCAATCTTCCATCCCACTCTCACCTATGGTCATGAAGTGTGGGTCACGACCGAAAGAATAAGGTTGCGAATACAAGCGGCCAAAATGAGTTTTCTTCAACGGGTGGCTGGCATCTCCCTTAGAGATAGGGTGAGAAGTTCAGTCACACGAGAGAGACTCGGAGTAGAGTCGCTGCTTCTTCGCCTGGAAAGGAGCCAGCTTAGGTGGTTCGGGCATCTGGTTAGGATGCCTCTCGGGCGTCTCCCTAGGGAGGTCCTCGAGGCACATCCCACTGGGAGGAGACCCCGGGGCAGACCAAGGCGCAGTTGGAGGAAACACATCGACTCACTGGCCTTGGAACGTCTCGGGATCCCCCTGGAGGAAGTCACTAATGTTGCCCTGGAGAGGGAAGTCTGGAGCTCTCTGGTGGAGCTGTTGCCCCCACGACCCGACTACAGATAAGCGGTTGAAGATGGATGGATGGATGTCTTGCGGACATGCCACACCAACATTTCTCTACTTCACTAGCCTCCTTCATCCTTCTTGTATCTACTACTCGATACCCTTTTTTTGAACATCCACATGACCACAGGCTAGTTTCTCTTATATATTTCATTAAAATAAATAAATATAAATATATATATATATATATATATATATATATATAAATAAATATATATATATTATAGGCTACAGTACATGCTTCTGCACCAGACATATTCATGCTTGGTGCTGTGCTCCCAGTGTGCATACTTTCACTTATCTCGAGTTCATGAAGAGGACAGTTTATTTTCTCAGAAACAAAATGGGGTATAAATTGTGTAAAATTTGTAAAATAATCAAACAGTCACTCACACCCCCACCAAGCCCCTTTTAGTGCAGGGACTGCCTTTCACTGAGCATTCTGGCCTGTCCAAACCTTTCACTCCTTACCATGGTTTAGGTGGAGAGCGGAGACAGGCCAGAGCAGCTCATGTCATGTGCTGATCAGTCCCATTGCCGTCATCATTTGATCTTTAGTATCTTAATAGTTTATAATAAGTTACCAGTAAGACGCCTGAGGGCGAGAACCGAGGTCGCGCTGAAACAACAGAGCTTCTTAATACGGCAAAGTTGAGAAGCAGTTAAACTATTAATCTGGTGTCAGTGATGTCAGATGTAGAGTTACTGGCCAGCTCATATGCAGATCTAGCTAGTACGTCAATCCATGCATGGCTATCCAGGGTTTGATGAGGTCAGTGTTGTGATCTTCACATATGGAGATCCATGTGTTGTACCAGCTTGGTTCATTTGCAAGTGTGACTCATGTTGCGGCAACCAGAGTAATCTAGTAAGAGAGTGGCGACACACTTTGATCTCGCCGCAAAGCAGTGTGCTATAGGCTATATTTCCAAACATTGGAACTATCCCATTGAGATAGAACGAGCATTTCCGCATTCCATTATTACAATGTGAGTCAACGCTAGTGTCGCCACTCTCTTACTAGATTACTCTGGCGGCAACCACACTGGTTATGAGATCGGCACATATTATGGCCATATATTGACATTCCAGCTAATCAGGGATCTCCATATATGGGCACAACCGGGATTATTAGCGCATCGTCTGGGAATGCCCATATGCCTTTTTCCCGTTCTTTTTTAATGTTTTCTGGCCTGAAACAACAGAGCTTCTTAATACATAATACATACTGTAACAGCACAGTTGAGAAGGAGGAGTTCAACTATGAATCTGTTATCAGTGAGGTCAGATGTAGATTGGTGGTGGAATAACACCAGGGCCAGATTAACACCTCTGAGGGCCCCTGGGCACTGAAGCTCGAAGGCCCCCCTGCACATCTTTTTTGTGCACTCATATCGCGCGTGCAAACTTCTGGACATTTTGGGGCATTTTGGGGTGGTTTTATGCCCTTATATTGGCCTATTCCCGGCCGCCTACCCCGCCCCAGAGTGACAGCCAGGCAGTAACTAACACATTGTTTTTATTTGACCCACATAGTAAGCAAATGGGTGTAGACAGTGTATTTCAGTGTTTCTACCTTTTTTTTTGTTGAGCCACCTGATGCGCCGGCTCGCGACGGGAGACTGGCGGTGGCGACACTGGCGTTCCCTGGTCAGACGGATGTGCCGCTCGTCGGCAGTCTCCTCATTGAGAGTGTGGAGGTCGCGCTGCTGGGTGACGGCATACTGCTGGGCGAGTGCTGTCGCTTTGGCATGGGATCAACTTTGACCAAAAATGCACAATGAAAAACGGGTATGGCCAGGGTTCATGGCCATGGCCAGGGTTCATGGCCATAGTGTGTAGGATGCATGACTTTGAGGACATGTTCAAGGGGGCCTTTAGCAACTCCCGGGGCCTTAACCCTGTGCAAAAAGCATGGAATACGGATGTGTATATTACAGGAAACTCCCGTTAAACTTTCCAACAAACTCCGGTAAATTCCTGAATTGTACCATCACACACATATTACCGTATATTAACTGTATATGCCCACTAAACTTGAGGTTTACGGGCAACTGTGGCACTGTGGTTGTATTACAAGTACTACAAGTATTTGGGTTCATATAGTCCTTCCCAAAAGGACTTTCAAACTAGGAAGGGTCAGCCTGCAATGACATGCATAAGATCTGGTCATCCCAGTTTAGTAAGATGTTAAAAGTAAAAATATTTAGGACGACCGTTGAGCCGATTCTACTCTATGGCTCCGAGACAAAGAAATTAGAGAAACGGTTGGATGGCACTTACACCCGCCTTCTAATGAGAGCGCAAAATCTATCTTGGAAGAGCCACCCATCAACTAATCTAATATACGGCAACCTTCCCCGTGTTTCTTCACTAGTCAGATCCAGTTGAACACGGTTTGCCGGCCACTGCTACAGAGCTGACAATGAGGTTATATCTTCCCTTCTTCTTTGGAGTCCTAGAAAACTGTCGTTCCCTGATGTCATCGCTGATGCATCAGTAGGCAGGAACTGGGGATGGCAATGAAGGACCGGAATGTCGAAAAATGATGATGACTGTGGTTGCTTGCAACTACATGCAACTAACGGCTGCGAGTTGCATGGTGAATCATTGGTGTTGTTTGGGCCTAATTGCTTTTAATTATCCTGTTGTATTTCCTCCATTTACCTGTGAATTTCTCCTTTTTTGTTTCTGCCAGATACCGTCTGGCCCCAGCGCACCACTTCCCGGAGCCATATGAGGATGTTTACCGCGTGGTGAAATATTTCCTCCAGAAGGGTGTGCTTGCCCAGTACTCTGTGGACCCAGGACGTATCGCCGTGGCTGGGGACAGCGCTGGGGGGAATCTAGCAGCTGCAGTGTCTCAGCAGGTACTCAAACTCCTGTATATCTTTGGGCGGGGGGGGGGGGGATTTGGGAGGTCAACTCAGCACAAACATACAGGGGCAACGAAATAGTCAGTGACAGGCCACACTGTATTTTTCACATGAAATGAAATGACGTCTCCAAACTTATTTTCAGGGTTTTCATAAGATTAGATTGCGCTCTTCGCCAACGTATGAATGGCTCTGGGTTGCTAGGAGACCGATGAAACCGGAAATGAAAAGTCCACCTCCCATCTGTCTCAATGTAAATAGATTTACTCAAATGTATTTATCTCTGACTCTTTTCACAGATTGTGTTTTTGGTTAAAATAAGCTTCATTCATGGCCCATAACTAAAGTACAGATGATCGCAATTACAAAATGTATGTTTCGGCCGGTGAAAGTAAATACTTTCACCAAATTTACACAGCCATTTACTTCCAGTGTCTCTAAATATCAGTGACCTGGTTTCTGAATCTGAACATATTTAATCTCTTGACCCTTGTGTAGTTAGTGTGTGGGTAGTGTGTGTAAATATTCTACGCTGCTCTCACCTTTAGAGCATACGCTGAAGTATTTGCAGCTTTCAACGACGAAAATCCAGCGAAAAATGGTCCGTCGGCATGTTATGATCATCAGCACCATCGGCCATTAAAATGCGCTACAGGATCCGCCTCCATGAGGCATTGTAGTCCAAACAAACCCCCCGTCCACTTACATTGAGCTCAATTTCCCAGAAGCCCTAGCAGCCCAGATGATGACTTGATTTTCGGTTTCGTCATCATAACGCGACGGCCTCAACATCAGGTCCCGGATAAATCCGCTGTTTCTTTTTAATTATTTTAAAACAGCGAATTAAACGCATTAATCAAATGTCGGGTATAGCGTTTTACATGCGGTGGAACACTGGATTAAACAATTAGCGGCCGTCAAACTACATTGCTTTATATGTATTTTCAGTGAGTCTCTCCAGGGTTTTAATAGGGAGGGGGCAGGGGCAGCATTAGCTCAGGGGTAGAATGACCGCTTGGGAACCGCAAAGTTCCCAGTTCGATCCTGGGCTCCCCCTAAAGGCCCCATAGACTGCAGTCACATCCAGTCAGTGATGGGGCCCCCTAAAGGTCCCATAGACTGCAGTCACATCCAGTCAGTGATGGGGCCCCCTAAAGGCCCCATAGACTGCAGTCACATCCAGTCAGTGATGGGGCCCCCTAAAGGCCCCATAGACTGCAGTCACATCCAGTCAGTGATGGGGCCCCCTAAAGGCCCCATAGACTGCAGTCACATCCAGTCAGTGATGGGGCCCCCTAAAGGCCCCATAGACTGCAGTCACATCCAGTCAGTGATGGGGCCCCCTAAAGGCCCCATAGACTGCAGTCACATCCAGTCAGTGATGGGGCCCCCTAAAGGTCCCATAGACTGCAGTCACATCCAGTCAGTGATGGGGCCCCCTAAAGGCCCCATAGACTGCAGTCACATCCAGTCAGTGATGGGGCCCCCTAAAGGCCCCATAGACTGCAGTCACATCCAGTCAGTGATGGGGCCCCCTAAAGGCCCCATAGACTGCAGTCACATCCAGTCAGTGATGGGGCCCCCTAAAGGCCCCATAGACTGCAGTCACATCCAGTCAGTGATGGGGCCCCCTAAAGGCCCCATAGACTGCAGTCACATCCAGTCAGTGATGGGGCCCCCTAAAGGCCCCATAGACTGCAGTCACATCCAGTCAGTGATGGGGCCCCCTAAAGGCCCCATAGACTGCAGTCACATCCAGTCAAATCTGATTTATTTCTCAAATCTGATCTTTTGGCCTGACCATTCACACTGCATTTGCAAGTGACCAGATCGGATCGGTCACAGATCTGTGCAGCAAAATCCAGCCTGAATCAGATCTGTGCCACATCCAGATTGGAATCTGCTTTATCTGTTTAAATAAGTCTAAACCCCAAAAAGTCACATACAAGTCACATGGAATCTGTTTTAGATCAGGTTGTTGCATTCAGACTGAGACGGATCTCCTCAAATCAGATTTGAAACCACCTCTTGAATGTGACTCAAGTCACATTTGTAAAAATCGGATTCCAGGTGACCTGTCTGCATTTAGACTTTTCTGATTCAGGCTAGATTCAGGCTAGATTTGGCTGCCAGTGAGCAAGACACTGAACCCCTAATTGCTCCCGATGAGCAGGTTGGTGCCTTGCATGGTTTCCTCCGTCATCGGTGTATAAATGTGTGTGAATGGTGAATGAAATTTCTGTAAAGCGCCTTGGATAAAGGCACTATATTAATGCTCCATTTACCATTTACCGTAATTTCCGGACTATAAGGCGCACCTGAATATAAGCCGCACCAGCCAAATTTAGGGAAAATCCCAAATATGTACATATACAAGCCGCACCGGACTATAAGCCGCAGGTGGCCCCCTAGTGGCCGTCACGTTACCTCAGAGCCTTAGATGGCTCTGCGTTAGCTGTAAAAATCCATAGATTAGCCGCACCGTTGTATAAGCCGCAGGGTTCAAATCATGGGTAAAACGTTGCGGCTTATCGTCCGGAAATTACGGTATTTTATTTACCAAATTATCTTTCTCCTCTGTCCCTACAGTTACAGAAGGAGCCAGGGCGGCAGGTTCACTTGAAAGTCCAAGCACTGCTGTACCCTGTACTACAGGCATTGGACCTCTACACCCCATCATACATGCAGAATCAAGATATGCCCCTTCTGCCACGCACCCTCATGGTGCGCTTTTGGAGTGAATACTTCACCAGTGACAAGGCTCTCTTCAAGGCCATGATGGCGAACACCCACAACAGCCCCGAGTCAGCACGCCTGTTCAAGTTTGTCAACTGGAGTGTTTTCCTGCCCGAATCCCTCCACGGGAAATACAACTACAGTGCTCCCCCTGTACCACAGGAAACAGGAGAGGAGGTGGCCAATGTGGTTGTGCCATCTCAATCCATTGCCGATCCACGTGCCTCGCCGCTGCTCGTACCAGATGACGCTCTATGCTCTCTTCCCAAGGCCTATGTTCTGACGTGTGAGTACGATGTTCTCCGGGATGACGGCATCATGTACGCCACACGTCTCCGTGCTGCCGGCGTGGAAGTGACACACGAACATTACGATGCCGGTTTCCATGGAGCACTGATGTTCACGGTGTGGCCCAATGACTTCCTGATTGCACACCGCATGACGGAAAACTATGTCAGATGGCTCAAGGAGAACTTGTAAAACAGAAGGAAAAAGTGTTCAATGGTCATTCCTGACAGTGCAAGTGTGACAGTGTTTTTTTGTGTTCAATAATTGGTTTGCAAAGCAAAATCACGCCGGATGATTTTCCAGCACTGAATAATAAAAAAGCATTAAATAATCATAATTTTGTTATAATATAATAATATAATATAATATTGAATCTGACTTGTTTGCACTCTATCTTAATGTAGATTAGAACATAGAAATGTAAAGGACTGCACACTTCACAGACACAACATACTGTGCTCTGGTAAGGGTATATTATAACCAAAACAGGTTCTTGCATCTGGTTTAATTTAAAAAAGCAACTCCAAAAAGTATGGCCAAATATTGGGCTTCCTTTCATTTCAACAGTCACATAATGAAGAAAGCTTGTGAACGTTGCCAAACAGTAATAACCCGTTGGAATGTGAACTGTGGACATGCTGTCTGCCACGGGTCTTCTGTGTACAAAACGTAGATCTTCCATAGCCCCAAGGTGCAGCCTCCATGTGAGATTAAATATCCATCAATCTGTCTTTCTTTCTCGCTCTCGATAATATCTACTGGTATATTCTTTTCCCTCTCTCTCTTACAGTGTGACTGCTCTGAACATGAAATGACTAGCAGAGACCACAGAGGGAAAAGCTTAAAACTACAAAAAAAAGGAAAGAAAGGAAAACAGAAGCATAATTTTAGAGTGACTTTTTGTGTTTGTGATAAAAAATATATTATCAATGCTTTGAGACTGAAAATGGGTCACAGTTGATAGGAAACAGTTGGACGTCAAAGTGATAACCAATTGAAGTTGCTGGAGAAACCAATTTTTTTCTTTTCCACATCTCTTCTATATTGAAAACAAGAATAATCCATTGACTTCTATAACCAAATTACACTTGATCACCAAATACTATAGCTGCTGACACATCAGAAATCCTTGCCTGAGTACTGCACCATACCCTCTCCTTAACATACACTTGTAAATAGGATGTGTATTTTAAAAAAAAAAGTCCCCTGTGCAAATGAGAAGGGACGTGTTATTTTTAATCTATTCTGACAATAAATGTAATGATCGAACATCTACATTCTTGACCCTGTCTTTGTTTCTCTGCCGAGAGAGAGAGAGAGTGAGAGAGAGAGAGAGGTGAGTGAAGTGAGTGTGTGTGTTGCCAACCATTGAAAAGCATGAATGCAGCTTACTTTTGTCCAATCATGAACACACTCATGCTGCTGTATAGTGGCACTTACCCCCTGTTGCTAATAGGATGGGTTAAATGCAGAGGGGAAATTCCTCATAATGTGCAAATGTGCTACGAACAAAAATACCACAAAGGAGTGGGGACCATAATGCTGTCAGGATTTATGGTGTGGAGGTTTATTAACTGACCAATAATAAGGCTGAATGGGATACTACCGTATGAGACAATGTGCAGGACCAAGTCATCTTTGAGCTGCTTGGGTAAAGATTTTCCTGTTGGAAGTAAAGCATTATACTGTGCAGTCACTGTGTGCAGCCAGAAATCCGTAGCTACACTATGCACACCTACACAAATTCAGAAGAGGCTGGAATTCTTTTTCCCCAGATTACTGAGAGGATGATGGATGAGTGCAAACGGGCCAATTATATAAGGAGGTGATTTAAATAGGTCATTCTCACTGTTAAGGACACATCATCAAGCCACACACGCCTGCCTTTCCCCTCTGGGCATGCAGAGAATTTGCACAGCTTAAGATGAATTGTGTTCATAGATTCTCTGTCATTTTATCCTGCATGTATGCTATAGTTTTGGAGCAAGGATATTGACTTTGTGCATTCAATACTTAACCAGTATTGAACGTGCGCATGCAAACACACATGGACGTCAAAGTAATAACCAATTGATGTTGCTCCACACGTTATGCATGCATTTTATCCATCTGTACGTGACAGCTAGAGCTTGTAGGGAAGTACTGTTCTCATTGTCTTCCCAGAATATGGAAGGATAATGAAAGAAACGTGACAAGGATTAAGAAAGACAGTTACTGAATAGCAGTGTGGATAGAGCTTTTCTGAGGATTATTCTTAATTACAGCACACAAGTTCGGGAACATGTAATACACGTGTGCACATGCACACATAAAGAGGCTTTACATCCTGATTCGATCAATCGGCAAATACGCACGCACGCACACACACGCACGCACACACACACACACACACACACACACACACACAACACACACACACACACACACACACACACACACACACACACACACACACACACACAGGAATGCATTTGTGAACAAGCATGATTCATAAGATCCATAAACACTTAACAAGGGATCATAGGTCTACTGGAAGAAAATATGATAGTTCCCTCCACCCTTACAGCAGGGATTTGAAAATAAATCATGTTAATTTCACAGCCAATTTGTTATTAGCAAATAATGCACATGCAGTAGATATAGAGTCGGGTATAAAACAGATCCACAACACTTTTGGTGCCCACTGCCCACACACAAAGCAGAGTGGTTAAGTCCAGTTAAAGTGTGATGAGGTGGATTCAGGTTAAAAGTAGAAATGTAACAGTGAAAGAGAGTTAATTGGCTCCTTAATTGTGACTGTGACTTCCCAGAAATCAAATAAATAATATGTATTGTATTACTCGATGTTGGTTTTTGTTCCTATACAGTAAGGAGTGATTCATCATTATTCATACTATTACTTCCACTGTACTGTGATGTATTTGGGGCTGCCACGGCTGAGTGGGCAGAGAGGCCGTTGGGTTGGGTAATCAGATGGTCACGAGGCTTGACTCTCCTAGCTACATGTCAAACTATCCCCGAGCAGCTGCAAGACACTTAACCAGTTGAACCCTTGCATCTCTATTCTGGGGCAAAGATTTGAGGGTTTTCAGAAAATAGCCAATCTACAAGCTTGCAGTGTGATGCGAGCTTGTCTGCTATTTTCGATGAAGATATATAGGCCTAGTGTATAGAGATAAAACAGGAGGGGCTCTAGTACAGAGCCCTTGGGAATCAGATCAACTATAAGTGTAGTAGGCCTACATGTTGGATTTAATTAAGTGGTTAATTCCTAACTGCTCTGCACTGAGGGCTCATAAAAAAAGCTTGAATACACCATGGTACATCCCAGAGGCGTATCCACAATAAGGCGAGGACAGGCATCCGCCTGTCCAAATCCATTTTCTGCCTGGCCAAAATCCATAGAATGAGAAAAAAGAGAAGACAAAAACCTGAGACCTATTAGTGGACAGCTGATTGGCCGTTGCGGTAGAGCGTGACCCTCAATCACCCATTGGAATGTAAATGCATGCCTTTCAGCCTTTGTATCCTACTCGTCTGGCAGGTATATCTCTTTGAAAACCTTTAGTGCTACGATTGTGCGCGGGGAGACGACAATAAACACATCTTGCCTGCCCAAAATGTAATTCCTGGAAACGCCACTGGTACATCCGTCTCTATCCAGAGGTTCCCAACCACCGGTTCCCGCTTTCTTGTCGTTCCCAGCCGAGCCTCCTAATCCTTGGACTCGCTGGCATGAGTCGTTCGAAAACTACATCACGGCTTTGGGACTATAACGGACATGAGCGACGCACGACTAAGAGCCATTCTGAATTTCTGATTCACTGTCTTGGCACAGAGGGACAACGGATCGACGCCACCCATGGGACCGCCGCAATATGCAGACTGTGTCAAACTCCTGTCCGACCATTTCGCAGACCCACAAAGTGTCATCCTCCGGAGGATTTTATTTCGCCAGCACCGACAACGTGTGGGGTGAGACAGTTCACCAATATGTGGCTGATCTGAGGGGCTTGGCCTGCCTGTGCAAGTGTGGTGCATTGCAAGACGAAATTATTCGGGACCAGCTGGCCGAGCTTCACACAAATAACCCAAAGGTTTGTGAGAAATTGATAATGTCCCCATACCAGATGACCTGACTCAATAGGGCTGTGGAAATAGCTTTTCAAACCGAGACAGCAGAGGGTTTTGCTACGCATTTGGCTAGCGCCTCATCTCCACTGCCTGCACTTACATCACAGCAGGTCGAGTCTTCATCACGTTCTTCTAGCCCTGACCCTCTCCAAGACGCTTCCCACATACACTATGCTGGACGACAGCGTGACGAGCCACAGTTACCGCAGCACTGACCTGAGGGATCAGGTCAACTCAGCACTGACCTGAGGGATCAGGTCAGCGCTGACCTGAGGGATCAGGTCAGCGCTGACCTGAGGGATCAGGTCAGTGCTGACCTGAGGGATCAGGTCAGCGCTGACCTGAGGGATCAGGTCAGTGCTGACCTGAGGGATCAGGTCAGCACTGACACTTAGAAAACAAATAACCTGCACAGAATTTCTTGACAGGAAGCAGTAGCCTACCGTGGATTTCTTATGAAACAAAAACTTTACAGATTGAAAGAAGATAATAAGCTTTCGGTACAGCTGCAATGTTGGTGAGTTTGATGTTGTTTAATACAATTAGATAGGACTTTTCTGTTTGGATGAATGGGCTGTCTATGGGAACTTGCACCTAGTTAGCACCTTGCTGGCAAGATGGCAGCGGTGTGCATAAGGTCAATAGACTCCAATGCATTCCGTAAACTTCCGGTTCAGGCCTTTGTCAATATTAGCCAATAGAAGTCCACGTAGAAGAGCCGCCATTGGACTGGTCCCATGAAGTGAACGGAGTTGTCGTAATGTAGGCTATAGGTTGCTGCGTTACACACTCGCCCATTGGGCCATGGTTCTTTAGCCGACTGGTAACGTATGTGGCTTGTTTGAACGAGGTCCCTGGTTCGCCTCCTGGCCGTGGCTACAGTAACTCTGTCTTACTCTATGGCTCTGAGGCAACAGCCCATGGGCTTTAATGATCTTAAATTCCTTTATTTTAGATAGTTCTTTAGTAGTACAACATTACAGAGACTTGTCACTGTGCAATACTTTAAAACAGTTGTCATGTTGCATACATGCCTAAAATTGCTGTTATTTGCGCCACCTTCGTTGGAAACAATGTTCAAAGTGCTCGAGTGCGGTTTTCTGATCCCTCAATGGCGCAACTCTCTCAGCTATATGGCTCTGGTTGTGACCAGGCATTTCTCTTTGCAGATGAGTAAGGCTGGGACCGAGGCTATGTTCACTGTCACGCTCGTGCTAATGAAACAAAACATTACATCGTACAGGATTATTATTTCATGTCAAAACATTCAAGTTTTGAAAAAGAGTTGGGCATTGATATAAGTGATGAAGTATGGATGAATATATGGGAAACGCAATCAACAACCACTAATTCCTTGACTTGGAGAGACTTTTGTTGGAAAAACCAGATTCGCTTCTTTATTACTCCAAAACAGAAGTCCAAACAGACTGGCAACCATATGGACTGTTGGAGAGAATATGGAGATACAGTGGTTGATCATGCACATGTCTTCTGGTCTTGTCCTGTAATTCAACCATTTTGGAAGGAAGTGACAACACTTATCTCAAACATTATGGGTTTTAGAATAGATGATACATTCACATCTTTGTACCTAGGACAACTCCCAGACGGGCTAAATCGGGATGACTCCTACTTACTTAAGATTCTACTTGTAGCAAGCAAAAAAGTTATTACAAGAAATTGGTTACAAAAGAACTGTCCTACTGCCGACCTATTTATCAACATTGTGAAACAACTGCATCACCTAGAACAGATGACCTATTCGTTAAGACTGCAAAATGAGCTGGGTGAAAGAAGATGGGAGAAATGGACAGAGTACTTAGCTGGGGGGGTGGATGTGGAGTGAATATGGGTGGTGTCCTTCCGGTTGTCATTGAATGTAACGAACCCAAAAACCTGTAATATGTATGTTTGTCTTTTGTTTTTACTCATTTTCTTTTTACTATTGATGTTTCTGTCCTATTGTATGTCTTGTTTGTCTTTTTTGTCTGTCTTGCATATTCGAAAATCCTAAAATAAAGAGTTTGAAAAAAACAAAAACATTCAAGTTTCAGAAGATGATGTAATTCAGGTAAAGTAATGGTAAAGTAGAGGTAAAGTCACTCTTTATGTTTCTTTAACGTTTTCCACAAAAAACTCCTTTTTCCTTTGGTGTGAGGCATTTTGATAGACAAGTACAATCTCTGGAGGACATGACCCTATGTCGCATACACATACACAAACCATGAATGTCATGATGCCAGATTGATGTACTCACAGGATTATGATGAAAGTGCAGGAGAAGGTCATCAAAACATTCCATTTCTTAATATTTCAGTCATGAAACTTGGTTAGGATGACTCTGTTGAAAAGATCACAACAATAATGTGCTACAACCTTTGATGCTGCAAAATATTTCCATTATACTGTACTGTGTTATTAAATATGAGATGTAAGATATAATATAATATTGGATGACATTCTATTAGGATAGTCTGACTTTCAGCATTGTATCTTCCTTTTCCCATAGTGTGTATAATGTTTAGTGAGTTCCTCTTATCTAAAACATGCAGGTACTGACATATGAGATGACAAGCTCATAATACATTCTCAGAAACATTCCTGCAAGATTAGAAACTATTCATTTACTGAAGATGCCAAGACAGGCTCGCATGCATGTGGAAATTAAAGACAGCCGTGGACATTAACCAGTTACCTCACTTTTATTTCTCAACCTGCACAAGTTGTTGTTCATCTTATTACAGTAGGCTACATACATGGCGGACCACCACCACAGAAGATATAAAAGCAGCTGGTAATAATAAGACTATGTCATAATTTCTTGTTTATTAAGGAATACATTTTAATTTAGTCCAATCTGTGGTACCATGGTAATACAATATAATACAATATTGGGACATTTACTGTAGATCGTGTCAAAGATCATGTCTCACCTAGACCTAGGATCTGATGAATTCTGACCTGATGGTCAAGATTCAATTTATCCCCTGAGCAAGCAGGCAGGCTCTAATATTAGCTCAATGGTAAAATATATATAAGGACTTTCCAGTGCTGGAAACTAGGGTTCAAAACCCAGGGTAAAAGAGGAAAGTACATGCCGTAATTCATTGTCAGTGCAGATAACAGCGGCTATAACAACAAATAATCTCTAGATCATCAATACAAAATATATTTGTTCATAATTACATTTGACATGAATTAGGTAATACAGCCTACTAAATTGAAGATGTTTGTCTTTTTTTTGTTTGATCATCTTGAATAATTACCGGTATGTAAAACAAAAACATATTGAAGGATTCAATTGAATCACCCTGAGTGCAGTCAGTGTTTATAGAGATTAAACTAATAAGAAACTAATAATAAATGTCAGGACTTTAAACTAATAAGAAATGTCAGGACTTTTATACATACAGATAGTATAATAATCTGAACATTCATATAGTATTATTGTGGTAAGGTAGGATAAGTGTTATGTTTTTGTTAAAATAAAAATATTTTTTGTTAAAATGTTAAATCACTATATTCTGATAGTAATAATTTCTGTAAGTGTGGGTTCAGTAACAGGAGTCTCCATGTCTCTCCAGCTCTTTCATGAATAGAAAATAAATTGGGGTGCAGTACTTACTGTAGTTTAGACAGTTTTTGGTTTAGACTAGTCATCGGTTAGACCAGTCATTAGTCCTACAACTACAACCTATCTCAAACCCTCAGCCTAAACCTAACCTCCCACGGGGCAGCACACCTAAACCTAACCTTAACCCATGTCTAACCAATGACTAGTCTAAACTAAGTATGCAACCCGGTGACAACAGCCAATCAGGAGAGCCTACCCAGCTTGCACTTTGTATTCCGTTCGTGGTCTCTATCCTGATTGGATAAAATTGGAATCCCATTGAATTTTCTGATTATTCAAGAGCTGTAGAAACATGGATACTCCTGTTACTGAACAAACACTCTATAGCAACAAGTACTATCAGAATATAGAGCTATTTAACACCACAGAAAATCACTTGTCTTACTCTACCTTTACGTGTTGTCAAGTTGCACCCCTCTGTCGTCCTGTCTTCCTCAACAGCTGTCTAAATTTAGCAAATAGGAGCTCTCTGAACTGGTCACCCATGAGGAAATAGAAGACGGGGTTAATAACACTGTGCAAGAAGGCGATTGGTCGAGTCAGGATGTACAGACCCTCTATGTACATCCTGGTACATAGCTCCATCCCTGACCATTCCTGCCGAGATGCTATCCTCACATTCCTCATCACATGGTAGGGAGAATAGAGAACCAGAAACATGGCAGCTGCTGCTGTGACAACTCTGAGAGGCCGCTTGTAGGAAGTGGTCCTACGCTGAAAAGCTGCATCCTGCACCTTTAGAAGCCGTGCAATATTGTAGGAGGAAAGGCAAAGCCCCAGGAAAGGGAGAACATAGCCGGTCAGGGTCAGTCCAATGCTGTAGCCAAATGAATTTGTGTCGCCACTCAGGCTAGCAAAGTCTGTGCATCGGCTCGAGTTAATTGCCTTCTGCATATCCTGGAACATAAGCACTATCAGCGGAGCCACCTGAATGTTGATTGCCAGCCAGCTCAGCCCAGCTACTGCCATCGCAACCTTTGGTCTTAGCAGGAAGTGGTTTCGTGTCGGGTGTCTGATGAGCAGAAAGCGGTCCACGCTCACCCAGACCATGAAGAGAATGGAGGAATAAAGATTGACGTGCAGGAAATAGCGGTTGATGATACAGGCGTAGGGGCTGGTTTCTTTTTGGCCATTCGCATAGAGCCAGGAGAGGCGAGGCAGTGTGCATAGGAACAGGAGGTCAGACACTGCTAGGTTGAAAAGGTAAATATTGATGCTCCGCCACTCTTGCAGACAAACCACATAGCCAATCACAACTAACAGGTTGCCAGGGAAACCAAGGCAGAACTCCAGAGCATATAGTGGTGACAGGTAATATACCTCTAGGAGGTCATCTAGCTGCATGCAGTTGAACACCTGCAGAGAAGAGAAGAGGAGAAAAGAGGAGAGAAGAGAAGAGAAGAGGAGAGGAGAGGAGAGGAGAGGAGAGGAGAGGAGAGGAGAGGAGAGGAGAGGAGAGGAGAGGAGAGGAGAGGAGAGGAGAGGAGAGGAGAGGAGAGGAGAGGAGAGGAGAGGAGAGGAGAGGAGAGGAGAGGAGAGGAGAGAAGAGAAGAGAAGAGAAGAGAAGAGAAGAGAAGAGAAGAGAAGAGAAGAGAAGAGAAGAGAAGAGAAGAGAAGAGAAGAGAAGAGAAGAGAAGAGAAGAGAAGAGAAGAGAAGAGAAGAGAAGAGAAGAGAAGAGAAGAGAAGAGAAGCATCAAGCATATGAGTATATGAGTATATGCTATATATCACAAACATGAACGTTATAAGATCTGAGTCTTACCATTCTGTCCTTTGGTACAGTAGCTCATGGGGACAGCAACAGGAAGTAGAGGGTGCTACTCTTGCAGGTGAATTAATCCACTCTGTTGTTTACTGAAAACAGTGTGCATCAGTGTGTGAGGGTGCTGGTGGTGTACACTGTATTTCATTATTGGTTAGCAATAAAGTTTATTCCACAGCCAACCAGACAGTCCTTTGCTAATATGGAAAGTCTGTGCTGTAATAAAACTGTTTTACTACATTCTGTTCTGTATTGTGTATTTAGTGTCACACTAATTTGCATAATAACAACTACTGAACCAAAGGTCGCTTCAATTCAATGTTTACAGTACATACTACATGACACACTGGTATCACGGGTAAACTGAGGAATCCCTGGGTCTGTTCTCTGCTGTTCAACATACAGTATAGTATACATGCTGCATTGCTTTCACTGTCTCAGATTATGGAAAATAACAAACTAGGTTACTATAATTATGCAGAATACATAATAATTACATATCCATATCACCAGGGAACTATGGTCCAATACAAGGATGGGGTAAACGCATTGACAACAAATCAACAATTGAAGTTGAAAGTTAAAAAAACAAAACCCAAGCGATAACACACCATATTGGTGTAGTAAAGTCATGTGAGTCTATACAGGAACAAATCAAGGATTTAATTACTTAATAATTTATTGTAATGCTTTATAGGTCACCCTAAAAAACTATCATGACAGCTGCAGTTAATTCAGAACAATGCTGCTTGACAGTTCAAGTCATTAGACCAAGAAAGTGGAACATACTAATCATCTACTACACTGCCTTCCTGTCTGTCAAATAATTTACTTCAAAATTGATTTATAAAGCATTGAATGGTTTAGGTCCAAAATATATTTGTGATGTTTTGCTACATTATGAAACATTCATTTGTGTGGGACAAGTTTGCTTCATGAGTCTCAACTAAAAGTGGAGTTCAGTTTTTATACACCACATCTGGAACAGACTCCCAGAAAACTGCAAGTCTACAACTTTATTTTGCTTTGTTTGATGACATAAATACTTTTTGTAGTGCCTTTTATCGAGGTTTTAGATATATTTACGCTGCACTGTACTGTAACTTTATTGTCATATATCTGTTTTAGTTTAGCTTCCTATTTTCTAAGAAATCTTACTATTTGTAGTTGTATACGTCCTTTTATAATGCATGTTTGTAATTATTTTGCATTGTTACTTGCTTTTAATGTTTTTTTTTTTTTTAAGATTTTTTTTTTTGCGGCTTACGCCTTTTTATTGATTTTTGAAGGGACAGACAGTAGGCTGACAGGAAACGGGAGAGAGATGGGGGAAGACATGCAGTAAGGGCCGTGTCGGGCTCGGGAGTCGAACCCGCGGCACACTGCGACTGGATTACCAGTCCGGTGCCCAGACCGTTACGCCACGGCCTGGGCCGCTTTTAATGTTTGTATTGTGTGTAAAGCACTTTTTTGGCTTGCCTTGCCTTGTTTGGCATTATAGTACAAGTTACTATGATTGACTATGTTAAGTATGTTTGTTATGTCATCAAAATATGAGTAATATCTTCCATCATCATCAGTGCGTGAAGGAAGCCAAAAATGACTTACACAGTCCAACAATGCTGTTGGTGTACTGTGTTCCACCACACCTTATTTGGTTACCAAATAGTAACTATAAGATGAGTATTGGATAAAATACTCACCTATTTTTTTGTATTCATAATTCACATTTCAATAATAAATAAACACTAAATATAGGCCCCCCGCTACTCCTCCCTTATAGTCAACACTGTAAATCCCTGGGACATGGTGGACCCTATTGTAAACAAGTGTAATGCTTTATGGTGGCATGCTTGAAATCTGTTAATAAATTCATCAATCAATCAATCAATCAATCAATCAATCGATTCAAAAAGCGTTTAAAACCTAAACACCAGTGTGTAATAATAAAATGTCAAATGTTTATTTATGGATATAAAATATATATAGGCCTATAGTGTTCTAATTCTAAACACAATATGACTGACTTTTGATTGTAAAAACTAAACACATTTATGTGTTTAAAAAGTGTTACCGGTGATTAAACATGTTGTTCTGTTTATAATCTAAACACTGTGACACGTTTAAATTAAATGATCATGATATCTGTTTTAGCCTATGTTGTCTTTTTGTCTATTTTCTATCGATTAAGACACAAACATTGTATCTGTCTACATGTCCCGGGCATAATGCTCTATGGCCACTGGCCACATTCTTTGTATATTTTGGCCCATGTACCGTAACCTGACTCTGCCAGATGGGGGCGGTATTGGGTAACCATGTTCCCCACAATAAGCTGTGAAACAAATTTGTGTAGCAAGCTTCTTGGATCTGGCAGCGTCAGGTTACATGATGTACCGTACCAGCTGGCCACAACGTATAGCCACTGAGAGGGGAAAAGGGGCAATATCAACACAGAATGCAACCCCTCCTTCTCCAGTGCACCCTGATGTTGATGGCGTAATATGGCAATGGAGCCTTTAGTAATATTGGCATACCTCGAAAGCACGCTCCTAGTAGTCAGAGGGACATTGAGGGTAAATCAACACACCCTTACTCTTCCCTGCAGAGACAGACATGTGAGGATAGAAGAGAACAAAACAGTCCTGTCCTTAAGCAACCCAGTTTAGGAATGGCATATACAGTATTATATTAATTTCTACATTACTGCAGCGTCAGCAATAATAAACCAATAATCCATCTTTGAATTCTTGTGTTGTGGTTGTGGTTACTACAATGACTGATGAGTGCTGACAGACATGTTAGGCGTGTCTGTTCATAGATTGGTTTCATTCAAAATTATGCATACTATATTTTATAAGTTCAGATAAGGCCACTAGCTGTCCATGACAGGGATTCTGTGTTTTCCCTCTTTATGAATAAGCACTCTGTGTGTGTGTGTGTGTGTGTGTGTGTGTGTGTGTGTGTGTGTGTGTGTGTGTGTGTGTGTGTGTGTGTGTGTGTGTGTGTGTGTGTGTGTATGTATATATATATATATATATATATATATATATAAACTGAGCTATACTTAAAGCATGGGATTTCACACTGTCAAACACCAACAGCTATAGGCTGATGTATTGCACCAGTGCTTTATTGAAAAAGCTCTCTGGAAGCACTCTAAGAAATCCAGTGTTGAGGCATTGCTACAGATGGAGAAAGACGCAGTAGTCCTACAAGAATGTGTTGTGTGATAACAAAACTGAATCAATGTCAAAAACACACCTGATAAGACAGCTCAATGAACAAAACACCAATGAAATCTATTGTTGAGGTACTATGTACTTTAAAGGATGAACAATTTACAATTTAGGCATTTAGCAGACGCTCTTAATCCAGAGCGATGAAGTACTGACATTCCTTGTGCTACGTGGACTGCATGGTGGGATGAAGATAAACATTGGGATTAGCTGATCAAGTACCAGTTTTGTTTTTATAAACTGTTTTTAATTGAATTTCTGTCTTTCTTTTTAGATTGTTGTATTTTTTATGTGGTTGTGTCTATTTATATACATTTTGTTGTGATTTTATTGTGATTGTCTGTTGTCTTTACGTATGGAAAACAATAAAGGCACTGACAATCTGAAAGAGCTACTGTGTTGACATAGAAGACAGCTGTTCAGAGGCTACCTCTACCTCACTCCTGGCACATGCACTCACTCGTGCGTGTGTTCCACGTGCACACATTCATGAAAATGTTTATAGGTCTATTATCATTTTCACTACCATAGTGCTGTAACGTCCATGCATGAAATTCATGCATGAAACAACAAATTGAAAAATGATAGTCTCCTCATGCATTAGATAAACAATTTCAATGACTCTACCTACCATGGTTAATATGTAGGATAGTGCATTTCTAATACATACATACTACATGTTTATCAGCCCATTATAGGCACTTGTGTTATACAGTTACTATTTATCGTCATCTTCTGATTAGCTTATCTAGTAGTAATCACTGGGCGTTAACTGATAAAAGCATAGTCAGAGCAGGGCAACATGGCTCTGAGGCCTGAGGCCACACCTCAGGGCTCAACTAACAAATTAAAAAGTTAAAGATATAGTAAAAGGTTTATTGATGGGTCTACTGTAGTCTTTTTCATGAATGTACTCCCATGTGGTATAATAGTGCTCTCTAGTGGCAAAGGACTACAATAACCTTATTACCACCAAGGCATTCATTGGGGACCTGCACTTTCTACAACATCTACTACAACATCCAGAATTCCTTTGTCCAGATGTTCCAATGGATTCGATGTACACTGTAGTCATTATTTAGTCACAAGCTCTTGTTAATACTTTTTATTGGTTACATATTTATAAAACCAACAGACACGTGTCTGTCTGGTTTGTTGGTCTGTTAAGTGTACACTTAACCCATTTAAGACTGAGGCCGATTCTAAAAACGCCTGACCTAAGCTATCTGATTAGAAAATATATTTCTTCAAAAATTACAAAAATGTTATGTTGCTATTATACTGTACATAGCAACAAGAACCCCAAAAGGGGTTTCCATCGGTAAAAAACACCAAAAGGGGTTGAATGCATCTCAACAAAATGCGTGTTGATCTGATATTATGTTCTGCGAAGATATACAGTATAATTGTGAGATGAAAATCTGCAAAACCTGCCAGTCCATCACGCCTCGTGACACGTCATGCTCCATATGGCCATCTCCATATGAAGATCATCAAACCCATCCATTCTTCTCCATACATGGAGAAGAATGGATCATCACCTAGATCTGCATACAGTATATGGAGCCGGCCAACAACTCCACGTCTGACCTCAAACCTCAAACCCTTATATGGAGCTGACCTGTTCTGACATTCCATATGTTGATCCTTCCCCACCCGTCTTTCCTCTTCGATGTCTCCCTTTTGACTGATACTTGTCCATTCAAACTCTATACGGGCCCGCCCCAAAGTTATTAGCGCAGCCGGCAGCCGGTGAAAACTAGAGTTCTCAACAGGCCCGAAAATTAAAGGGACACTTTGCCCTTTTTGCAAATAAATATATGTTAATAATGTGGTTTTAGATATTTTAGATTTTAGCAGCGTCGATGATGTCATGGATACTGGGCTCACTTACTTCCTGGAATACAATTCCCATAATGCTTTGGTGCACTGCTCATCCTTGTGGATAGGGGGAGGGCTGTCTTACTGAAACAACATACAGTTCAGGAAGTAAGTGAGTCCAGTATCCATGACATCATGGACACTGCTAAAATCTAAAATATCTAAAACAACATATTACACAAAGACCCAAGGAAAGTGTTCTAAATCTTCTAAACGTCATTATTTGTATTTGTCCCTTTAAGGCCCGGCCCTATACCTGCCACACTTTTCCTGGGCTGTGTGTGCTCCAGTTCCTGTTGATTCCATTGGATATCATTGGTCATCTGACCAGTTTCATTGGCTTTCATTGGATCAAATCGACAGGAAGTGGAGCACACACAGCCCAGGAAAAGTGTGGATACCTGGGCCTTAACTGGGCTGGCGGCTGGCCCGACCCATAGAGTAATAAAAGGATAGAGGGGGCCTGACCTTGAGGGTTTAAGCGGTTAATGTTCAAGAAATGAATAATGCCCTGATTCCTGTTTGTTATAGTTTTGACATTAATTTTGCCACATTCAGAAAGAGCTGAATAAAACGATAATATTCTTAACCAGATGACTCCTTAGAAACCAAGATGCAGTCCACTCATGTGTAGATATAGCACCATCCTGTGTTCTTTGCCTGAGATTGCAGAGATAAAACACATTTTCCAAATACATTCAGATCGATTCCCTGTTTGAGCTTTCCAGAATGTTCAGACTTGCCTGTTCCCTTAAATCAGGTGACAATTTACTGCCGTCGCTCTATGCCTCCTACGTTTCTACTGTCTTTGATCTATGTCTGATCTATGCCTCCTACGTTTCTACCCTGTCTTAATGATTTAATGCTCTATTTTAAACTAACAGGGCATGACTTCAGCTGGTGGATTAAGTCTTAAGTCACAACCACCCTGACACAGTGCGTGCGTGCGTGCCTGCGCTCGCGGCTGCATGTGTGAGTGTGTGTGTGTGTGTGTGTGTGTGTGTGTGTGTGTGTGTGTGTGTGTGTGTGTGTGTGTGTGTGGAGGGGGTGCTGAAGTGCCACTGGGTATAATTAACTATCATACTGTACAAACAATATATACACTTAAATGCATGTACATATGAAGTTGATATATGTACACATAGCTATACACAATAAACTAGAAAAAGTGCCCTTTTGGGCACAGGTCTCCACCAGGAGGATAGGGTGTGTGTGATGTTTGGCAAAATGTTTAGGAGTAATATAAACATGTTTCTTTGTTTGTTAGTTTTTTGCAACAATTTTCTTCATTTTGTTGATGAAATGCAGAGCCAGATCACTCATATCATCTCTGAGGATAGAATTCTGGATGAGCAGGACATGTGCAGCATTTTGTGCAAAACGGGCCACTCCTGAAAACTTTGGAAGGCAATCTTAGCCAATCAGTGTAGAATCTGAGAAATCCAACAGACTCGTCTTGATCACATGACGACATGGTGGCGCTATAACCGGCAGATGTGGAGGGATGCAGGGAAAATGTTCTCTAGGGAGTGCGCATACATAAGATTGATGCAGTCCCAGCCAGCACGCCGATGCTGCACGGGTCCCATATGGTTTAGAGGTGGGCTGCCTATGTGGGAGCCAGGTGGGATAACTATATGGGACCCACATGGAAATGTCAGCGGGCACCAGATGGTTCTCACCTGGGTTGCCCGTGTGGGCTTTAAGTGGGTTCTACCTGGGTCCTAGCCTAGGTTAGCCCAACCTTGGCAATTTATGTGGGGCTGACATGGGTCCCTTATGGTTTCAAGGTGGGCTGAACTATATGGGCCTCAAGTGGGCTTGTCAGTGGGCACCAGATGGTTCCCATTTGGACTTGCCCGTGTGGGCTTTAAGTGGGTTCTACCTGGGCCCTAGGTGGGCCCCACCTAGGCAATTTTATGTGTGACCCTAGTGGGTCCTAACTGGGCTTGCCCATGTGGGTTGTCAGTGGGTTCTACATGGGCCCTAAGTGGGCCCCAACTAGGCAATTTTATGTGGGACCCTAGTGGGTCCTAACTGGGCTTGCCCATGTGGGCTTTCAGTGGGTTCTACCTGGAATTCTGTGGGACCCGCCTTTTTCCCATATGGGATAGATGTGGGATCCAAGTGGGCTTGCCTGTGGGATCCCCACAGGCAAACCCACTTAGGCTTGAAGTTGGTTCTGACTGGGCACTGGTTCCTTTGAAAAAATGAAAAATGTTGGAAAATATATCTTTGACAATGTTTATTTAAAACAAAATAATAAAAATAACAGTGAAAATAATAGATACGATAAAAATTGAAATAAAGACAATGCACAAGGTTACTCTTAAGGAAGGTAATAGCAGAAGTGTCAAAGTGCATGAGAAAAAGGCACACACATATTCACCAAATCTATACAGCATAATACATTAAAAAATCACGTTAAGAAATATACCAATGATGCTCCACAGGGACTAAAATATGGTAAAAACAAAAAACTTAGGAATAGAAATAAACACAAAGATAAAGTGCTGACTGCAGGTCTAATAGACAGCAATGTGAATGCATACATATTGCATAACAAATCACAAGTCGAAAATGTGAGAGGTATATGAAAATCGTCCATTGTCCAATATTGTTTTTAGGCCTGAGGAAATATGAGATTCCGTTTCATGTTTCAGATGAAACATGAAAACCAACAGAACCAATACAAGCTTCACCACAGGGAAGCATTGTGCTGATGAGAGTAGAGATGGAGAGACCGAGACCTTTCCTACTGGGGCGGTGCTCCAGTTGGAGAGAGCCTTATCTGCATTCTTGTGTTCTTCAGTCCCCTTAAAATAAATGACAAGAAGCCATGAACAGGAAGAAATGTGTTGAAAAAGGAAGGCCATCTCCTTTCTCCTTTCCTGGAGCTGCTCGCAAACGTGAAAAGCGCTGTACTTCTTCCTGCTGGAGTCCTGAAGATCCATACTGGCTGTCCATCTCTGACGCTCTGGAGTTGCAGTACACAGACTTTCCTCACCGGCCCTCAAAGCTGATTTCCTGGTTAAACAACAACACAAATAGAATTCCAACTTCCAACGCATGCAAGTTAGCCCACATGTAGACCATGTTGGAACTACATTGGCTTGCCCACTTTCAACCCATGCAAGTTAGCCTGCATGTAGACCATGTGGGACCTACATGGGCTTGCCCACTTCCAACCCATGCAAGTTAGCCCACATGTAGACCATGTTGGACCTACATGGGCTTGCCCACTTCCAACCCATGCAAGTTAGACCATGTTGGACCAATATGGGCTTGCACACTTCCAACCCATGCCTGTTAGCCCTCGCGTAGACCACGTGGGACCTATATAATGTAGGCTTGCCCACTTCCAACCCATGCAAGTTAGCCCACATGTAGACCATGTTGGAACTACATGGGCTTGCCCACTTCCAACCAATGCCCAGTTAGCCCACGTGTATGGGACCTTCATGGGCTTGCCCACTTCCAACCCATGCCCAGTTAGCCGACGTGTAGACCAGTGGGACCCTCATAATTTGCCCAGTTCAAGCCCATTCCCACTTGGTACCCATGTATCCCGCATTGAAACCACATGGGCACCAAGTGGGCATGCTGGCTGGGGTTATACTGTAGGTAAAAACAGGAATTGCCCTGTTATAGCACCACCGTGAGGCTGATTTGGAAAGAAATTGTGGCATGCCGTTCTCAGCCTAGTGGAAATGTGTGTACATAATTTCACGGAAATTGCACACTGTGTTTGTGATTTGTGGCATTTTGTTCGAATCGGACCAATCATGTGAGATTTGGAAGCCAATCTTAGCCAATCAGGATGGAAGATGGGAAATGGTGCAGATCCGTGTTGATCACATGACTATGGAGATAGTATATACCGAATTGTGTGATGTATGGATAAAATGTGTACGAGTAATCTACATAAATGTGTTTTGCCTAAATCGGCCTCATGGTGGCGCTATAACAGGCCGTTGAGGAATATTTGGGGCAGAGGTTCGTCGTTGGCATCCAAGGAGTGTGTGTGCAAAGTTTGGCATGGATCGGGCCAACGGTGCTGGAGATTAGCTGGTAACGGACGGACGGAAGGACGGACACAAGCACCCTCACACACACACACACACACACACACACACACACACACACACACACACACACACACACACACACACACACACACACACACACACACACACACACACACACACACACACACACACACACACACGGACACACACAGACAGAGTGCAAAACATACTCTCTCCCCATGCCTTCGGCCTGTTGGAGACAATAATGGGAATGGAATAGTGGCATGTCATGGCTATTTGGACATTTGGACCTGGCTATTTTGGAAAGCCAGGTCATGCAGTCAGCAGTATCTGTTACCTGTGACGATAGCTTTTTCTTCCCAGTAGGGGGCAGTATGAGCCACACAAACACAGGCAGTACAAGTACATTATGCCAACCTATGATGCCAACTCTTGTCAGTGGAACTGGAAGAAAGTTTATTATTTTAAAAGTAGTTTAATAAAATGAGTCCATTACAAAGATAACACAAAACGAACAGTGAAAGTGTTATCAGTTACTGATATTCAATGAGTCCATTACAAAGATAACACAAAACGAACAATGAAAGTGTTATCAGTTACTGATATTAAACTCAACATGCCCTGGCCCCAGCTGAGGAATCTGTGGGACTCACTCAGCCAACTACATTTGCAATCAAGACACTGCTACGAGAAGCCAAATATGGGTGAATGTAATATTTGGTCAGTAAATGGAGACAATGCACTCTGGATGGTATGTTTGCTAATATAGGCCTACTACTGTAGATCTACTGTAGATCTACTGTGTGTTGTTGTAGCACATCTGGGGTAGCTAGATTAGGATTAGGCAGGTGGACACAAATTAGCATGCTTTACAACAAAATTGAACAAAACTTTCATATTAACCGAAACTGTTAATGAATTTGTGGTTGAAGGGTTAATTTATTATGCTATTATTTTATATATATTTTGTTACGAGGGTAGCTGTCAAGCAGGCATGTTACAATAAAGTAGAAGTGTTATATATAAAGTGCTTGAAAGCCATACTTGAGTAAAGGTGCAGAAATCTTATTTTTACTCCAGCAAAAGTTTGTCACATGTATTACTGTAAGGAATACGTTTCCTTAAACACTTCACAGTGCCAGTCTGCCTCCAATACTATTCTCACAAAGCCACTTCCATGCCAGGGACACAAGCTCAGAACACTGAAATATCTACTGGCCCAGAAATGATCCTATATCAAATATCAAAAGGCATTAATGTGGTATGAAGCAGGCTCTAATAAGTTATTGTGTGTGTGTGTGTGTGTGTGTGTGTGTGTGTGTGTGTGTGTGTGTGTGTGTGTGTGTGTGTGTGTGTGTGTGTGTGTGTGTGTGTGTGTGTGTGTGTGTGTGTGTGTGTGTGTGTGTGTGTGTGTGTGTGTGTGTGTGCGTGCGTGTGTGTGCGTGTGTGACATATATGTGTGCACTTGCGAGCATGTGGATGAGAGAAAGAGAGTCTTAAGTGAGCCGCTGCATGTATGTGTGCCTGTCTGAAGTGTGAGTGACTGTGTGTGTAGGCCTATAGTATGATGGTGGCCCCATTCTGAGTGGGGCGATCCCCTGAGCCCCTGTAGTTTACCCTGACCCAGTTCTGGAAGGTGACACACTTAGAACCTTATGACTACAACTCTGTACTAATTATCAACATGGATGACACTCAACGGACAGTTAATTGGACCAGAACTCAAGGCACTAAGGGGATTTTGTCTGCCTGAGTAGGGTCTACTAGGCTATCTGAAATAGTGATCGACCGATATGGTTTTTGGCCGATATTTCCGATCACCGATTAGTGGACAAATCAAAAAGCCGATAGCCGATATTATGAGCCGATTATTTAAGTAAAAAAAAAAGTTTTTACAGTAACATAAATTCCAACACAAGAATTCCTTGAAATGCATTATTGATATTTATCGCTTATAAAAAAGGAAGTGCAAGAAGCACCAACATCGTTTCAGTAACACTTCCATCAAATGCAGCTTTTTTTTTAATTGCATGTACTGTAGCAGCATATCTGCTTATCTGCGTATCTATGTATGTATCTACCTATATATTTATCTATGAATGCACCAAGTGTGTGTGTGTGTGTGTGTGTGTGTAATTGTCCAGAACCGCCCCAAAAAGGCCCCTGCCCGGGCTCTAGACCGGGCCCATGCCCAGCATCCATATATGGAGCTGGCCTGTTCTGACCTCACAGCACTCCATATTTGGGCATGCCTGACACAGAAGACAGAACTCCACAAGCTGGCTCCCTATACTCCCTATTTGGGCATGCCTTACAAATAACTCCATATATGGGCATAAAAGGGAGACAGACATAATTACTGGGTGGGGCATTCATTTCCAACTTGCATCGTTCCAAGTAGGTCAGTGCCCAATGGGCTGTAGAGGCACTACTAGTTTATCAAAATTGGTGATCTACAAGCCCACAACACATTGCAGCATGACATGTTGAGAGCTTGTAGATCTGCTGCCCAAACTCTCCAAAGCCATGTGACCCTGTTTGCCACTTTCAAGATCACTGGCCACTTTTTTAATGCATGTAGAATTTGTTTTTACCATTCATTTCATAGCAATAAAAGACTATGTCTCAAAACACTGGCCAACAATAAAATTATTGGCAACTAATTATAGCCAACATGCATCATATTAGGCTGGTCAGGATGGGGGGAAAAAACGTTGTCCTTCAGTTGGCTGACGCACACACACACACACACACGCGCGCACACACACACACACACACACACACACACACGGACACGGACACGGACACACGCACACGGACACACGGACACAACAGGCAATCAATAAAACTTGTTACAGCTGTTGTTTTGCAGCGTTAGCAGGCAGCAGCTAGCTTGGCTAACGTAGTTCTACCACTGCTCTCTGTGACTGTCCTCTCACGTGTGGATTTTATTTTGGTTAATTGAAGATGAAAACAGCAAAGCTTTTTATGGTTACAAGGTTAGTAGCCTATAATCCTTTCTCCTCCCTTCAGTGGCCCTCTCTCTGACTCCGTGTGTGTGTGTGTGTGTGTGTGTGAGAGAGGAGACGTCAGTCTGTAGAGCGGCGCTAAGCCGTGTCTACTCCTCCGGTGGTGGCGCACTGGGAGTCGACAGACACGCAGCTATACATTTCCTTACAACCGTACTCTACCGGATTTTCAATGAAAGTGGTTGTTTCACCATGTTTGCGCATTTATGAGAAATATAATAATCGGCCGTTTTTTTTCGATTATTTGTTTTTAGCACCGATACCGATATTAATTAAAATCATGAATATCGAAGCCGATAATCGGCCGTGGCCGATTATCGGTCGATCACTAATCTGAAACATGAGCTCAGGGCTGGACTGGGACAAAAATTCGGCCCGGGCATTTACGCGTGAATTTGGCCCAGACCGGCCCACCACAACCAGCGAGCAGATAGCAGAAACTCTACCGCCCACTCCGTCACGGCACACACAAACAAACAAGCCCTAATACCACCACTTTTACTGAACAACATAGGCCTAAATGATACAAACCAACAGACAACTACACAACCCTTTGTAGAGGGTTTATTTGTCACTCACTGATACAGGTACAGTGAAATGATCATGATGGCACTGGCAGAATGGCAGCATGCCCTTCTTTTTTTTAAATCATGGCGGCCCTCTATGGTCGCGGCCCACCGGGAAAATGCCCGGTATGCCCTGTGGCCAGTCCAGCCCTGCATGAGCGTCATGTGTAAGTGCTGTTATTAAAATGCTTACTTTAAAAATAGCTAAAATACAACAATTCAAGGTCAAAAGTTCATAAAGCATAATTCATAATAATTGCATGATGTACAATAAATATGTGGTTCATAATTGATTGCATATGAGGTTAAGAATGTAAAAACATGATATGATGACAACTTTCTGAGGCAGAACAAAGTTCCCTGTCTGTCAGTGGCAACACTGCACCATGATTGATTGACTGATTGATGCATGATTGCATGGCATTGCACACAGGTGCTACAAACTTTGTCTCACTGATCTGCATGAAGAAAGCAGCACACTTGCAGTTTAGTGTGTTACAAACTGTTTGAAGTAAGAAAGACGTCTGAAGCCAAAGCAGACTGTCAAAGGACATAAGAACATTTTTGCAACTCAAGATTCAAGAGCCTTTCCCACGACAAGCGGCCAACGAGAACGAGGTATTCTATATTTTAGATTAGTCTCTTTGTTGTGTTGTTTGTTTGACGGACACGTTCACCTGCGCATCTCTACATGTTTTGTATTATCATTTGTTTGGTTAATATTATGTACTGTGATGTGCTTTGCTGATTGTTTATGTGTTTATTATTTTTGTGTGAACATACAGTTCTGGCATGAACGGAGGGATGAGAAGAATGCCTGAAATAAATGCCCGTTTATAAAGAAAGAACCGACCTGTGTCGTCAATGTTGTGAGAAGAGCTACATCATAACCATGGTTAGGTCTACCTGTTTTTTTGTTTTACTAGCCATGGTTCAAATGACAGTCATGTTTCAGGGCTTCCTGTGTGCATCAATTTATTGTGACATGCACTACAATACAGCAGGTATTGTGTGTGTGTGTGTGCGTGTGTGTGTGTGTGTGTGTTTGTGAGTTTGTGGCAGAGACTATTTTGACATGAGTTGAATTCAACCTCTGTGTGTGAGGACTATGTCCTCACAGTCTGAGAGCATATTCATATGCTCTCAGACTGTGAGGACACCTCTCAAACACTCTTGTCCACATTATTCCATCTCTGAACTGACCATGTCAGTGTCCTCTGGCGTCACGCCTTGTGACATCACGCCTTCATATATGGTCATGCCTCGTGACATCACGCCCCCATATATGGTCACGCCTCGTGACATCACGCCTCGTGACATCACGCCTTGTCACACGTCATGCCACCATATATGGCCATCTCCACGACACTGACCTTTAGGGCAAGGTCGCTTCTCGCCCTCAGGGCGGACACCATGTTGATTGACCTCATCAAACCCTTAGATCCTCATATATGGAGCTGACCTGTTCTGACATTCCCTGTGTTGATCCTTCCCCACCCGTCCATCCTCTTCGATGTATCCCTTTTGACTGATACCTGTCTAAACTCTAGATTGGCCCGCTCCAAAGTCATTACTTGTAGTTGCTCTCGGGCAGAAAGTTCTCAACGGGCCTGAAAATTAAGGCCCCACCCTACCTGGGCCATAACTGGGCCCCACCTGGCCTTACTAATTGCCATACATTTTACGACCTACCCGAAAACCTAAAATAAAAGGCGTCTAAATATGGGCATTCCCAGACCTGTTGTTTCAGCGTGACCTCTTCTCGCCCCCAGGGTGTCTTACTGCATGGTAACGTATGTACAGTACACACTAGTTTAAACAAAACAGAGCTTTTTACCTCCCCTTTCTCTGTGCTTCACCAAACACATTTCAATCCATTTTCTTTCTCCAACGAAACATGCGCGCACGCATGCGTGCACACATGCGCACACACACACAGTACACACGCACACACACACACTCTTTCCGTTTACCTGTATGTGTGTGTGTCCATTTTCAGGATCGCTGGTTCCAGAGGCAAAATGCAAGACTTGTTTTACACACGCTGGTAGTGTATGCTGTGTCAGGCTTTCTCAGCGTTACTGATATGATTGCCTCCACCCTCGTCTCTTCTGGGAGTCCGGGACGCATCAATTCTTCTAAACCACGGTGAGGTCAGTTAACTGTCAGCTAATCACTATGTTCTACTCAGACAACACGTCGTAGGGCTTAAATACTGGCCTCCGCAGCATGGGCTATTATCAACTCTGTCATGTCTTACATGAGCGTCCCACTCTCAGGGTCAATTGAGGGTCAATTGTATGTGTTGAGGAGCTGTTTTGGATTCAAGTCATGAGCTAGTACAAGGTAGTGACTCTTCGATTGTTTTGATGCTTTCTTAAAAGCAATAGAACAGCGAGGGCCAAATGTAAAGGGGTGTACTGTATATCACTGCCGGAACTACAGGAGCTACCTACTGCATACACTTTGCCAAACAGAAGCTTGAATGCACATTTGTGGCCCGTTCCACAAGCTAACAAAAATATATCTTGCCTGGCTTGAAGTAGGCCCAACACTGAGCTGTGTGACACCGAGGCAAAGTCTTACCAGCAACATCTGTTTGTGATTTCCATATTATTGTATGTCCTTGTCAAACTGAATTGAGTTTAAGTGAATGACTACGTTTCATTCAGCCATAGACATACGTTAGCAGCAGCAGCTGCTAATGTATGTCTGCTCGTTTACTGTCCGGCTGTGTTGTGATAGTCAGGGTTTGTTTATGCACAGTTTTCACACACATGTGACATGCATGACAGTCACACGTACACACGTGCACGCATGCACATGCGCGCACACACACACCTCGGGGCATAATCAAAGTCTCCTCCTGTTTCATTGTCAGCTTCACCAGCTTTTACGGATGTGAACATTACCGCACCGCTGAGCAAATAATGGCTCTCCTGTTCTACGTCTTGGCTTGACAGGTTGATGACATCACATGGCTGCTGCTGAGGAGCCAGAAGGCCGTAAAACAGGTTATTTATATAAAACACACATTGTAATGGTTAAGCTACGTTTGTTGAAGACGGCACATGCCTCTTATGAGCCTCAATGGCGATAATAAAAGTACTGTGGCACTGGCTGAACTGCAGCTAGAATATTGAGCCTTCAGCTGGCCTGACGCCTCCTTTTCTGAGTCCGGGTTTGGCACTCCTATCACATAATAAAATCTTGAATGATAATTGATATCTTAAGGGTCCATTTGGATACTTTTAGAGTTAAATTAACATTCAGGATTTTACTGTGCAGTTGACAGACAGGGGTGGACTGATGGTGGAAAATCAGTCTTCCCTTTCAACATTCTCTCCATGGCTCACATATTTCCCTTCTGCCCCTTTTGTATGGGTTATTCCTCCCAGCCTCCTCATCTGTCTCTCATCGTCTCCACTACGTGTGGAGACTACGTGTCGATATCACCTAAACAAGAGAACACACAGCATGGGAGGGCTTTTTGTCAGTTTGTTTGCCCCAGTGGCTTGTCATATCCACAGTGTGCTAATTGGTGTCACGCAGTCTCAGGGGGAGGGGAGGGGTGGTGGTCTCTCAGCTCTGAGGAGTACGTCATATGTCGGTGCACCATAGGAATAAAGACATTAGGCGAGCAAATGTTCGCTCACGTTCAGCTCTGTTTGGGGGGGGCTTAAAATGATGTGCACTGACTTCCAGTCTGACTTACCTACCCCCGAAACAGGCCAGGAGAACGATCAGAGACCGTGAATGTCCAGATCCTAAACCTCTAGCAGGTTTATGAGAGAGGGGCATGGAGCGATGATGTCACTGTTGCATTTTGGATTTCCTGGTTTGTATGTGCTGGCACTGGAGGACGTATGCCTTGCCCTGCCAGGCATTGTCAAGGTGGTCAACAGCCCTTCAAAATAACATACCCGCAAGGATCCGTTTTGGTATGTTTGTTTGAAAGAAAGAACATAAAGACAGGCAAACTGTGTTTTTCTGCAGGAAATGGTAGCACGGACAGAACCATCGGAAAACAGCCACTTTCAGAGGCTACAGTATAAATAAAGGTTGCTGCTGCTCCAGTTGATGAGGTTTCTGTATTTATGTGACAGATTCACATAAATGCTGAGAGAAATGTGCTGCATGAATAGTGTTTGTTTTCACTTATAACTCGTGTGTGTATTCTCACCATGCAAACGTGTGCTTGTGAGAGTGAATACATCATGGCACAAGGACATGAATGGTCCATCACCTCCATGTCTGTCCAGATACCTGCCTCAGCTTCGGCTGTACACAGAAACAATATGTGTTGTTCCTGGTTTTATTTCCCCTTCTTCTGCTCTTTGCACTCGTTCTCTCTCTCAGCAGGTAGAGAGGACACGTATAGGTGACATCATCATGACTCCCCATGAGCCCTGATTCAGCCCCACAGATTAGATTAAGCTCATATAGGCTGGCTGACTCGTCGTCCTTGAGTTATGCTGCGCAGGAAAATGGAGCCCACGTGGTCATGGAGGTCAAAAAGGGGGGAGGTGGCGGTGGAACTAAATTGCATCTTGGTCTGGATGGAGATGCATCTGAAATGAACCTGCGTAGGTCTCTCAACCTCGCCCTGGCACAGATCCTTCCTAGAACTGCTTTGTCTCTGTTTCTTTTTAATGAAACGTAATGACCTCTTCGTTTTCAACTTGCTTACTGTGATGTAAATCCTTATTTAAATCTTCATCTTTCTTATTAACACATCTGACTGAGCTTATACATCCTTGCACGTCATGGCACATGTTCTGTGACCACACCCTGTCCTCATTTCTCCTCATGCCAAACCTTTTCACATGTGTGTTGGTCTAGGCGGCTCTCCATGCCCCCCAAATATGCCATTCTTCTGTTCTGACCCAATGTAGCTTCTTTGACTTTACATTTCTACCCAGAATCATTCTTCTTTTTGAAAAATCTGGCAAATCCAGATTTCGTTTTGTATGTGTTGTAGCGAAAAGGCCTTGTGCACAGCCTTGTGCACAGCCGGCAACCAAATAGAAAAGGGTCCCGCACACTGTCTTCACTTATAGAGCAGTAGTTTTATTAAACGACCTTCATCAGGTATCTGGTTTACAACAAGCAACCGGTAATGGTTATATAGAGCAACTCTGTGTGCCTCTGATTGGTCCTCGCCTCTCTGAGTGAAATGTCAGAACAGTATGAAAAAATAGATACTGCCCAAGTTCATGCACACTCGCGCACGGAGACACACACATGCACCTACACTCACAGTTTGCTCAAAGAATGTGTTCAGGAGCCACAGAGATGGTGAAACAGATGCTGCTACTGTAGGCAGGATAAAAACAATGAGTGCTAATGCAGGCTGCACCACAGATCCGGTAGTAAATGTTAGAAATGGTGCAGTAGAGCAGAAGTGTTTTACTCCACATCTGAAGAGTGATCGTTGGATTTCATTACCTGGCACAGACTGAGAGTGCAGACCCAGAAGACAACCTGCCTGAGTTTTTTCCCCTTATGAGTCCCGTGCTTTTCTACGGTTCCCAATATCTAGTCTCTCTCTGTTTTTCTCTTTTTTTTTGCCATCATTGCTTTGGCAGAATTCCAACAGTGTGTGCTTAGAGCTTCTTTTTCATTGGTCTGCTGACTCTACAAACCACTTTACAGCATTCCTGAGCAGGCATCCTGCCTTCACTTCATCCCTTTATACAACACTGCACCTTGCCGCTCATATGGCTGATACTTTCTTTGCAGAATCCCAAGAACATCCCCTCCTCCATTGTCATGTATATTCTTTTCTATGTTTTCTAGTTGTACTTAAGCTCAGCAGTCCCATTTATTCTTCATCGCACCCTAACCCGTGTTCCTTGCCATACAAATAACAGATTTACAAGTGGAAAACTGTGCGTGCATAGCGCAGAGCTATTTTCTTGTAGATCAGTCAAATGTGGCGTGCAGTGAAGTATGAATTAAGCTTTACTGCCCCAATCTCAACATTTCATTATGTTCTCCAAACAGTGGATAGACACGGGGACATAATCCTACACGCAGGCTGCAGGCGCAGGGTCATCTACCACTTATGTTTATCTGAGTCAAAGGCGAATTGTAAACAGCTCGCTAAAGGCCAGGTCTGCTGCACAGCGTCTACTGTATGATGTCATCCTGTGTTTGGCTGCGGTCAGAAGCTCTGCATTCTGCTCATACAAGCAGCTTAGAGGGCTGACACTCACAGCGAGGGAAGGCGTAGTACCACCAAAAAAAGGCAATGCCATACTGGCCGTGGCATCACTATTCCGGAGCATAACATCATTAAACTAAGAACTGTGACTACCAGAGCAAAGAATTGAGTTAGCTCAGACAGTCAGCTTTCATCTACACTCATTAAGTTACAGCTCATTCCTGGGGCTCACAGCCTCACACAACAACTTGTCTGTCTGTCGCTTCTGACACACACACACACACACACACACACACACACACACACACACACAGCATTGGCTCGGCATATTAGACATGGGTCCTGTCTGGTGCTGATTACTTATGAGCTGATGATGCCTCAGAAGACAGCAGCGTGTGTCATTAACTGTCAACAGTGTTAAATGGCTGAGACATGGAGCCCTGGCTACCACCAGGGACAAGGGCAGGAAGCAGGCTGGATGGTTGGGAGGCTGGGGTACTTGTGGGGGAGCAGGGAGGAAATCAACTTTTAACATGTTGGCCTGCTGGCTGCTACTGCTCTGCCTTAGAAGGCTCTGTTTGAGAAAGGGGTTGTTTACGTCGCAGGGCCAAGGAGTCATTCAGAGACCACTAAACAGTTACTCATAGCTCTGTCTCTCTCGCTCTCTCTCTCTCTTACACACTGTCCACTCTATGACGCTAAACCCAGCCAAGGCGTTCAGGCTTAAGACAAACACGCTCTACTGCCAGTGTAGTTTATGCAGGTGTCCCTAGAAATGAAAGATTATGCATATGTACTCGTGCACAGTGACACACACACACATTTTCACATTCGCATAACCAACATCACACGTACTGTATCTGTGTGTATCTCTGTGTGTCTCTCTATGTGTAGTAAATGAATAATTCAGAAACAATTTAGCAAACTCAAATCATATAAGGTTGCCATTGCGAATTTCAATGATAATATTATGCTAACATTGGTTCATACAATGTTTGTTTACTGATCCAATACCTACAGTAGACCTACTTCATATTCCGTGCACGTTTTCATCTCATTTTGTATCCGCTCATTTTCCCTTTTCCCCAACTTTCCTAAGCTCATTCACTGCCAGATGAAATACCTAAATTACCAACCAGCGCAGGGCTTTTTTCGTATTTACCGGTACTTACCTTTTTAAGTGGTCACAGAATAGGCTATTCATCTTCATTATGATCACATCCCGGACCGTTGATAATGAGAGAGCCATTCCACGCACCATCCCGAAAAATAGATTGCGTTATGTTATTCGCTATTTATTTATTTTCTCACTCAAAAATAACAAACCAACTACTGTGTGTGTGTATATATTAGGGCATTAACCAAACGTCAATTTTGGTAGTCGACTCGACTACATTGATAGCCGATTAGTAATCGATTATTCGCCAGTGATATATATATATTTTTTATCCAATAAAACCGAGCAATTCTAGACTTCTCATTGAAACAGCGCATTCGGGAAAAACCTGCGTTACAATTGGCTCCGCACCGCACCGTGGCTGCGTATAGGGGTTCCCCGTGGAATTCCCCTCGTAATAAAACAAAGAGCAGCATTTGACTGTCACTACTCAATACATGATCGCAGCAACATTAACATTTATCATTTTTTACATGTCACTTACAGGCGGCTGCAATTCGAAACTGGCCCTGTAAAAAAGTTTAAGGGCCTACACGTTTTACCCCCTTTTTACTTTAACTGTAGGATATGCAATTCAGCACACATGATGGTAGTTGCCTTTGCAAGGGGGCCAAGTATAGGCAGGAGCTGCGCGATCACCTCCCACTGCGAAGGTTTAATTTGACATTTCTTTTTCACGCTGGGGTTGGTGACTTTCTCGTCTTCCAGTACGGCTTGGACAGGGATGCGCTACTGGTTAAGCCGCTCCAGCATTGTGAAGGTTGAATTCCAACGCGTGGGGCAGTCATTCTGGAGCCGGTTATCTTTGACATTTAACTGGTCCTGTCGTGTCTTCAGTGCACATGTTGCTATAGACGAGTGTCGGAAATGACTAACCACTCGCCTCGCCGCATCGATGGTTTTGGCTACTATCCTCTTTCTCCTCCATCTTGGCTGATTTGTGGGGTTTTTTCGTTTCAGTTTCGTTTCGTTTCGTTTCCAATACATATAAGCTATATCAATTCACCCACCAGAGGGCAACGACGACCAATCTTTCTGGCATGAATTCTGGGCGAATCTCAGTACAGTTACCCTTTTCAGTAGGACATAAGTTATTAGAGCAGTATGAGACATAATAATACACAATCAACCATGAATGGATTAGGCGAACTACCAACACCACAGCACACAGACAGTTGTGTTGTCAAGCTTTAGGCAAAAAAAAAATAAAAAAAAAATAATAATATTATTTTTTAATTAAAAATATTAGCGAATAATCGGATGTCAATTAACAGTGTCGACTAGTGGTTTGCTAGTCGACTAATCGATTATTATGTTAATGCCCTAGTGTATATATATATATATATATATATATATATATACTGTATTGTGTCCACTTTATGTCCACTAGTTTGTGCTAGGCAAACGCCACCATAAGGCGTCCTGCCACCAGTCCTTCCAGTACCTGCACTGGGTCTGTGTTCCCAGTTCCCTCTGTTTTTTTTTTAACTACATTGAATTCAGGTGTGCCAGTACAGTACAGTGACAGTAGGCCTACAGTACAGTAGAGGGTACAGTAGAGGGACCCCCACACGGTAACTGTCATTTCTCAACCGTGGGGCTCGCCGGAATCGGCACGGCCGCCTGGGCGCGTTCCTGGGGGTCTGGATGTTTCGGGGACCCCCCCCCCCCTCCCGGGGGACTCCCTGGAGGCCCCCGGAGACCCCCAAAAGGTTAACTCTCTCATTTCTGTACCATTTCGGACGTGGGGCGGCTTGCCGGAACTGGGCCTTCCGGGGACCCGCACACAGAGTTGCACCACTCACTTCACACAGGTATGATTTTTGTTAGAGAGAGAGAGAGAGAATGAGAGAGGGGAGCGGGGGGGAGAAATGGGAAGAGAGGGGAGAGAGAGACATGAGGGCCGTGAATGTGGATGTGCAAGCCTGTGACTGCGACTGTGGCTCAAGAGGTAGAGCAGGTCGTCCAATGATCCATGGGTCGGCGGTTCGAATCCCGGCTCCTCCTGTCTACATGTCGAAGTGTCCTTGGGCAAGACACTGAACCCCAAATTGCTCCCGATGTGCTGGTTGGTACCTTGCATGGCTTCTGCCGCAATCGGTGTATGAATGTGTGTGTGAATGGGTGAATGTAATGCACAATCTATGTAAAGCGCTTTGGATAAAGGCGCTATATAAATGCACCATTTACCATTTACATTGCTAGATGTATAACAATTGAGGCAGTGTGGGTAGTGTAGTCCCCAGTGTGTCTTAGTGTACAGTAGGTCTAGGCTGTGTCCTCCCTGGCAGGGTACTAAAGGGATTGGACATGCTCAGCTAATGCTATTAGTGCTGCAGCTAGAGATTACTGGGTCAAAAGGAAAGGCGGAAGGGGCATGAAAAGTGAAATATCAGTGTGTCGGAATCATGGTGTGTGTGCTGAGTGTTCGTTTAACTCTGAATGTGTACAAACGGTCCTGAAACCTGAACGCTCTCAGTTAAATGAACACACTTTACTGTGTGTGTGTGTGTGTGTGTGTGTGTGAAAGAGAGAGAGCTGCACTAATGCAAACTTAAAGCCTAAAGTGTTGTGGGTGCTGTTTTTAATTCATTTGGCTGTTACACTGCACTCCTGGGAGTTGAGTTAATCAGTCTATTAGGCAGTCTACAAGGCACCTCTCAGAACTACAGCCTTATTTTTAGAAAGAAGAGAGAGAGATACAGCGATTACTCTTTTGCAAGAAGACCAGAGTTTGAAATTGAGACGGGAATTGAGGGGACGATCCATCTGACCTTTTTCCAATGTCATAGCGACCCATTCTGAAATTTCACAATCGTGACACAGCAAACCGAACAAATAATTAGAAAGAAAGAATAAAAGGGCAGGGTACAACACTTTTTTTTTAGTTTTTCTTCTTTCTAATTATTTGTTCGGCCCCAAAAAATGTGAGGGAGAGCAGAATCCATTTGTATCGGCCGGTGCGATGGGTCGGCCGGTCCGTGGGTGGGTCGGTCCGTGGTTAGGTCGGCCGGTCGTTTGATATGTCGGTCGTTCCGTGGATAGGTCGGCCGGTCGTTTGATATGTCGGTCGGTCCGTGGATAGGTCGGCCGGTCCGTGTATAGGTCGGCCGGTCCGTGGGTGGGTCGGCCGGCCGGCCAAAAAAAAAAAAAAAAAAGACGGACCGGCCGACCCATCGCACCGGCATACGGGCCGGCCGGTACAAATGGATTCTGCCCTTGCTGAAAAATGTGTTTGTCATGATTTGTCAAGTCGGCTGTTGGTTTTGTCCAAGGCTTACAGATCTTTAAATAAATACTTTTTGAAACGCCTATAGGAAAAATGAATGGGGAATTTTTTCCTGGTGCCTCGTTGTTCTGAAAGGGGCTGGACTGTGACGCTCTATATGGTCACGCCTCGTGACACGTCACGCCACCATATATGGCCGTCTCCATATATCAAGATCACGACACTGACCTCATCAAACCCTGGATAGCCATACATGGAAAAGACTGAATCATCACCTAGATCTGCATATATTGAGCCGGCGCCCGGCCAGCAACACTACATCAAACCTAAAACCCTTATATTTCCATATATGGAGCTGACCTGTTCTGACATTTAATATGTTGATCCTACCCCACCCGTCTTTCCTCTTCGATGTCTCCCTTTTGACTGATACCTGTCCATTCAAACTCTAGAAGGTCCCGCCCCAAAGTTATTAGTGTAGCTGTGCCCGGCAGCCGGCGAAAACTAGAGTTCTCAACACGCCCGAAAATTAAGGCCCAGCCTTACCTGGAACCTCATCAAACCCTGCACAACCAAGAAGCTGCTCCCGCTGCCACCCTTAGATCTCCATATATGGAGTTGACCTATTCAATATGATGATATGACCCCCCCCATGCCAAAGCGCCAGGCGGATGCGTGCACGCAAACTCACCCTTCCGCTTCGTCTTACTGGTTTTATAGTATTTCATGTTAATATTTAATGCTATTTAATATTATATTACTATAGACTCTGTGGAGCCCTGTGCAGTGAGAAGTAGACATACTGCATACTGTACTGTACTGTATATACTGTACAGTATCCCATCAGAGACACAATGCTTGAGATCAATACAGGATAGGAAAATAAGAATCATCCTCCTCTTTGGCTAAAATACTGTGTACGATCCAGCCCTGAGACAAGCACATATCCTCTCCTGACACCATCGTAGAATGTGAGGGTGTCAGCAGTTTTTCTTTGCTTCTCGCAAGAGAAGCTAAAGCGCTTTCTTGTCCTTAGAAGGCTACAGTCCCAGTGGCTTTATTTTATGACCACTTTTAGAGATCAGGTCGGAGTGAGATAAAGAATAATGTAACGTATGGCCAGTGGTGGACAAAGTAAATACTTTAGTGTTCAAAAGTACGAACTACTGTATGAAGTACATTTTCTTTTTAAAAATCAGTACATTGCTCTATTGACATAATTATTAAACTGCACACAACAGATCTCACAACTCGTTGCACTGTGACACGTTGTGTGCTTATATGTGAGCTATTAATACTATACTTATTTTCTATAAATTACACACGCCATGAAGCCTTGAATTCATGAAGATGTTTACGTTTTTGTCGCTTTCCTGAGCCAATAATTTGATGACCGGTGGAGTCTGACTGATGACCCAGTCATCGAATTATTGGTTTAGGAACGCAACAAAAACAAACAAAATCTGACATTCCATGTGTAGATTTTTTTCAAGCATTCAAGCGTAAATTAGTAATTTTGTTTAATTCATAATATATTTTAGCAAGTTTGGGTCTCTCAGGAGTCTGCCTAAAAATCTAGTGGAGTCAAAATGACTAGATTTCTATTTGAAATGTAGCAGAGTGAAAGTCATCTGCATGCTTGCATAATAGAAGCTCACGTCTAACTCCACGTGTCTGTGTTATTGTTGTTTCTCCGCGAATATTGTGTGTCCGAGTGAAAGAGAGCGGACGTAGAATACGCACATCGACAGGCTGGGTGCTGGGAGACTGACCTCATGCTTCCTTCTATGCATGAGGAGTCCAAGCTGCTTCTTTTGACCTGACAGGGGAATGTTTCCCCGACCGGAGTTTTGAGAGTTTTGTTTTAATCGTTTGTTCCACTTTAGCAATGTGAATGTAGGATTGCTAGTGCCGATCCTTTGAGGGGAGCATGGAAAAGAGCTACTATGGAGGTGAATGGGGTGGAGGTGGGACACAAAAGCCTGTAGGAAAGTGGAGGATTCTGGGTGGTATTGGGCGGGTATAAATAGGGACCGGTAGATTGGCGTGAAGGGCAGGGTCAATGTGTGTTTCTCCACCTCCTTGTGCTCATTCAATGCCCACAAAGCATGTGGGCGCAGAATTCTCTAAATTGTAATACTAGATATATTCTTACAGTACTAATTAAATGTACTTAGTTACTGTCCACCACTATGGCACACACTGCAAATAATATGAAGTAGTCCTACTGTCTAGGACTCTCTAGGACTCTCGTATGCCCTTCAGGTTGAGCTCCTCCCAGAACCATCTGGTAGAGGTACTCAGCGGAGGAAATATTACTGATCGTGAAATGTTATGCACTGTACAGCCAAGCCATCCATCATTTGAAATAACATGATGTTATGACTTATGAATGTATGTACAGTACCTAGCTTCCCCAGCTTCCCCCAGCGATATTAATGTCATGTTTTGTTTTTGTCCATTCAAACACCAAACCTGGCTTTAAAATGGTCTGTAGTCTGCTGTGTGTGATCTTTTGAAGTTCGCTGTGGCAATGTATTATTCCAGTCGTGGTTTGGTATCACTTCATCAGTCTATAATCACGCATGTGTGTGCGTGCGTGCATGAGTGTGCGTGCGCGTGTCTCTGTCCAAGCACATCTTTCTTGCTAATTGCCAACATAAAAGGTCTAGAAACAGTCATGGCAGGTTTAAAATACATCAGCTATGTTGGATCCACAAGGTTAAACATTCGGCTAAACTTCTATGTCTTTTGAGATACTTGAGTTTTTGAGTTTTCTAAGCACATGATCTCTTGCATTATCGTCTTAGCTTTTTGCTTGTGGAGAGATATATCCATAATCCATATTCTATATTATGAATATCTCCAATACAACTATTACCAGGGGCTATCTGCAGTATCTTCTTCTGTGTGTGTGTGTGTGTGTGTGTGTGTGTGTGTGTGTGCGCGTGCGTGTACATTAGATTTGAGATTTTCTGTAGGCAGGGTCAGGTACAGTATATGGATCAGAATGCATTGCAAACTGTACTAAGCAGAATCAATATAGCCCCAGGGCCTGGCTTACAGTGAACTCAGTTATGCAGAAAGCATATCGTTGCTGTCAGGCAGAAACATTGTATCTTCTCAATGTTTCAGCCATTTATGTTTTTTATGTTTTTTTTTTGTTTTGTAAATTAATGACATACTTCATCATTCAAGAGCTTCACACAAAAGTAGTGACAATAGGCAATCTACAAGCTCACAATGTGATGTTAGAGTTTGGCTATACTTTCTTTCAATATCATTATTTAAACAAAACTCATAGTGATAAAAAATGAATGGTTTTGGACATACAAGGTTTCCACCCATCAGCGATGATATAGCATCCTGTCTCTTCCCACTCATCTGCTTGTGGTTTTCCTGGGTTCATGATTGGGATTCCATTGCTTCACATACAGTGTAAATAAGCAAGTAACTAAGGTGTAACTTACAAACTCTGGCTTATCCGTGAGCACAGTGTGTTAAACTGTACAGCTGACTGCACCCCTTGGAGGACTCTCTCCTACACACCTCGGTTGCAGCAGCATTGCAGCTTTCCACTTTGACGCTGGCTGAGAAGATTTCTTCAAAATGTCTTCAACATTCCCTGTTTTAGACATGAGCAGCAGTCTCCTGTGGAACAGTCAGACAAGACCAAATAAGGAATCATCCACATTATTCCGGGTTTTCTTTCCTCACTTACTTTATGTTTTGTAATATGGTTTTCAAAGTTATGGCCACAGTAGCACGGGTTGGCCTTGCTCATTCTTTAGCATAATGACTTGTTTGTTCCATCCTGATAGATAATTTGTTGTATCACTGTGATAAGCAGACCATGGAGTACTGGCATTTAACATGACTAATATGGCACAGGGCTACTGATATCTCCAGTGATCTCTATTCAAGACTTACAAATACAATTTGATCGCCCCATGCTTTCAAACATGCACAGGAACAGTGACAGGGCCTTTACAATAGGCTCTGGATGCAAGACACACAATACCCCATAGCCGAGGTGTACTGTGTACTCTAAAAAGCAACCCTAATTGGGCACAAGTCTGCAAGGGCAGCATTAATTACAGGAGCAGCTCCACCACCCTCATTATGCATAAGGCTAATCAATGGCCAGTGCGCTTAAGGGGAGCTGCAATGGCGTAAATGAACGGTTTCTGTGAAGTGTGTGCGTATGTGTGTTTGTGTGTGGGACTGGTTAGTCCTAATATATGTAATGAATAGATGTGGCACATAGAGCCTGTGGACACCTGCTATTACCATTAGCTCCCAGAGAGTGGACTAATCACCCTGGTCCTCTAATGTGAACTGGTTACTCCAGGTGGGGCGAAATAGTTTCGCGGCGGAGACGTAAGTCCCGACCTATTATTTTCCGTTGTTGGCTATATTCGAGTACGTCATGGCGTAAATATCAATTCATCCCGACGGTTCAACAATTCGCCCCAGCGCTTTATTTTCGTCGTGGCGATGTCTGATTGCGTCGCCGTTCGCGACGTATTTCATAATAGGTCTTGGCTGTTTGATAAGAATTCGCCACGACTTAATAATAATTCGTCGCAGCGTTAAGAATCCGTTGTGGCGTGAGGACTCGTCGCGGCATAGAACGGGACTCGTCGCGGCTATATCTACCCGTTTGCGACGTAATAGGTTGACTTTGGTATATTTGCGGTGGTATTGCCTTTTTCCGCGCATCGTGCCCGGGGCCCGGCACTGGCCCTGGCCAACACAATAGATAACCTACAAGGACATATGAATTTAATTTATATACACGGCTATATTCATTTAGCCGATCATCAAAGCTCACCGCGCTCGTATAGCGCATTGACTGTCTGTCTGTCTGTCTGTCTGTCGGCCGGCATCTGATCTACAAGCTCACGCATCGCAGCGGACAGCGGTTGATTATCGCTGGGCTGCAGCCCCCCCGCCCCCCCCCCCCCCCCCCCCCTCCTGCAGAAGTCATAGCTTGCCATAATTCCAATGATCATTTGCCGTCTGATTGATATGCAACGAACGTAGGCTATTGGTTTTATAAACGGCAGATCGGAGAGCGCGGTTCTGCGCAGCCCCGTGCGCCTTGTGGATCAGAGCGCACGGGGGTTAATGATAATACTATATTATATAGGCCTAATAGGTATATGACAGACAGACAGCCAGCCAGTCTGTCTGTCAGTTAGCCAGTCAGCTATATATAGCCAGTCAGCCAGCCAAATAAAAACATGGCACATAGATGACACAAGACTCAGTGAGAATAGCATAATGTATCATACAGCGAATGAAAGCAAACTTCCCAAGGATGTGTGTGTGTGTGTGTGTGTGTGTGTGTGTGTGTGTGTGTGTGTGTGTGTGTGTGTGTGTGTGTGTGTGTGAGACCTATAAACTCTCGTCCTCTCTCTCTCCTAATTATTGTGCAGCGCAGCTGTACACACACACACCGAGTACGAAGTAAGTAGCCTATAGTCTACGGCTCTAAAAACATTAAATACTGCGGGAGTATTTATTAGCACACTAAACAAAGTTGGATTTGTACATTGCAGAAACTGCAGAATGCAGGTTTATCAGAGCGATATAGTGCAGCTGTGAGTGAGTAGCTGCTGCTGCTGAGTCCGTGCACCAATAGAGCGACCGCGGCAGCGGCACGTATGCTTGAAATATTAAATAAAAATATGTCGGGCTTCCGGGCCGGGTCCGGGCCGTTTCTGGACTGTACCAACGGGCTTAGGGCCGGACGGGCCTTAACTCCACGGGCCCCTATATTTTAGGCCCGTGCAGGGCTCTAGTGTGTGTGTGTGTGTGTGTTAAATGTGGTAATTTAAATGTAGGCCTATTATATATACACGCACCATACAAGCACTTATATTATATAATGTGTTATACAAATGGGCAATCAACATATAGCAGCACCCCCCACCATAAACATGGAATTGCGCTATGATATTAAAATGGACTGAGCTGTGATTGCGCCGTACTGCGCCGGCCGGTAGCCACTGGCCTATTATGCCTATAAATGCATATCATGCCTGTTGGTGAAATATAAACATCTAAAATGGTTCAGTAATAATTAGCATAAGTTATTATTAACGAAAAACATCTAATACTATTTTAAATTGGTCTAATAAAGTTAGTAACTAATCAGAAGCAGCAACCATTTTGTTTCAAACAACTATAGACCAATAAAATAGTAAGCTAGTATTTATGTTTTTCGTTAATAATAATACATGCTAATTATTATTGAACGCAAGTACGCTGGTATGTACGCTATGGTACACTATAAGCTTGTATATCTGTTTATTTTAAGCATGCGCCGCATTCTGTCAGAATCTCGTGTGTGTGTGTGTGTGTGTGTGTGTGTGTGTGTGTGTGTGTGTGTGTGTGTGTGTGTGTGTGTGTGTGTGTGTGTGTGTGTGTGTGTGTGTGTGTGTGTGTGTGTGTGTGTGTGTGTGTGTGTGTGTGTGTGTGTGTGTGTGTGTGTGTGTGTGTGTGTGTGTGTGTGTGTGTGTGTGTGTGCGTGCGCGCGCACATGTGTCACACATGATGTGTGCTATATATGTTATAGCTAGAGACGCAGAGGCAGAGACATATTTATTTAAAATCATCCTGGCACAGGCCTATAGACAACAACTCCGCGGGTGCGCAAGAGCCGAAGCATCCGCTGGCAAAATAATAAGCCAATAATAATAAGTTGCGGGGCGGGAGCCTTAAAATATATAGGCTACTCTAAGGTGGGCACCCACTGTCGTTATAGGAATCTTCTGCCCTTGCCTATAGAACTGCCCCCCCCCCCGCCTATCTGCCTATCTGCATGCGCTACGACGCAGAGAACGCAATGCGAGAACTCACTCTTTTACTTTACTTTAATAAAGTACTTGTAGTCTATATTATCCACCTAAGGCGAGTCATTGAGACACAGACAGACAGACAGACAGACAGACAGACAGTCAATGCGCTATACGAGCGCGGTGAGCTTTGATGATCGGCTAAATGAATATAGCCGTGTATATAAATTAAATTCATATGTCCTTGTAGGTTATCTATTGTGTTGGCCAGGGACCCCCCCCCCCAGAAGGACGATCGTAATCACATTGCCTTGCGCTGTGCGTAAAATAGTATTTTTTTCAGTATGAGGCTATACGCAGCATCTACACAAAGTGCAAAGGGGGGACCCCCCCAAGGGTCCACATGGGGTGGGGGGGGGGGGGGGAGGCACACGGATAGGAGCACAAGCGCTCAGACGCTCACACACACACACACACACACACACACACACACACTCACTCACTGCACTCTCGTCGCTATGCGGACCTCCGTGATCCCCCAAGGGTCCCCCAGGGACCCCCCCACCCCCCCAGGGGTTCACGGACGAGTGTCGGGCCATCCCTCCACGGAACCGGACCGGCGAGGCGCACGTGCCGGGCCCCGGGCACGATGCGCGGAAAAAGGCAATACCACCGCAAATATACCAAAGTCAACCTATTACGTTGCAAACGGGTAGATATAGCCGCGACGAGTCCCGTTCTATGCCGCAACGAGTCCTCACGCCACAACGGATTCTTACCGCTGCGACGAATTATTATTAAGTCGTGGCGAATTCTTATCAAACAGCCAAGACCTATTATGAAATACGTCGCGAACGGCGACGCAATCAGACATCGCCACGACGAAAATAAAGCGCTGGGGCGAATTGTTGAACCGTTGGGATGAATTGATATTTACGCCATGACGTACTCGAATATAGCCAACAACGGAAAATATTAAGCCACGACGCAAAATGATTCAGTCACAACCTAGGTCGTCCGCCGTGAATGGATTTCGCTGTCTCTCGGTTATTCAGTGTCCCTATAACATTCAAGGCCCCTTCATTGTGGAGCTCCACACAGCACCTTTATCATCCCTGCAAGTGAATAAATGGATGAGGGCTTGATTGTGGATCGCCATCTCCACTGCAGCGTGAAGATCTTAACACCTGTTGCCTTTATCCTCTATTTGGACCCTTTTCTCTCGCAGTAGCCAAACGAATAGAGATATCTAATATCTAGGCTTTGAGAAGTTGCTTCCATGAATAGCGGAGTCCGTTGTGATGCAATGACGATTCTCTAACCAATCAGTCTGCAGGGTTTTCACTTCAACTATGGGTTACTTCAGCTTACTTGGAATCTCAAGGTGATTCCAAAAACAGGTACTGTACCAGATAATAGGTATTACTTTTGCCTGATGGAAAACCAAAAAGGTCAAGTTGGAAAATATCTCTACTGTGATTATCAGCAAATTCTATGGCTGAGCCGAATGGCTCGGAGCTCCAAAGAGTTGTTCATTGCATTGAATTTGCATTCAATTAAGATTTGGGCCCAGGCCGTAGCGTAACGGTCTGGGCACCGGACTGGTAATCCAGTCGCAGTGTGCCGCGGGTTCGACTCCCGGACCCGACACGGCCTTTACTGCATGTCATCCCCCCATCTCTCTCCCGTTTCCTGTCAGCCTACTGTCTGTCCCTTCAAAAATCAATAAAAGGCGTAAGCCGCAAAAAAATATCTTAAAAAAATAATAATAATTAAGATTTGGCCCCATTCCGACGGCTTTTAGCCTATTTTGTAATGTTTTAAGTGTTTTATTTGTACCACACTCAGTATTACATTAGAAATGATAGTGCTTTTATACTATCGGCCTTGTATGAATTCGCCGGACAAATGGAGGACACCTGACAACATGCTCCGCTGCCCACACAAACTGTAGGAAGGTTATTCAACAGGAAATAAATTATAATTTTCTAACTTGAGGCATACAAGAATTAACCCTTTGTCAACGTCAAGTTCCACCTGTGGTGAAGCTGTGTGCCAGAATTGCATCAGAGTGGAGTTGGCTCAGGGGTGGCTGGTGGTAGAACAGCCGATGGGTTCCCAGTTCGATCCCGGGCTCCTCAGAGTTGGTGTCGAAGTGTCCTTGAGCAAGACTCTGAACTCTTATTTGCTCCGGATGAGCAGGTTGGTGCCTTGCATGGCTTCCTCCGCCATCGGTGTATGAATGTGTGTGTGTGAAATTGTGAATGGGTGAATGGAATTCAGAATCTATGTAAAGCACTTTGGATAAAAAAGCTATATAAATGCACCATTTAGCATTTTGTGGTGCAATGATGGATCTAACCGTTATGTATATTTTGTTTTTAAAGTGAATGGGTCCTTTTCAAAACAAATGCACATAACAGTTACATTCGTGGCAAAAGGTTTTCTTTGTAAATTTGAAGAGCCATACACCTACGTAAGGAGTGTTGTTGTTTTTTCTCACACTGTGGCGCGCGCACACACACATACACACACACACACACACACACACACACACACACACACACACACACACACACACACACAGTTATCTGTTTTGATGAATCATTCAATCCATTTTTATTTCAGAGACTATTATAGGTCCATATAAAAAAAACAATACAGGGAACTAGAAACATAAAACGAGGCACATCTGAAAAACATACAGACACTCTCCAATGTCTACAGAAACGGGAAAAGTACCTAATTGTGTGAAATATGTTTTGAACCCTGTCCGTCCGTCCCTCTGTGTGTCCTTTCATCTGTTGTTGTTACCAGCTAATCTCCGGCACCGTTGGCCCGGTCACTATACCAAACTGTGCACACAGACTGTCTCAAAATGTCCAGAACGGCCTGTTATTGTGCCACCATGCGGCCATGGCTGGAATTTGTTTTATCTTCTGGTCAGACAGAATTATGCAATAAATACATTGGCAAATGTAGACATGTCTGTAAACTAGATTAACCCTGGCGTCCCTAATTGTAATGGTGGGCTCAAATATTTCTTCAGGAACACTAGTATTTTCTTTTAAGTGTACTTTACCCGCATGTGTGTCTCAAAGAAGTGGTTAATAAAAATGTCCACCCTTCCTTTTTTATTGAACCCTGACGGTATATGGAGTGTGGAGAGTGTAGGTTTAGCATGCAGCATGTAATGTTTTATCAACCTGGGGATGGTGACGATCCTTGGAGAGTCCAATAGATGAACGTAGAGGAGGGAGGAAGGCAGGAAGGGAGGGAGGAAGAGAGAGTGAGGAACAAAGAGGTTGAGCAAGGAAGAGGGATGCATGAAGCCTGGAGAGAAGGAGGGTAGAAGTGAAGGATTGAAGAGGGAGGGTTGAGGGAGGGACAGCCAATGGGAGGGCTGCTGATTGACAGGGCCTGAAGTACAGCCAATAGGAGGGCTGCTGATTGACGGGGCCTGAAGGACAGACGTGGTCTTCCACCCACTCTGTCGCCATGGAAAACGCTGCTGGTGATACTTTTTTTTTGTATCTGTCTCACTCTCATCCCCCTCTCTCTCGTGGCTTGATGACCCTGTAAGTTAATTTCACAAAATAACAGAGATATTAACAGCTTCTGACAAGGTTATTCACTCTGGAAACTAAAAAGAAATATTTTTCTATCACTTCTATCTGGTTCCAGGAATGTAACCAACCGTCATACAATCACGCACGCGCATACACACACACACACACACACACACACACACACACACACACACACACACACACACACACAAGCGCACCCAATTAGACGTCCTCTTGTTATCTCAGGAGACACAAGCAACAGTTAGAGAATAGAGATCACATGATTCAAAGAGGACCCTTTCCTCATTTCGCTGGCACCTGTTAAGTCAAGCCCAAAGTGAACATTCAATTGGAGATTGTAGAGAGGACTGTGAAGGGAATGCAGATTAGAAAAACACACACACACACAGTCACACACACACAATCACTTTTTATAGTCAATGCACATGTGCACAGAAAGGAGATATTGAAGTGGTGAGAGAGAGATGGAGGTTGGGGGGGAGGCTGTTGCTACAGCAACCTCAGCCGCGGTGGTCGTCATCACAAGGCAGTTTCTGCATACTGTGCGCGTGTGTCAGTAGAATGTGTGCTCAGTCTTCTCTCTCCAGACAGGAGGAGAGGACATCCCCCCATCAACGTGCTGAGAGAGAGAGAGAGAGAGAGAGAGAGAGACTGAAGCCCCATAATGCACTGCACGGTGCAGGACTGGAGTCGTGCAGATTCATCAGTTCTTGTTCGGAGGGTTGTGTGCGAGCAGAAACACACAGACTCGTGCAGGAGAGACACATAGTCTAACAGGCAGGTAAGGTTTCATTTCTGTATACCGGTAGTTGTCTGTATGGCTAGTTGGGGTGCATTATGTTCTGTACCGTAGCCTCTGTTTCTCCCTCTGTGTGGAACTCATCAACACAGACAAGAGGCTAGCATTAATATTTTGATTGATATTCTGATTCCGACAACTTCCCTGCCTGTTGCTAGTGGTTGCTGCTATATATTTCCCACATGTAGGCTACACAAGTAACAGCTGTTTATTCTTTTGCTTGCCAGGTACTTGTGTAAGAGACCATAGCTCATTTCTGTTATAAATGCTGTATACAGTTATACAGTAACTGTATCAGTTGGTTATTTGAATATATGACAGTCTGTGCATATACTGTCAAATATGCCCTTGGTCAGTCAGTTTGCATTTTGTTGAATGTTGGTACATTATGTAAAAAAATGTCAAAGCACTCATTTTATTTCCTCAAAGTTTGTGTAAAAATGGACATGTCCATGAAAGGAAATTATAATACTTACGGGACAGTGCTCTTTATCATAAGCCTGATAAAGCATCACGTAGTGACAGTGGTGTAAACAAGAAGCCCATCCAGTACTGGTCATTTTGTGGTGTAACTCTTTCTCTTTTTACTTAAGTAAAGTTATACTGCAGTAGTGACATTGGAATTACTCAAGTAAAGTACAAATACTTCAAAATTGTACCCAAGTAAATGTACTTAATTCCTTTCCGCCACTGGAACACGCTATCCCTCCTTCTGATGCTTGCTGAAGAGAGACCAACCTGTATGAGTTGCTATAGTGCAGCCACAGAGACCACACCTCCCAACTGGCTTAATTCCCTGCACCTACCAACTAAATAGTCCTCCTTGGAGGAACATGGAGGAATCAAACCCCAGTCATCGAGGTGGTGGGCAGGAGCTTTAACCAAGCGCCACCCAGGCACCGTTAAATCTGCCTTTTACACTTTAGACTGGGAAAACCTTGTGTGTTTGAGTGGTCAACAGACTTCACAACGAGGCTTATTGGGACAGGGAGGCATGTAGCAAACTAATAATGTACAGTAGATCAAACTAAAACGATCTTGAACTATTTAGCTTTGATAGCCCCACATTAACTCTTCCCTGAAGAAATCTGCCTGTCAAAATGGTGTGCCTCCTCTTTTCATGACAGATTATTTCTCTCTCTCTCTTGCTCTCTGTCTGTGTCTCTCACTCCCCCTGTATCTCTGCTGTTGTGTCTTGTGTGATATATTGCAATATATTATCCACAGGAGACCTATATAAATAACTGACAGTATTAACCATATCTCTCTTCAGTAATAATACATTTTTGCTGTTGTGGAGACTCAGAGCACATATTGCGTGTGTGTACTGTGTGTGTGTGTGTGTGTGTGTGTGTGTGTGTGTGTGTGTGTGTGTGTGTGTGTGTGTGTGTGTGCCTGTAAACATGCACATATCGCGCGCGCGTGTGTGTGTGTGTGCGTGTGTGCGCTTGTGGTGTGTGTGCTTGCATGTTTAAAGGACCACTTCACCACTTTTCAACCATATATCTTCATATACTAGGACGTAGGTCCTCGCTAATAATCATGATAAAATGACAAAACAAAATTCTACTCAGTCTGTGTCACAGGAGGGCATCATCGTTAGGCAGGGTTTTTTTTACAAAAACGTTTAGATTTGTATTATCGTGATTCAATTTTCGCATTCCAACTTTTCAGGAATAGAAAACTTGCAGTTTCTATTAGCTTGGATTCCCCATCGATGATGTCACTGGTGGATGAACTGCCCACAGCCCTCCTATGAGACACAGACTGAGTAGAAAGAAATTGTGCCATTTTTATCATGATTATTAGTGAGGATTATATGAAGATAGGATAGATTGAAAAGTGGTGAAGTGCTCCTTTTAGTGAGCTCAACATTTAGTGGATACATGGTTTCAATATGAACTACAAATGTTATGAGCCTTTCTTTTATTTCCTGAATGGGAAGTAAACAAAGATCCGCTCTTATAACTCAGTTACTATTCCAGATACAGAGGGAAACAATTGATATCTAGGGAAATTGGCTTATCTCTGACTCCTTTACCTAACGAATGAATGAATGAATGCATGCATGAATGAATGAATGAATGCATGAATGAATGAATGCATGAATGGATGGATGAATACATGAATGAATTAATGAATGAATTCATGTGTCATATATCCCATATGGGATTATATGACACATTTAACAAAGTACATTGAAAACAACTGACATTACAGTCCTTCCTGTTCATATACCATAATGCATTATTTGAACAAAATGAAAACAAATAAAACAAGGCCATTTTATATGAAAATGGCCCTCCTCATTGACCAGGCCTTTTCAAGGAATGAGGCAAAGGAAAAAGTGTTTGAAATAGGCGTTTCAGTTTCATCCAACCATATAAATTCATGATTTGGATCTATCTTATTAGAAAGTCTCTCCCTAATAGAGTTGTAGAATGGACAATAAAAACATTATGTTAAACTGTTTGATGATTGCTAATGTAATGTACTGTAGTTAGCCGATGCACCTATAAGATAATGATAGTGTTGTGGCGTGTCTCCTGACAACAGCAGTGTCTGAAGGAAAGTGTCTGCAGGATGAGAGAGAAGAAGGTTGTAACTATACTGTTTGTGTGCACAGTAGACTTGGAGACATGGAAAGTTACGAAAGAAATTGGTGCATCGTTTTGCATAGTCAGTGCCATTATAATTGCACCTCCAACAGAGTTGAGGGAGTTCATTAAGAGTTATGGCATTCACTTCTTCCACTGTCATAGAACTGCCTGCTGCAGAGCAACACGTCACATTGATTTGTGTATACGCGACAATATCATTCAATTAATCAAATAGTTATTGATATAAAAATCACAGAAAAGAATGCAGCCCTAACCTTGATGACCCCTGGTCAAATTTTCATTGTATTGGAGTGATATGTGTTGGACTCCAGAATCTGTTGCCACACTCACAACATACAGAGTCTTGAACACAGGGTAGACAGGGGCACTGCAATGGCTGTTCCTGCCATTGTCAGAAGTCGATCCATACAACAACTTGACCTCAGCTAGTTCAGCTATTGAACAAAGAGGTCTGTTATGACTGTTGAAATCCCCTCAGACATGCAAACTGCTTGAACTGGCTCACCCCGACTGTATTTTCCTTTCAAAGAAGAGATGAGGTTCTAGGTATACGGTGTAATATTCTTTGCTGTCGGTCCAGGCGCTGCTCTGCTTAGCAGCGAGGATCAAAGCTGATACATGGAGCCAGATATCCAGGTCCAGTTTGCTTCTCCTTTCCCCGAGTGTCGTCTCCATCTCTGAGTTTCTCTCCCCTGTCCCTGTCTTAAATGGTCTGGAAAACAGGGGACATGTGTTCATGGTTCCACGGCCTTGTCTTGACGTCATCAGAGCGATTCGGTCTGCGAGGTGGACAGAGTGCTGAGTGTGCTGACTTGTATTACAGAGCAGGGCCTGAAATAGCCTTTTCATTCCCTCCTCCATATACACTCATCACTGGAGCATCCAGCGGCCGTGTTGATGTCCAGGGAACTCTATCAGTTCTCACCCAAAAACGCTGTCTCTTCTCTTGCCTTCCCACTGTCCCCTGCACGTCTTGTTGACTTTAGGTCTAGGGGAGCATTGTCTATTCAAATGATTGAGTTAGACAGTCGTTTGCCTGGAAAGTCCTTTTATTTGTCTTCTGTGCACAACCCTTTTTTGGGCACTTTGACTTGCCAGCTCTAAAATCAAAATTCCATATTACCGGTGTCTGTAGTGAGTTCCTGCATGGCCCTGTGAGCGAATGATAAATATTTATAGGAGCTTAAACTAAACATTCACACTTAGAGCAGCACACAGAGATCCATCATAAGAGCTTTAGAGGGCAAGCTGCAGGCAACTGTTCAATCAACACCTTTCCCCAGACATAAGCACACACATACATTCTCTGCACAAACACGAACAAACACACGCTTACACTGCAGCCAAAAGTCAGTAAGTGCAGTTTTTGAGTCTCTCGACTCCTACCTGATACGTGCACATGAGAACACGCACGCACGCACGCACGCACGCACGCACGCACGCACGCACGCACGCACGCACGCACGCACGCACGCACGCACGCACGCACGCACGCGCACACACACACACACACACACACACACACACACACACACACACACACACACACACACACACACACACACACACACACACACACACACACACACACACACACACACACCTGGCATGCTGTTTTTCCTTTTTTTTCAGTAATATTTTTATTGATTTTTACATTTTATGACAAAGACAAGACAGGAAAAACAAAACAAACAAACAACAAAGACAGCTCAGCTCAGGCGTGTTGTGGAACAAAGGACACAATTATTCACTTATACCAAAAATATGGACACATTTGCAGTTTGGTGCTTGAAAGTTTAGATGGGTTAACAACTCCAGAGAAAATAAAATAAAATAAAAGATATGCATTATACATACATACATACATAACAATAATATCCATAATCCATAACTTTATCAATCAAGGTTAGTGGCATGGCTTCTGTCCAGGAACCCTATGGTCAAGGTGGTAGCTAACTGAGGGCCAACAAATCTCAAATATGGGTCCCATATTTTATAGAAGGTATCTGTGGTGGAGCGTAGCATGCAGGTTAGGAATTCCAACGGCATGCACTGCATGATTATTCTGTGCCAGTCTTTTTTTGTTGGTGGTTTCTCATTAATCCAAGACAACAGAATATTTTTCCTAGCAGCATAAGTTAAGAGATTAAACAGACGTGTATGTATAGGGTCAGGTTCAAACTCCATATTAAAGATCTCATTCAACTGCTGCACGATACCCAACCAGTATTGTTTAATCTTATGACATGACCATATACAGTGAATATAATTTCCCTCTTCAGTTTTACACTTAAGACAGAGAGGAGATAGAGTAGGATTCATTTTATGGCGAAGGCTAGGTGAGATCTGTAATCGGTGTATGGTTCTTAGCTGAATCGACCAAGCTCTATTACACACAGAAAGTTTTTTGGCATTTTCAAATATTTCCCACCAAACCTCGTCTGAAATTTCAACCTCAAGATCACTTTCCCATTTCCTGTTAGCATCTTGTGTGTCAACAGTTGTTTTGGATCTTAACATGCCATACAGAATACTTATAAACCCTCTTGTAAAACCCATTGTCTGTCAGCACTCTCTCAATTGGAGAGGTAGTTGAATTAGTTGATAGTGTTGTGCGTCTGAGAATGAAATCCCTCACCTGTAAAAATCTGAAAAAATGACTGCGATGTACTGTAGGTCATATTTTTGTTGTATTTGATCAAATGACATGAGTATAGG